>NC_068437.1:34837011-35437011 GCF_023373465.1 Oncorhynchus keta
TATGGTTGAGCATGGTGTACTTCTTAAAGAAGAGTGTCTGGTAGATCGTATGGTTGAGCATGGTGTACTTCTTAAAGAAGAGTGTCTGGTTGATCGTATGGTTGAGCATGGTGTACTTCTTAAAGAAGAGTGTCTGGTAGATCGTATGGTTGAGCATGGTGTACTTCTTAAAGAAGAGTGTCTGGTAGATCGTATGGTTGAGCATGGTGTACTTCTTAAAGAAGAGTGTCTGGTAGATCGTATGGTTGAGCATGGTGTACTTCTTAAAGAAGAGTGTCTGGTAGATCGTATGGTTGAGCATGGTGTACTTCTTAAAGAAGAGTGTCTGGTAGATCGTATGGTTGAGCATGGTGTACTTCTTAAAGAAGAGTGTCTGGTAGATCGTATGGTTGAGCATGGTGTACTTCTTAAAGAAGAGTGTCTGGTAGATCGTATGGTTGAACATGGTGTACTTCTTAAAGGAATGTTTATTCAAGTTACGCCGCTTATTTCCCCATCAACAAGGGTAACGATTTCAAATGTACCACCGTTTATTCCAAATGAGCTATTGGAGTGTGAGTTATTGCGCTTTGGGAAGTTCGCCAGTTCAATTAAGGTTGTCCCATTGGGTTGCAAACACCCGGCGTTGAAACAGGTAATGTCATTTCGGCGACAGGTGTTTATGTTTTTGGACTCACCGGAGCAGACTTTAGAGTTATCGTTTAAAACCAAGTATGACAATAGATTGTATATGGTTTATGCTAGTACGGGTAGTCAACGGTGTTTTGAGTGTGGGGATGTTGGTCATAAGCGACATGCTTGCCCGAAAAGGGAGAAGGCAGAGGGAGGGGCACAGGTGGTTATCGTAACGCCTGGGCCCGCTGATATAGGGAGCTGACATCGGTAGAGCAGCCTCAAGCACCTGTTGCTGAGGAACAAGTTATCCTTGTTGAGGGCACGGGGTTGCAACTTGTATTAGAAGGTAATGTTATGCTACAGAAAAATATTGTTGTAGAAGGTAAGGATGTATCTGAAGAGCCAGTTCCTCAGACTGGTGAGCAGGTGCCCAGTATGAGTGCTGGGGTAAAGGAGGGGGTTCATGTGGAGCTAGGCTCCCAGGGAGTGGAGGAGATGCCCACTACGAGTTCTGGGGTTCATGTAGAGCTAGGCTCCCAGGTTGTGGAGGAGTTGCCCATTATGAGTAATAAGGTACAGGAGGGTTTTCATGTGGAGCTAGGCTCCCAGGTAGTGGAGGAGATGCCCACTACGAGTAATGAGGTACAGAAGGGTTTTCATGTGGAGCTAAGCTCCCAGGTAGTGGAGGAGATTCCCACTACGAGTGCTGGGGTTCATGTGGAGCTAGGCTCCCAGTTAATGGAGGAGATGCCCACTATGAGTAGTGATGTTCAGGTGGGGCTAGTCTCCCAGGTAGTGGAGGAGATGCTTGGTACGAGTGATGAGGTGCAAGTGGGGAGTGTTGAAAGGGATGTGGTGGAGGGGAGTCAGTTGTCTGTGGTCTCAGCTGAGGCGGATCAAGAGAAGGATATGGATATCTCTTTAGATATGACAGCTGATGGTGAGGACTCAGTTTATGATCTAGATGAGGTAAATTAGTTTCTGGATCAGACTTTTGGGAAATCTGTCAAATTGGCAGATTATTTTGATGTTTGTGAGGTCAGCTGTGATGTTACAGAAGACGGTGGGGTTAGACCAATTGAGTGAGAAGAAGCGGTTTCGCTTGAGGAAATGTATTACTGCTGTTGCAGCAGCAAAAGGTGGTGGGAAACGTGTTCAGGTTAAGAGAAGAAAAAAGAATAATGATGATGATGATGCTTCATAGGGTGTCTTTTTTCTCGTTGGTTTCTCTGTGGGCTCTTCTGCTTTTCTTTTCTATATGGAAGTACTAAGGGTAGGTTCTCTTAATATTAATGGGGGAAGGGACAGGAATAAGAGGGCTTGGGTATTAGAAGTAATAAAACAGAAGAGACTTAATGTAGTTTTCCTACAGGAGACACATAGTGATGAGGAAAATGAGGTTGACTGGGGTATGTGGTGGGAGGGGCAGCATGTACTCAGTCATGGTACTAATTTCAGTACTGGGGTGGCAATCTTGTTTTCCTCAGGCTTAGGGGTGACTGTGGTATCTACAACAGAGATTGTCAAGGGTCGGGTTTTATTGGTCAAGGTGGATGTTATGTTTTTTTTTTTTTTTTTTTTTGAATGTTTATGCTCCTAATGAGGGTACAGAGCGTATTGCTGTTTTTGATCAAATAAAGGAAACCTTAAGACAGTGTGATCAAGAGGGGTGTATGGTTTTAGGGGGTGACTGGAATTGTACAGTGGATTTTACTGTTGATCGCTGAAGAACCTCACCTGCGGTCAGCCACTTGCCTGTCTGCCCTATTAAATGAGTTTGAGCTTTCTGATGTGTGGAGAGTAAGGAACGCAAAAGTTAGGCAGTACACATGGCTAAAAATTAATGAAGGTCGTGTCAGTGCAGCAAGGTTAGACAGGTCGTATGTATCTGAGCAATACTCTAGTAGGGTTGGAAGATTAGACAGGTTGTATGTATCTGAGCAATACTCTAGTAGGGTTGGAAGATTAGACGGGTTGTATGTATCTGAGCAATACTGTAGAAGGGTTGGAAAGTGTGCCATTACTCCTGTGGGATTTTCTGATCATCATATTGTTTCTGTTGATATTCACTTGTCCTGTCCACGAAGGTCATCACCTTACTGGTATTTTAATGTTAAATTGTTACATGATGTCATGTTTTGTGATAGGTTTTTGTTGTTTGGGAAAAATGGAGGGTTATAAAGGGGAATTTTGAGTTTTGAGTCCTTGAGACAATGGTGGGAGGTTGGGAAGGCCCAAATACGAGTATTTTGTCAACATTATACTGCTCTGTCTCAAATTGAATTTAAAGAGACTATCAAGGCCCTTGAACAGGACATCAAGTCTATTGAATTGAAGCTGCTCACTCAGAACGACCCTGGACTAGTCATGAACTTACAGGACAAGAGACATGAACTGAGGTCGTTTCTGCATGAAAGAGTGAAGGGGGCCTTGATTAGGTCTAGTTTCGCTTCCCTCAAGGATATGGATGCTCCTAGTGCTTTTTTTAACCTTGGACAGTCAACGTTTCAATGTAAACAGATGGTCTGCCTTCGTCTCCCTGATGGGAAGGTGACTACGGATGATATTGAAATGCGTCAACATGCCGTGGATTTTTACTCGTCCCTTTATAAGGCGGAGGATTGTGACTCTCTGTGTACTGAACAGTTGTTACATTTACATTACATTTAAGTTACATGGTCTTCCTCAATTGGGACCTGAGCAGAGAGTCGCATTGGATGCTGACATTACACTGCAGGAGCTGTCCACAGCAGTTATGCAGCTCTCATCAGGCCGAGCCCCTGGCATCGATGGTTTACCATCTGATTTCTATAAGCACTTTTGGGGGTCTATTGGGGAGGATTTTTATGAAGTGCTGTGTGAATCTTTTCATGAGGGTTCTCTTCCTGTATCTTGTCAACGTGCGGTGCTTTCACTGTTGCCAAAAAAAGGGGGATTTGGCTCTCATAAAAAATTAGAGACCTTTTGCTTTGCGCAGAATACAAAATTGTTTCTAAATGTCTCTCAAACAGGTTGAAAGAGTATCTGGGATTGTTGATCCACAAGGACCAGTCCTACTGTGTACCTGATCGCTCTATTGTTGACAACTTGTTTATAATAAGAGATGTTTTAGACATTTGTAAACTGTCTGATGTAAATGTGGGTTTACTTTCGTTAGATCAGGAGAAGGCTTTTGATCGTGTGGACCACCAGTACTTGTTTAAAACAATGAAAGCCTTTGGGTTTGGGGATGTTTTTCTGTCTTGGATGAATTTACTGTATGCTGGAGCCTCGTGTATGGTGAAGGTGGGTGGTGGTTTAAGTTGCCCCATCCCTGTCCAAAGGGGCATAAGGCAGGGATGCCCAATTTCAGGGCAGTTATATAGTCTGGCGATTGAACCAATGCTTTGTTTTTTAAGAGCGAAGCTTACTGGTTTCTCTGTGCCAGGTGTAATGAAGGGTCCCACGATAGCACTGTCTGCGTATGCAGATGACGTGATAGTTTTTATTACAGGGGTTGAGGATGTTAAGGTTCTCTCAAACACTTTAAAGGTGTCTGAGGGGGCCTCCTCAGCTAGAGTCAATTGGGGAAAGAGTGAAGCGCTATGGGCAGGTCGGCTTCAAACGGGGTCCACTCCAAGGTTACCAGGGGGCTTCAGTGGGGCAGAGATGGGATGAAGACTTTGGGGGTTTTTCTAGGCTCTGATGTCTTTCAGAAAAAGAACTGGGAGGGTGTATTGGAGAAAGTGTGTGCCAGACTATCAAGATGGAAATGGTTGCTACCCCAGCTGTCTTATAGGGGAAGGGTCCTGGCAGCTAATAATCTTGCTGCCTCTACCCTGTGGCACAGACTAATGATTTTACAGCCACCAAAGGGTCTGATACAAGAGCTTCAGAGGACCCTTGTCAATTTCTTCTGGTCTGGACAACACTGGATCAAAGGTTTAGGTTGAGGAAGTGGGTCACAACAGTGCGTAAAGGTTTACCTTCAGACACTGTTTAAATGTTTAATTTCTTACTGACACTGGGGCTTTTTGAGCTTTGCTATTGGTCTATTTCTCTGCTGGCTTTTATCCCACTTCTTATGGAGACTCTTCGGGTAGGCTCGCTCAATATAAATAGCGCCAGAGATGCGGGAAAGAGGAGTGTGTTGAGTGAATATGTAAAACATAAACAAGTACAGGTGTTGTTTCTGCAGGAGACGCATAGTGATGTGGTGAATGAAGTTGATTGGGGGCTCTGGTGGAAAGGGGCAAGTGTGTTGAGCCATGGGACAAATCTTAGTGCAGGGGTGGCAGTCCTTTTTGCACCGGGTCTGGCTGTAAAAATTTGCTCCTCAAAGGAGGTGTGTAGGGGTAGGTTGCTTGTTGTTAAAGCAGAAATTAACAACATGTGTTTTGTCTTTATAAATGTGTATGCGCCTAACACAGGGAGAGAAAGAGGGGTTCTATTTGGGAGTCTTAGACAGGAACTCTCACAAGTAGCGCCTGAGGAGACGCTGGTGATCCGAGGTGACTGGAACTGTACAATGGATTTTACAAAAGACAGAAATGGGGAAGAGCCTCATTCAGTGTCAGTGGGAGTGTTAAGGGACATCTTTAATCAGTTTGACCTAGTGGATGTTTGGAGAACTAAACATCCAAACACAAGACAGTATACGTGGGTGAAGGTTTTTGGGGCTAGGATGAGTGCAGCTCGACTTGATCGTTTTTACATGTCCAGGAATCAGAGCAATAGGCTTCTGGGTGCTACCATTCTCCCAGTGGGGTTTTCGGATCACCACATAACCATGGCTCGGCTGTCTATTTCACCAGGGCCCCGGCAGGCATCTTATTGGAAGTTCAATGTAAAGCTCTTACAAGATGCCACTTTTTGCTCAGGTTTCAAGACTTTTTGGGAAAGATGGGGGCAGCGAAGAGAGGAGTATGAGTCTCTTGAGTCAGTGGTGGGATGTGGGGAAAGTGCAAATTCGGCTTTTCTGTCAACAGTACACAGCTCTCTCATCCTCAGAGGCTAGGAGAGTGTTGGGGGAACTAGAGCGGTGTATTAGTGAGATGGAGGTAGAGATGGTGGGGCAAGGCAATGTAGGCCTCCAGGCTAAGTTAGCCGAATTACGTAGGGAACTGGGCAGTTTTTTCCAGGTTAAAGCAAAGGGAGCACTTGTAAGAGCTAGGTTCTCCATGCTCAAGGAGATGGATGCTCCCAGCTCCTTCTTCTTTGGTTTGGAAAGACAGAGCAGTGAAGCCAAGGGTATGCATTGTCTACGGCTGTCTGATGGGCGGGTGACCTCTGTGGTGGGGGAGATGCGGGAGCGGACTGTGGAGTTTTATACTGAATTGTATAGGGCAGAAATGTGTGATCCTATGTGTGCTCAGGTCTTGTTCGCAGGACTCCCTAAGCTCTCTCGGGCACAGAGGGATGAAATGGACATTCCTCTGTTGTCACATGAACTGGCAGAGGCAGTAACCCAGATGTCCCCGGTCGTGCACCCGGGGTTGATGGACTTCCAGTGGAATTTTACAAAAAATTCTGGGGAACAATTGGACAGGATTTCTTTGCGTGTTGCGAGAATGCGTAGGGGTAGGAGAGTTGCCGATGAGCTGCCGTCGGGCGGCTCTGACTCTCCTGCCCAAAAAGGGACTTGTGTGAACTTAAGAACTGGAGGCCTGTGGCATTACTCTGTGCGGACTACAAGATTTTTGCCAAGGTCCTCTCTAACAGACTGAAGTCCCATCTGGACTCTATAATACACAAGGACCAGACATATTGTGTACCGGGACGCTCAATCACGGACAACTTGTTCTTGATTAGGGACATGTTGGACTTGTCGAGAGGTTCTAATGTGAACTTTGGACTGGTCTCTTTAGATCAAGAGAAGGCTTTTGATAGAGTGGATCATGAGTATCTGTTTAATGTGATGTCTGTGTTTGGGTTTGGGAAGAGTTTTGTGACCTGTGGGAAGCTGTTGTATGCTGGGGCGTCATGTATGGTTAAGGTGGGAGGGGGCTCAGTAGGCCAGTCTGGGTGAGACGGGGCATTAGACAAGGATGCCCTCTATCTGGGCAGCTGTACACACTAGCCATTGAGCCTTTTTAGGACTGCTACGCAGGAGACTGCGGGGAGTGTGCTGGACAGGCATGGATGTGGTGACAGGAATTGCAGTCTCAGCATATGCAGATGATGTTTCTGTGATGGTCAGGGATGGGCAAGATATGCAGGAACTAGAGACCAGTCTGAAGGTGTATGAGGGAGCTTCATCAGCTAAGGTAAACTGGGAAAGAGCAAAGCTCTGTTATGTGGGGCATGGGGGATAGGGCTCCTCCTCTGCTTCCAGGGGTTTGCAGTGGGGTTGTGAAGGGCTTAAAGTGTTGGGGGTGTACCTGGGCTCGGAGAGGTGGGTCAGCAAGAACTGGGAGGGGCTGACACAGGCAGTGGTGTCAAGACTGGCCAGGTGGAGGTGGCTCCTGTCCCAAGTGTCATATAGAGGGAGGGTGCTGATAATCAACAACCTGGTGGCATCTTCCTTGTGGCATAAACTGGCTGTCCTCAACCCCCCCGCCGGTCTGCTTGCAGACCTGCAACGCAAGCTGGTGGATTTTTTTTGGTCGAGACATCACTGGCTGAAGGCAGCAGTTTTGTACATGACCGTCCACGAAGGAGGACAGGGCCTGGTGGAACTGGAGAGCAGGATGGCTGCTTTCCGACTAAAGGCGGTGCAGAGACTGCTGTACCACACTGATGTTGGCTGGAGGGAACCAGCATGCGCTGCTGAGGAGAGCTGGCGGATTAGGGTTGGACCGGCAGCTGTTCCTCATGAAGCTGGAGAGGCTGAGTACAGCAGGTCTCTCAGAGTTTTACTCTGCGGTGCTGAGGGCCTGGCAGCTGCTAAGGCCCACACGAGAAGGGGTGTGGAGCCTGGGCAGTGGGTGTGGGAGGAGCCCATCTTCCACAACCCAGCCATCCCTTTGAGATCGGTTCAGTCGGCCACCCTGCAGAGGCAACTGATGGCAGGGGGTTTACAAAGGCTGGGTGACCTGAGACTGCTGGGAGAGGAGGGGTGGAAAACCCCGGAGGTCTTGGCGCAACAAACAGGAATAACGTCTCTTAGGCTGCTGGAGAGATTCCTGGAGGAGGTCCAGGAGGCACTGTCTGAGCCGGTAAGGGGGGTGTTTGAGAGGCCAAAGGGAGAGGGGCCACCAATGTTCCCGCCACTGCAGGTGACGGGCAGAGACTGGAGACTGGCAAGGGGGTCTGGAGGACTTGTTAGATTTTAACACTCCGAGCCTGGGGGAGTTTGAGGGGGTGGGAGGTAAAGCCCTCTACAACCTCTGCGTTAAGGTGAGGAGCATTAGAAGCCTAACAGGAGTGAAGGCACATCAGTGGCAGGGGTTATGTGGGGCGGAGAGTATGGTGGGTGTTAGATGGAGGGCGCTCTACAAACCCCCAGTACCAAAGAGGTCAGGGGACCTCCAGTGGAGGGTTCTTCATGGAGCCCTGGCCACTAACAGCTGGTTGGCACGGGTTGATCCGGGAATTGGGCAGGGGTGTCCTTTCTGTCAAATGAAAGAAACGGTAATTCATGTGTTTTCTGTGTGCACCAGGTTAATGCCATTAATGTCTCTGTTGGAATGTCTGTGTGACAGGTTGGGGGTGGTTTTTGCTGTTGGGATGTTTATAATGGGATACAGGTATTCGAGTAAGGAGAAAGAAAAATGTGTTTTGTTGAATTTTCTGTTTGCTCAGGCAAAGTTAGCTCTTTGGCTAACAAGGAGGAACAGGGTCAAAGGTGGGGGGATAACAGACCTTTTACTACTGTTTCATGGGATGGTCTCTGCGCGCCTTAGGGTTGAGTTTGAGTTCTATAAAATGATCAAATGTGTGGAGATGTTTGAGGAGATATGGTGTGTTGGGGGGGCTGTCTGTATTGCTGGGGAAGATGTTTTGGATATACGGTTGTAGGAGAGGGTTTTTGTGTATTTTTATTTATTTATTTATTTTTTATTTATTTTAGGAGTGGGGGGGTGAGTTTTAAATGAATTAAGAATGTTTCAATAAAGCAAGACCAAAAGTCAAAGTCTCTCTCTCTCGTACAGACACGTTCTCACTGACTCTCTTTCTCTCCCTTTATAACTCGTTCTTCCCTTTGTCTCTTACCTCCTCACATCTCTAACCGCTTTGTCAAAGCTGCAACCTACCTATTCAGAATCCTGTACTAAACACAACATCCAATCCTACTCTCCTCACTGTAACTCTCTCTGCGATGTTTCGGTGTTAGGGAGTCTGCACAGCAGGCAGTTTTGCTACAGTATCTGACTGTGGTACCCTGACGATTCTCTGATGCGTTGGTGCGTACACTACACCCCCTGGATGGGGAGGGCTGGCGGGCGACAACAGCTGCTGCTGGCACTGAGGCTGTGGGCTAGACTGGGGTGAGATCATGCCGGAAAGCACCGGAAGACGGATGGTCTGGGCAAGACAGAGACGCATGGCTGATGGTGCGTGGCCTGTACTCCTCATCATCAGCTGCCTCTCTCTCTCCCTCCCTCTCTTCTTTTATCGCTCTCCTTCTCTCTATATAAATATCTGTCTATATCTCTATCTTTCTTCATTGTCCCTCATGCAAGAGATTATCAAAGAAAAGGAAAATATGTCTCCTTGCAGTGCTCTCTCTCTCTCTAACATTACTCTTCCTCTCAAGCATTACTCTTTCCCTCAAGCAGTGCTCTCTCTCTTTCCAGCAGTGCAATCTCTCTAGCGGTCGTCTCTCTCTCTCAAGCAGTAATCCTTCTCTCTAGCATTACTCTTTCTCTCGAACAGTGATCTCTCTCTCAAGCAGTGCTCTCTCTCTCAAGCAGTGCCCGCTCTCTCTCCAGCATTACTCTTTCTCTCTAACATTACCGATTCTCTCAAGATTGACTTTTTCTCTCAAGCAGTGCTCCATCTCTCTCTTGCAGTTCTCTATATCTCGAGCATTGCTCTATCTATCTAGCATTTATCTTTCTCTCCAGCAGTGCTCTCTCTCTCTCTCTTGCAGTTCTCTATCTCTCGAGCATTGCTCTTTCTATCTAGCATTTATCTATCTCTCTAGCATTTATCTTTCTCTCTCAGTGCAGTGATCTCTCTCTCTAGCAGTGCTCTCTCTCTCTCTAGCAATGCTCTCTCTCTCTAGCATTTGTCTTTCTCTCTCAGAGCAGTGCTCTCTCTCTCTAGCAGTGCTCTCTCTCTCTCTAGCAATGCTCTCTCTCAAGCAGTACTCTTTCTCTCTAGCATTTGTCTTTCTCTCTCAGAGCAGTGCTCTCTCTCTCTAGCAGTGCTCTCTCTCTCTAGCAATGCTCTCTCTCTCTAGCAGTACTCTTTCTCTCAAGCAGTGCTCTCTCTCTCTAGCAGTGCTCTCTCTCTCAAGCAATACTCTCAAGCAGGGCTCTCTCAAGCAGGGCTCTCTCAAGCAGGGCTCTCTCGAGCAGTACTCTCTCTCTCGAGCAGTACTCTCTCTCTCTAGCAGTACTCTTTCTCTCTCTAGCAGTGCTCTTTCTCTATAGCAGTACTCTCTCTCTCCAGCATTACTCTTTCGTACCAGCAGTGCTCTCTCTCTCAAGCAATACTCTCAAGCAGGGCTCTCTCAAGCAGGGCTCTCTCAAGCAGGGCTCTCTCGAGCAGTACTCTCTCTCTCGAGCAGTACTCTCTCTCTCTAGCAGTACTCTTTCTCTCTCTAGCAGTGCTCTTTCTCTATAGCAGTACTCTCTCTCTCCAGCATTACTCTTTCGTACCAGCAGTACTCTCTCTCTCTAGCAGTGCTCTTTCTCTCTAGCAGTTCTCTCTCTCTCTCTCTCTCTCTCTCTCTCTCTCTCTCTCTCTCTCTCTCTCTCTCTCTCTCTCTCTCTCTCTCTCTCTCTCTCTCTCTCTCTCTCTCTCTCTCTCTCTCTCTCTCGAGCATTACTCTTTCTCTCGAGCAAAACTCTTTCTCTCTGGGATAACTCTTTCTTTCTAGAGGTGCTCTCTCTCTCTAGCACTACTCTTTCTCTCGAGCAGTGTTCTCTCTCTCTAGCATTACTATTTCTCTATATCAGTACTCTTTCTCTCTAGCATTACTCTTTCTCTCTAGCAGTGCTCTCTCTCTCTAGTAGTGCTGTCTCTCTCTAGCATTACTCTTTCTCTCTAGCAATACTCTCTCTCTCTCTAGCAGTGCTCTCTCTCTCTCTCTCTTGCAATTCTATGTCTCTCTAGCAGTGCTTTCTCTCTCTAACATTACACTTTCTCTCTAGCAGTGCTCTCTCTCTCTCTAGCAATACTATGTCTCTCTAGCAGTGCTCTCTCTCTCTCTTGCAATTCTATGTCTCTCTAGCAGTGCTTTCTCTCTCTAACATTACACTTTCTCTCTAGCAGTGCTCTCTCTCTCTCTAGCAATACTATGTCTCTCTAGCAGTGCTCTCTCTCTCAAGCAGTACTCTTTCTCTCAAGCAGTACTCTTTCTCTCTAGCAGTACTCGTTATCTCTAGCATTACTCTTTCTCTCTAGCAATGCTCTCTCTCTCCAGCAGTGCTCTCTCTCTTTAGCAATACTATTTCTCTCTTGCATTACTCTTTCTCTCTTGCATTACTCTTTCTCTCTAGCAGTGTTCTCTCTCTCTAGCAGTACTCTTTCTCTCTAGCATTACTCTTTCTCTCTAGAATAACTCTTTCTCTACAGCAGTGCTCTCTCACTCTAGCAGTACTCTTTCTCTCTAGCATTACTCTTCCTCACTAGCAGTGTTCTTTCTCTCTAGCAGTACTCGTTCTCTCTAGCAGTGCTCTCTCTCTCTCTAGTAGTGCTCTCTCTCTCTATCATTACTCTTTCGCTCGAGCAGTGTTCTCTCTCTCTCTCTAGCATTACTCTTTCTCTCTAGCAATACTCTTTCTCTCTTGCAATACTATTTCTATCTTGCATTAATATTTCTCTCTAGCAGTGTTCTTTCTCTCCAGCAGTACTCATTCTCTCTAGCATTCCTCTTTCTCTCGAGCAGTGCTCTCTCTCTCTCTCTAGTAGTGGTCTCTCTCTCTAGCATTACACTTTCTCTCTAGCAATACTCTTTCTCGCTCGAATAACTCTTTCTCTCTGGCAGTGCTCTCTCTCTCTGTAGCAATACTCTTTCTCTCCAGCATTACTCTTTCACTCTAGCAATACTCTCTCTCTCTAGCAGTGCTCTCACTCTCTCTAGCAATACTATGTCTCTCGAGCAGTGTTCTCTCTCTCTAGCAGTACTCTCTCTCTCTAGCAGTACTCTCTCTCTCTAGCAGTACTCATTCTCTCTAGCATTACTCTCTCTCTCTGGCAGTGCTCTCTCTCTCAGGCAGTACACTTTCTGTCCAGCATTACTCTTTCTCTCTAGCAGTGCTCTCACTCTCTCTAGCAATACTATGTCTCTCTAGCAGTGCTCTCTCTCTCAAGCAGTACACTTTCTCTCTTGCATTACTCTTTCTCTCTAGCAATACTCTTTCTCTCTAGCAATACTCTGTCTCTCAAGCAGGGCTCTCTCTAGCAGTACTCTCTCTCTAGCATTACTCTCTCTCCCCAGCAGTACTCTCTCTCTCTAGCAATACTCTTTCTCTCTAGCAGTACTCTCTCTCTACCAATACTCTTTCTCTCTAGCACCACTCTTTCTCTCTGGGATAACTCTTTCTTTTTAGAGCTGCTCTCTATCTCTAGCATTATACTCTCTCTCTAGCATTACTCTTTCTCTCGAGCAGTGTTCTTTCTCTCCAGCAGTACTCGTTCTCTCTAGCATTACTCTTTCTCTCGAGCAGTGCTCTCTCTCTCTCTCTCTAGTAGTGCTCTCTCTCTCTAGCATTACACTTTCTCTCAAGCAATACTCTTTCTCTCTAGCAGTGCTCTCTTTCTCTGGCAATACTCTCTCTCTCTAGCAGTGCTCTCTCTCTCTTGCAATACTATGTCTCTCTTGCAGTGCTTTCTCTCTCTAGCATTACACTTTCTCTCTAGCATACTCTTTCTCTCTAGCAGTGCTCTCTCTCTCTCTAGCAGTACTCATTCTCATTAGCATTACTCTCTCTCTCTGGCAGTGCTCTCTCTCTCAAGCAGTACACTTTCTGTCCAGCATTACTCTTTCTCTCTAGCAGTGCTCTCACTCTCTCTAGCAATACTATGTCTCTCGAGCAGTGTTCTCTCTCTCTAGCAGTACTCTCTCTCTCTAGCAGTACTCTCTCTCTCTAGCAGTACTCATTCTCTCTAGCATTACTCTCTCTCTCTGGCAGTGCTCTCTCTCTCAGGCAGTACACTTTCTGTCCAGCATTACTCTTTCTCTCTAGCAGTGCTCTCACTCTCTCTAGCAATACTATGTCTCTCTAGCAGTGCTCTCTCTCTCAAGCAGTACACTTTCTCTCTTGCATTACTCTTTCTCTCTAGCAATACTCTTTCTCTCTAGCAATACTCTGTCTCTCAAGCAGGGCTCTCTCTAGCAGTACTCTCTCTCTAGCATTACTCTCTCTCCCCAGCAGTACTCTCTCTCTCTAGCAATACTCTTTCTCTCTAGCAGTACTCTCTCTCTACCAATACTCTTTCTCTCTAGCACCACTCTTTCTCTCTGGGATAACTCTTTCTTTTAGAGCTGCTCTCTATCTCTAGCATTATACTCTCTCTCTAGCATTACTCTTTCTCTCGAGCAGTGTTCTTTCTCTCCAGCAGTACTCGTTTTCTCTAGCATTACTCTTTCTCTCGAGCAGTGCTCTCTCTCTCTCTCTCTAGTAGTGCTCTCTCTCTCTAGCATTACACTTTCTCTCAAGCAATACTCTTTCTCTCTAGCAGTGCTCTCTTTCTCTGGCAATACTCTCTCTCTCTAGCAGTGCTCTCTCTCTCTTGCAATACTATGTCTCTCTTGCAGTGCTTTCTCTCTCTAGCATTACACTTTCTCTCTAGCATACTCTTTCTCTCTAGCAGTGCTCTCTCTCTCTCTAGCAGTACTCATTCTCTCTAGCATTACTCTCTCTCTCTGGCAGTGCTCTCTCTCTCAAGCAGTACACTTTCTGTCCAGCATTACTCTTTCTCTCTAGCAGTGCTCTCACTCTCTCTAGCAATACTATGTCTCTCTAGCAGTGCTCTCTCTCTCAAGCAGTACACTTTCTCTCTTGCATTACTCTTTCTCTCTAGCAATACTCTTTCTCTCTAGCAATACTCTGTCTCTCAAGCAGGGCTCTCTCTAGCAGTACTCTCTCTCTCTAGCATTACTCTCTCTCCCCAGCAGTACTCTCTCTCTCTAGCAATACTCTTTCTCTCTAGCAGTACTCTCTCTCTACCAATACTCTTTCTCTCTAGCACCACTCTTTCTCTCTGGGATAACTCTTTCTTTTTAGAGCTGCTCTCTATCTCTAGCATTATACTCTCTCTCTAGCATTACTCTTTCTCTCGAGCAGTGTTCTTTCTCTCCAGCAGTACTCGTTCTCTCTAGCATTACTCTTTCTCTCGAGCAGTGCTCTCTCTCTCTCTCTAGTAGTGCTCTCTCTCTCTAGCATTACACTTTCTCTCAAGCAATACTCTTTCTCTCTAGCAGTGCTCTCTTTCTCTGGCAATACTCTCTCTCTCTAGCAGTGCTCTCTCTCTCTTGCAATACTATGTCTCTCTTGCAGTGCTTTCTCTCTCTAGCATTACACTTTCTCTCTAGCATACTCTTTCTCTCTAGCAGTGCTCTCTCTCTCTCTAGCAATACTATGTCTCTCTAGCAGTACTCGTTCTCTCAATCATTCTCTCTCTCTCTAGCAGTGCTCTTTCTCTCTAGAATAACTGTTTCTCTCTAGCAGTGCTCTCTCCTTCTCCAGCAATACTCTTTCTCTCTAGCAGTGCTCTTTCTCACTCTCTCTAGCAGTGCTCTCTCTCTCTCTAGCAGTACTCTTTCTCTCTATCATTACTCTTTCTCTCTCGCATTACTCTTTCTCTCTAGCAATACTCTTTCTCTCTAGCAATACTCTTTCTCTCTAGCAGTGCTCTCTCTCTCTCTCTCTCTCGAGCAGTGCTCTCTCTCTCTATCTAGCAATACTCTTTCTCTCTAGCAGTGTTCTCTCTCTCTTTCTCTCAGCGGTGCTCTCTCTAGCAATATTTTCTCTCTCAAGCAGTACTATTTCTCTCTAGCATTACTCTTTCTCTCTAGCAGTGCTCTCTCTCTCTAGCAGTGCTCTCTCTCTCTCTCTAGCAGTGCTCTTTCTCTCTAGAATAACTCTTTCTCTCTAGCAGTGCTCTCTCCTTCTCCAGCAATGCTCTCTCTCTCTCTCTAGCAGTGCTCTCTCTCTCTAGCAGTACTCTTTCTCTCTCGCATTACTCTTTCTCTCTAGCAGTGCTCTCTCTCTCTCGAAATAACTATTTCTCTCTATCATTACTCTTTCTCTCTTGCATTACTCTTTCTCTCTAGCAGTGCTCTCTCTCTCTCGAGCAGTGCTCTCTCTCTATCTAGCAATACTCTTTCTCTCTAGCAGTGCTCTCTCTCTCTGTAGCAATACTCTCACTCTCTAGCAATACTCTCTCTCTGGCAATACTCTTTCGCTCCAGCAGTGCTCTCTCTCTCCAGCAGTACTCTTTCTCTCTAGCAGTGCTCTCTCTCTCTAAAGCAGTGCTCTCTCTCTGTAGCAAAACTCTTTCTCTCTAGCAATACTCTCTCTCTACATAACTCTTTGTCTCTAGCAGTGCTCTCTCTCTCTCTAGCAATACTATGTATTTCTAGCAGTGCTCTCTCTCTCTAGCATAACGCTTTCTCTCTAGCATAACGCTTTCTCTCTAGCAGTGCACTCTCTCTCTGTAGCAATACTTTTCTCTCTAGCATTACTCTTTCTCTCGAGCAATACTCTCTCTCTACATAACTCTTTCTCTCTAGCAGTGCTCTCTCTCTCTCTCTAGCAGTGCTCTTTCTCTCTAGAATAACTCTCTCTCTCTAGCAGTGCTCTCTCTCTCTAGCAGTACTCTTTCTCTCGCGCATTACTCTTTCTCTCTAGCAGTGCTCTCTCTCTCTCGAATAACTCTTTCTCTCTATCATTACTCTTTCTCTCTTGCATTACTCTTTCTCTCTAGCAGTGCTCTCTCTCTCTCTCTCGAGCAGTGCTCTCTCTCTATCTAGCAATACTCTTTCTCTCTAGCAGTGCTCTCTCTCTCTGTAGCAATACTCTCACTCTCTAGCAATACTCTCTCTCTGGCAATACTCTTTCGCTCCAGCAGTGCTCTCTCTCTGGCAATACTCTTTCGCTCCAGCAGTGCTCTCTCTCTCCAGCAGTACTCTTTTTCTCTAGCAGTGCTCTCTCTCTCTAAAGCAGTGCTCTCTCTCTGTAGCAAAACTCTTTCTCTCTAGCAATACTCTCTCTCTACATAACTCTTTGTCTCTAGCAGTGCTCTCTCTCTCTCTAGCAATACTATGTATTTCTAGCAGTGCTCTCTCTCTCTAGCATAACGCTTTCTCTCTAGCATAACGCTTTCTCTCTAGCAGTGCACTCTCTCTCTGTAGCAATACTTTTCTCTCTAGCATTACTCTTTCTCTCGAGCAATACTCTCTCTCTACATAACTCTTTCTCTCTAGCAGTGCTCTCTCTCTCTCTCTAGCAGTGCTCTTTCTCTCTAGAATAACTCTTTCTCTCTAGCAGTGCTCTCTCTCTCTAGCAGTGCTCTCTCTCTCTAGCAGTACTCTTTCTCTCTCGCATTACTCTTTCTCTCTAGCAGTGCTCTCTCTCTCTCGAATAACTCTTTCTCTCTATCATTACTCTTTCTCTCTTGCATTACTCTTTCTCTCTAGCAGTGCTCTCTCTCTCTCTCTCTCGAGCAGTGCTCTCTCTCTATCTAGCAATACTCTTTCTCTCTAGCAGTGCTCTCTCTCTCTGTAGCAATACTCTCACTCTCTAGCAATACTCTCTCTCTGGCAATACTCTTTCGCTCCAGCAGTGCTCTCTCTCTGGCAATACTCTTTCGCTCCAGCAGTGCTCTCTCTCTCCAGCAGTACTCTTTTTCTCTAGCAGTGCTCTCTCTCTCTCTCAAGCAGTGCTCTCTCTCTGTAGCAAAACTCTTTCTCTCTAGCAATACTCTCTCTCTACATAACTCTTTGTCTCTAGCAGTGCTCTCTCTCTCTCTAGCAATACTATGTATCTCTAGCAGTGCTCTCTCTCTCTAGCATAACGCTTTCTCTCTAGCAGTGCACTCTCTCTCTGTAGCAATACTTTTCTCTCTAGCATTACTCTTTCTCTCGAGCAATACTCTCTCTCTACATTACTCTTTCTCTCGAGCAATACTCTCAAGCAGGGCTCTCTCAAGCAGGGCTCTCTCGAGCAGTACTCTCTCTCGAGCAGTACTCTCTCTCTCTAGCAGTACTCTCTCTCTCTAGCATTACTCTTTCGCTCTAGCAGTACTCTCTCTCTCTCTAGCAGTGCTCTTTCTCTATAGCAGTACTCTCTCTCTCCAGCATTACTCTTTCGTACCAGCAGTACTCTCTCTCTCTCTAGCAGTGCTCTTTCTCTCTAGCAGTACTCTCTCTCTGGCAATACTCTTTCGCTCCAGCAGTGCTCTCTCTCTCCAGCAGTACTCTTTCTCTCTAGCAGTGCTCTCTCTCTCTCAAGCAGTGCTCTCTCTCTGTAGCAAAACTCTTTCTCTCTAGCAATACTCTCTCTCTACATAACTCTGTCTCTAGCAGTGCTCTCTCTCTCTCTAGCAATACTATGTATCTCTAGCAGTGCTCTCTCTCTCTAGCATAACGCTTTCTCTCTAGCAGTGCACTCTCTCTCTGTAGCAATACTTTTCTCTCTAGCATTACTCTTTCTCTCGAGCAATACTCTCTCTCTACATAACTCTTTCTCTCTAGCAATACTCTTTCTCTCTAGCAGTGCTCTCTCTCTCTGTAGCAATACGCTTTCTCTCTGTAGCAATACTCTCACTCTCTAGCAATACTCTCTCTCTGGCAATACTCTTTCGCTCCAGCAGTGCTCTCTCTCTCCAGCAGTGCTCTCTCTCTAGCAGTACTCTTTCTGTCTAGCAGTGCTCTCTCTCTCTAGCATTACTCTTTCTCTCTAGCAATACTCTCTCTCTCCAGCAATACTCTTTCTCTGTAGCAGTACTTTCTCTCTAGCAGTGCTCTCGCTCTGTAGCAAAACTCTTTCTCTCTAGCAATACTCTCTCTCTACATAACTCTTTCTCTCTAGCAGTGCTCTCTCTCTCTAGCATTACTCTTTCTCTCGAGCAATAGTCTTTCTCTCTAGCAGTGCTCTCTCTCTTTCTCCAGCAGTTCTCTCTCTCTTTAGCAATACTATTTCTCTCTATCAGTGTTCTCTCTCTCTAGCAATACTATTTCTCTCTAGCAGTGTTCTCTCTCTCTCTATCATTACTCTTTCTCTCTAGAATAACACTTTCCCTCTAGCAGTGCCCTCTCTCTCTCGCAATACTCTTTATCTCTTGCATTGCTCTTTCTCTATAGCAGTGCTCTCTCTCTCTAGCAGTGCTCTCTCTCGCATTACTCTTTCTCTCTAGAATAACTCTTTCCCTCAAGCAGTGCTCTCTCTCTACTCTTTCTCTCTAGCAGTTCTCTCTCTAGCAGTGCTCTCTCTCAAGCAGTACTATTTCTCTCTAGCATTACTCTTTCTCTCTAGCAGTGCACTCTCTCTCTAGCAGTGCTCTCTGTCTCTAGCAGTGCTCTCTCTCTCTCTCTAGCAGTGCTCTTTCTCTCTAGAATAACTTTCTCTCTAGCAGTGCTCTCTCCTTCTCCAGCAATACTCTTTCTCTCTAGCAGTGCTCTCTCTCTCTCTCTAGCAGTGCTCTCTCTCTCTAGCAGTACTCTTTCTCTCTATCATTACTCTTTCTCTCTCGCATTACTCTTTCTCTCTAGCAGTGCTCTCTCTCTCGAGCAGTGCTCTCTCTCTCGAGCAGTGCTCTCTCTCTATCTAGCAATACTCTCTCTCTCGAGCAGTGCTCTCTCTCTATCTAGCAATACTCTTTCTCTCTAGCAGTGCTCTCTCTCTCTCTGTAGCAATACTCTTTCTCTCTGTAGCAATACTCTCACTCTCTAGCAGTGCTCTCTCTCTGGCAATACTCTTTCGCTCCAGCAGTGCTCTCTCTCTCCAGCAGTGCTCTCTCTCTAGCAGTACTCTTTCTCTCTAGCAGTGCTCTCTCTCTCTCAAGCAGTGCTCTCCCTCTCTAGCATTACTCTTTCTCTGTAGCAGTACTTTCTCTCTAGCAGTGCTCTCTCTCTGTAGCAAAACTCTTTCTCTCTAGCAATACTCTCTCTCTACATAACTCTGTCTCTAGCAGTGCTCTCTCTCTAGCAATACTATGTATCTCTAGCAGTGCTCTCTCTCTCTAGCATAACTCTTTCTCTCTAGCAGTGCACTCTCTCTCTGTAGAAATACTTTTCTCTCTAGCATTACTCTTTCTCTCGAGCAATACTCTCTCTCTACATAACTCTTTCTCTCTAGCAGTGCTCTCTCTGTATCTAGCAATACTCTTTCTCTCTAGCAGTGCTCTCTCTCTCCGTAGCAATACTCTTTCTCTCTGTAGCAATACTCTCACTCTCTAGCAATACTCTCTCTCTGGCAATACTCTTTCGCTCCAGCAGTGCTCTCTCTCTCCAGCAGTGCTCTCTCTCTAGCAGTACTCTTTCTCTCGAGCAATACTCTCTCTCTACATAACTCTTTCTCTCTAGCAGTGCTCTCTCTGTATCTAGCAATACTCTTTCTCTCTAGCAGTGCTCTCTCTCTCCGTAGCAATACTCTTTCTCTCTGTAGCAATACTCTCACTCTCTAGCAATACTCTCTCTCTGGCAATACTCTTTAGCTCCAGCAGTGCTCTCTCTCTCCAGCAGTGCTCTCTCTCTAGCAGTACTCTTTCTCTCTAGCAGTGCTCTCTCTCTCTCAAGCAGTGCTCTCTCTCTCTAGCATTACTCTTTCTCTCTAGCAATACTCTCTCTCTCCAGCAATACTCTTTCTCTGTAGCAGTACTTTCTCTCTAGCAGTGCTCTCTCTCTGTAGCAAAACTTTTTCTCTCTAGCAATACTCTCTCTCTACATAAATCTTTGTCTCTAGCAGTGCTCTCTCTCTCTCTAGCAATACTATGTATCTCTAGCAGTGCTCTCTCTCTCTAGCATAACTCTTTCTCTCTAGCAGTGCACTCTCTCTCTGTAGCAATACTTTTCTCTCTACATAACTCTTTCTCTCTAGCCGTGCTCTCTCTCTCTAGCATTACTCTTTCTCTCGAGCAATAGTCTTTCTCTCTAGCAGTGCTCTCTCTCTTTCTCCAGCAGTTCTCTCTCTCTTTAGCAATACTATTTCTCTCTATCAGTGTTCTCTCTCTCTAGCAATACTATTTCTCTCTAGCAGTGTTCTCTCTCTCTCTATCATTACTCTTTCTCTCTAGAATAACACTTTCCCTCTAGCAGTGCCCTCTCTCTCTCGCAATACTCTTTATCTCTTGCATTGCTCTTTCTCTATAGCAGTGCTCTCTCTCTCTAGCAGTGCTCTCTCTCGCATTACTCTTTCTCTCTAGAATAACTCTTTCCCTCAAGCAGTGCTCTCTCTCTACTCTTTCTCTCTAGCAGTGCTCTCTCTCTAGCAGTGCTCTCTCTCAAGCAGTACTATTTCTCTCTAGCATTACTCTTTCTCTCTAGCAGTGCACTCTCTCTCTAGCAGTGCTCTCTGTCTCTAGCAGTGCTCTCTCTCTCTCTCTAGCAGTGCTCTCTCTCTAGAATAACTTTCTCTCTAGCAGTACTCTTTCTCTCTATCATTACTCTTTCTCTCTCGCATTACTCTTTCTCTCTAGCAGTGCTCCCTCTCTCTCGAATAACTCTTTCTCTCTATCATTACTCTTTCTCTCTTGCATTACTCTTTCTCTCTAGCAGTGCTCTCTCTCTCTCGAGCAGTGCTCTCTCTCTCGAGCAGTGCTCTCTCTCTATCTAGCAATACTCTCTCTCTCGAGCAGTGCTCTCTCTCTATCTAGCAATACTCTTTCTCTCTAGCAGTGCTCTCTCTCTCTGTAGCAATACTCTTTCTCTCTGTAGCAATACTCTCACTCTCTAGCAGTGCTCTCTCTCTGGCAATACTCTTTCGCTCCAGCAGTGCTCTCTCTCTCCAGCAGTGCTCTCTCTCTAGCAGTACTCTTTCTCTCTAGCAGTGCTCTCTCTCTCTCAAGCAGTGCTCTCCCTCTCTAGCATTACTCTTTCTCTGTAGCAGTACTTTCTCTCTAGCAGTGCTCTCTCTCTGTAGCAAAACTCTTTCTCTCTAGCAATACTCTCTCTCTACATAACTCTGTCTCTAGCAGTGCTCTCTCTCTAGCAATACTATGTATCTCTAGCAGTGCTCTCTCTCTCTAGCATAACTCTTTCTCTCTAGCAGTGCACTCTCTCTCTGTAGCAATACTTTTCTCTCTAGCATTACTCTTTCTCTCGAGCAATACTCTCTCTCTACATAACTCTTTCTCTCTAGCAGTGCTCTCTCTGTATCTAGCAATACTCTTTCTCTCTAGCAGTGCTCTCTCTCTCTGTAGCAATACTCTTTCTCTCTGTAGCAATACTCTCACTCTCTAGCAATACTCTCTCTCTGGCAATACTCTTTCGCTCCAGCAGTGCTCTCTCTCTCCAGCAGTGCTCTCTCTCTAGCAGTACTCTTTCTCTCTAGCAGTGCTCTCTCTCTCTCAAGCAGTGCTCTCTCTCTCTAGCATTACTCTTTCTCTCTAGCAATACTCTCTCTCCAGCAATACTCTTTCTCTGTAGCAGTACTTTCTCTCTAGCAGTGCTCTCTCTCTGTAGCAAAACTTTTTCTCTCTAGCAATACTCTCTCTCTACATAACTCTTTGTCTCTAGCAGTGCTCTCTCTCTCTCTAGCAATACTATGTATCTCTAGCAGTGCTCTCTCTCTAGCATAACTCTTTCTCTCTAGCAGTGCACTCTCTCTCTGTAGCAATACTTTTCTCTCTACATAACTCTTTCTCTCTAGCCGTGCTCTCTCTCTCTAGCATTACTCTTTCTCTCGAGCAATAGTCTTTCTCTCTAGCAGTGCTCTCTCTCTTTCTCCAGCAGTTCTCTCTCTCTCTTTAGCAATACTATTTCTCTCTATCAGTGTTCTCTCTCTCTAGCAATACTATTTCTCTCTAGCAGTGTTCTCTCTCTCTCTATCATTACTCTTTCTCTCTAGAATAACACTTTCCCTCTAGCAGTGCCCTCTCTCTCTCGCAATACTCTTTATCTCTTGCATTGCTCTTTCTCTATAGCAGTGCTCTCTCTCTCTAGCAGTGCTCTCTCTCGCATTACTCTTTCTCTCTAGAATAACTCTTTCCCTCAAGCAGTGCTCTCTCTCTACTCTTTCTCTCTAGCAGTGCTCTCTCTCTAGCAGTGCTCTCTCTCAAGCAGTACTATTTCTCTCTAGCATTACTCTTTCTCTCTAGCAGTGCACTCTCTCTCTAGCAGTGCTCTCTGTCTCTAGCAGTGCTCTCTCTCTCTCTCTAGCAGTGCTCTTTCTCTCTAGAATAACTTTCTCTCTAGCAGTGCTCTCTCCTTCTCCAGCAATACTCTTTCTCTCTAGCAGTGCTCTCTCTCTCTCTCTAGCAGTGCTCTCTCTCTCTAGCAGTACTCTTTCTCTCTATCATTACTCTTTCTCTCTCGCATTACTCTTTCTCTCTAGCAGTGCTCCCTCTCTCTCGAATAACTCTTTCTCTCTATCATTACTCTTTCTCTCTTGCATTACTCTTTCTCTCTAGCAGTGCTCTCTCTCTCGAGCAGTGCTCTCTCTCTCGAGCAGTGCTCTCTCTCTATCTAGCAATACTCTCTCTCTCGAGCAGTGCTCTCTCTCTATCTAGCAATACTCTTTCTCTCTAGCAGTGCTCTCTCTCTCTGTAGCAATACTCTTTCTCTCTGTAGCAATACTCTCACTCTCTAGCAGTGCTCTCTCTCTGGCAATACTCTTTCGCTCCAGCAGTGCTCTCTCTCTCCAGCAGTGCTCTCTCTAGCAGTACTCTTTCTCTCTAGCAGTGCTCTCTCTCTCTCAAGCAGTGCTCTCCCTCTCTAGCATTACTCTTTCTCTGTAGCAGTACTTTCTCTCTAGCAGTGCTCTCTCTCTGTAGCAAAACTCTTTCTCTCTAGCAATACTCTCTCTCTACATAACTCTGTCTCTAGCAGTGCTCTCTCTCTAGCAATACGATTTATCTCTAGCAGTGCTCTCTCTCTCTCTAGCATAACTCTTTCTTTCTAGCAGTGCACTCTCTCTCTGTAGCAATACTTTTCTCTCTAGCATTACTCTTTCTCTCGAGCAATACTCTCTCTCTACATAACTCTTTCTCTCTAGCAGTGCTCTCTCTGTATCTAGCAATACTCTTTCTCTCTAGCAGTGCTCTCTCTCTCCGTAGCAATACTCTTTCTCTCTGTAGCAATACTCTCACTCTCTAGCAATACTCTCTCTCTGGCAATACTCTTTCGCTCCAGCAGTGCTCTCTCTCCAGCAGTGCTCTCTCTCTAGCAGTACTCTTTCTCTCTAGCAGTGCTCTCTCTCTCTCAAGCAGTGCTCTCTCTCTCTAGCATTACTCTTTCTCTCTAGCAATACTCTCTCTCCAGCAATACTCTTTCTCTGTAGCAGTACTTTCTCTCTAGCAGTGCTCTCTCTCTGTAGCAAAACTTTTTCTCTCTAGCAATACTCTCTCTACATAACTCTTTGTCTCTAGCAGTGCTCTCTCTCTCTCTAGCAATACTATGTATCTCTAGCAGTGCTCTCTCTCTCTAGCATAACTCTTTCTCTCTAGCAGTGCACTCTCTCTCTGTAGCAATACTTTTCTCTCTACATAACTCTTTCTCTCTAGCCGTGCTCTCTCTCTCTAGCATTACTCTTTCTCTCGAGCAATAGTCTTTCTCTCTAGCAGTGCTCTCTCTCTTTCTCCAGCAGTTCTCTCTCTCTTTAGCAATACTATTTCTCTCTATCAGTGTTCTCTCTCTCTAGCAATACTATTTCTCTCTAGCAGTGTTCTCTCTCTCTCTATCATTACTCTTTCTCTCTAGAATAACACTTTCCCTCTAGCAGTGCCCTCTCTCTCTCGCAATACTCTTTATCTCTTGCATTGCTCTTTCTCTATAGCAGTGCTCTCTCTCTCTAGCAGTGCTCTCTCTCGCATTACTCTTTCTCTCTAGAATAACTCTTTCCCTCAAGCAGTGCTCTCTCTCTACTCTTTCTCTCTAGCAGTGCTCTCTCTCTAGCAGTGCTCTCTCTCTCTAGCATTACTATTTCTCTCTAGCAGTGCTCTCTCTCTCTCTCTCTAGCAATACTCTTCCTATCTAGCAGGGCTCTCTCTCCAGCAGGGCTCTCTCTCCAGCATTACTCTTTCTAACTAGCAATACTCTTTCTCTCCAGCATGACTCTTTCTCTCTAAAAGTGCACTCTCTCTCTGTAGCAATACTTTTTCTCTAGCAGTGCTCTATCTCTCTAGCATTACTCTTTCTCTCGAGCAATACTCTTTCTCTCTACATAACTCTTTCTCTCGAGCAGTGCTCTCTCTCTCTCTCTAGCAGTACTCTTTCTCTCGAGCATTACTCTTTCTCTCGAGCAATAGTCTTTCTCTCTAGCAGTGCTCTCTCTCTCTCCAGCAGTTCTCTCTCTCTTTAGCAATACTATTTCTCTCTAGCAGTGCTCTCTCTTTCAAGCAGTACTCTCTCTCTCTCTAGCAGTGCTCTCTCTCTCCATCATTACTCTTTCTCTCTAGAATAACACTTTCCCTCTCGCAATACTCTTTATCTCTTGCATTGCTCTTTCTCTATAGCAGTGCTCTCTCTCTCTCTCTCTCTCTAGCAGTGCTCTCTCTCTCTCGCATTACTCTTCCTCTCTAGAATAACTCTCTCCCTCAAGCAGTGCTCTCTCTCTACTCTTTCTCTCTAGCAGTGCTCTCTCTCTCTCCAGCAGTTCTCTCTCTCTTTAGCAATACTATTTCTCTCGAGCAATAGTCTTTCTCTCTAGCAGTGCTCTCTCTCTCTCCAGCAGTTCTCTCTCTCTTTAGCAATACTATTTCTCTCTAGCAGTGCTCTCTCTCTCTAGCAGTACTCTCTCTCTCTCTCCATCATTACTCTCTCTCTCTCCATCATTACTCTTCCTCTCTAGAATAACTCTTTCCCTCAAGCAGTGCTCTCTCTCTAGCTCTCTCTCTCTCTCTCTCCTCTCTCTCTCTCTCTCTCTCTCTACTCTCTCTCTCTCTCTCGCAATACTCTCGCAATACTCTTTCTATCTAGCAGTGCACTCTCTCTCTGTAGCAATACTTTTTCTCTCTACATAACTCTTTCTCTCTAGCATTACTCTTTCTCTCTAGAAGTGTTTTCTCTCTCTAGCAATGCTCTTTCTCTAGCATTACTATTTCTATCTAGCAGTGCCCTCTCTCCCTAGCAGTGCTCTCTCCAGCTCTGCTCTCACTCTCTCCCTAGCAGTGCTCTCTCTAGCAGCGCTCTCTCTAGCAGTGCTCCCTCTAGCACTGCTCTCTCCAGCAGTGCTCGCTCTCTCTCTGTCTAGCATTTCTCTCTCTCTGTCTAGCATTTCTCTCTCTCTGTCTGTCTAGCATTTCTCTCTCTCTCTCGCTGTGCTCTCTCTAAAGCAGTGCTCTCTCTGTCTAGCATTACTCTCTCTCTAGCAATGCTCTCTCTCTAGCAGTGCTCTCTCTCTCTCTCTCTCTAGCATTACTCTCTCTCTCTCTAGCATTACTCTCTCTCTCTCTCTCTAGCATTACTCTCTCTCTCTCTAGCATTACTCTCTCTCTCTCTCTCTCTCGCTGTGCTCTCTTCAGCTGTGCTCTCTCTAAAGCAGTGCTCTCTCTGTCTAGCATTACTCTCTCTCTAGCAATGCTCTCTCTCTAGCAGTGCTCTTTCTCTCTAGCAGTGCTTTCTCTCCCTAGCAGTGCTCTCTCTAGCAGTGCTTTCTCCCCCAAGCAGTGCTCTCTCTCTAGCATTACTCTCTCTCTAGCATTGCTCTCTCTATCTAATAGTGCTCTTTCTCCATAGCAGTGGTCTCTCTCTCTAGCATTACTCTTTCTCTCTAGCAGTGCTTTTTCTCTCAAGCATTGCTCTTTCACTCTAGTAGTGCTCTCTCTCCCACTATGATTCCTTTCTATCTGTCTCTTTGTCCTTCTCACTGTCTGTATTTCTCTTCTCTTTGTTTGCTGTATTTTTCCCTCCCATTCTCCTCTGTCATCCCATTGCCATTGTTCAAGCTTAAAACCTAATCAATTTGAGTGATATCATCTGACTTCATTATTGTTATTTGTTGTTGCCATTGTTGTTGATGCATAACAATTAGCTGTTATCAACCACATAATTGTCAGCATCATCATTTGTCAACATTTTAAGCAAAAAATGATTTTCGTCCATATTCAAGTGAAAATGATAGTACTTCTTATCAATCATGCTTTGTTAAACTGATATATTTGTAAGATAACCAAATGAGCATATTGTTGGCACTGTGTGTAATCATTAAACCTAAAGAATCCACTCAAAGTTTCTATTGAGAGATCTGGTAGACGTGATCCTTTGAGCTCTATCCTTAGTGCTATGCAGTACGCGCACACACACACACATGCACACACTCTAGCACACACTTGCACAAACAGGCACACACACACACACAGGCATGCGTGTCTCCCCTTCTGTATTTTTCACACAAGTAATCCTAGTTGTTGAGTTGTGTGTGTGTGTGTGTGTGTGTGTGTGTGTGTGTGTGTGTGTGTGTGTGTGTGTGTGTGTGTGTGTGTGTGTGTGTGTGTGTGTGTGTGTTCGGTATATGAAGCTATCTGGCTCACAGCTCTTCTGATACGAGGCAGTCTTCTAATCTGGCCTACAGACGGTACATTACACTCTGCTTCTCTGGTACCACGTCAGCAGTTCCTTTCTTAACTCCACCATCCACTTCCCCTCCTCAATACCTGTAATGCACGATATGCTTAGCGCTGATATCTGAAATCCTCTTAATAACCTCTACAGGATTGTCCCCCCCCCCCTTCCCCCACAGGAAGGATAAGCTAACGTAGGCTAATGTGATTAGCATGAGGTTGTAAGTAAATTAAAATTTCCCAGGACAGAGACATATCTGATTTGGGCGGAGAGCTTAAATTCTTGTTAATCTAACTGTACTGTCCAATTTAAAGTAGCTATTACAGTGAAATAATACCAAGCTATTGTTTGAGGAGAGTGCACAATTATGAACTTGAAAATTTACATTTACATTTAAGTCATTTAGCAGACGCTCTTATCCAGAGCGACTTACAAATTGGTGCATACACCTTATGACAACCAGTGGAACAGCCACTTGCATCTAAATCTTGTTGGGGGAGAAGGGGGGTGAGAAGGATTACTTACCCTTACTTACCCTATCCTAGGTATTCCTTGAAGAGGTGGGGTTTCAGGTGTCTCCGGAAGGTGGTGATTGACTCCGCTGTCCTGGCGTCGTGAGGGAGTTTGTTCCACCATTGGGGGCCAGAGCAGCGAACAGTTTTGACTGGGCTGAGCGGGAACTGTACTTCCTCAGTGGTAGGGAGGTGAGCAGGCCAGAGGTGGATGAACGCAGTGCCCTTGTTTGGGTGTAGGGCCTGATCAGAGCCTGGAGGTACTGAGGTGCCGTTCCCCTCACAGCTCCGTAGGCAAGCACCATGGTCTTGTAGCGGATGCGAGCTTCAACTGGAAGCCAGTGGAGAGAGCGGAGGAGCGGGGTGACGTGAGAGAATTTGGGAAGGTTGAACACCAGACGGGCTGCGGCGTTCTGGATGAGTTGTAGGGGTTTAATGGCACAGGCAGGGAGCCCAGCCAACAGCGAGTTGCAGTAATCCAGACGGGAGATGACAAGTGCCTGGATTAGGACCTGCGCCGCTTCCTGTGTGAGGCAGGGTCGTACTCTGCGGATGTTGTAGAGCATGAACCTACAGGAACGGGCCACCGCCTTGATGTTAGTTGAGAACGACAGGGTGTTGTCCAGGATCACGCCAAGGTTCTTAGCGCTCTGGGAGGAGGACACAGTGGAGTTGTCAACCGTGATGGCGAGATCATGGAACGGGCAGTCCTTCCCCGGGAGGAAGAGCAGCTCCGTCTTGCCGAGGTTCAGCTTGAGGTGGTGATCCGTCATCCACACTGATATGTCTGCCAGACATGCAGAGATGCGATTCGCCACCTGGTCATCAGAAGGGGGAAAGGAGAAGATTAATTGTGTGTCGTCTGCATAGCAATGATAGAGACCTTGTGAGGTTATGACAGAGCCAAGTGACTTGGTGTATAGCGAGAATAGGAGAGGGCCTAGAACAGAGCCCTGGGGGACACCAGTGGTGAGAGCGCGTGGTGAGGAGACAGATTCTCGCCACGCCACCTGGTAGGAGCGACCTGTCAGGTAGGACGCAATCCAAGCGTGGGCCGCGCCGGAGATGCCCAACTCGGAGAGGGTGGAGAGGAGGATCTGATGGTTTTACAGTATCGAAGGCAGCCGATAGGTCTAGAAGGATGAGAGCAGAGGAGAGAGAGTTAGCTTTAGCAGTGCGGAGCGCCTCCGTGATACAGAGAAGAGCAGTCTCAGTTGAATGACTAGTCTTGAAACCTGACTGATTTGGATCAAGAAGGTCATTCTGAGAGAGATAGCGGGAGAGCTGGCCAAGGACGGCACGTTCAAGAGTTTTGGAGAGAAAAGAAAGAAGGGATACTGGTCTGTAGTTGTTGACATCGGAGGGATCGAGTGTAGGTTTTTTACAGAAGGGGTGCAACTCTCGCTCTCTTGAAGACGGAAGGGACGTAGCCAGCGGTCAGGGATGAGTTGATAAGCGAGGTGAGGTAAGGGAGAAGGTCTCTGGAAATGGTCTGGAGAAGAGAGGAGGGGATAGGGTCAAGCGGGCAGGTTGTTGGGCGGCCGGCCGTCACAAGACGCGAGATTTCATCTGGAGAGAGAGGGGAGAAAGAGGTCAGAGCATAGGGTAGGGCAGTGTGAGCAGAACCAGCGGTGTCGTTTGACTTAGCAAACGAGGATCGGATGTCGTCGACCTTCTTTTCAAAATGGTTGACGAAGTCATCTGCAGAGAGGGAGGAGGGGGGAGGGGGAGGAGGATTCAGGAGGGAGGAGAAGGTGGCAAAGAGCTTCCTAGGGTTAGAGGCAGATGCTTGGAATTTAGAGTGGTAGAAAGTGGCTTTAGCAGCAGAGACAGAGGAGGAAAATGTAGAGAGGAGGGAGTGAAAGGATGCCAGGTCCGCAGGGAGGCGAGTTTTCCTCCATTTCCGCTCGGCTGCCCGGAGCACTGTTCTGTGAGCTCGCAATGAGTCGTCGAGCCACGGAGCGGGAGGGGAGGACCGAGCCGGCCTGGAGGATAGGGGACATAGAGAGTCAAAGGATGCAGAAAGGGAGGAGAGGAGGGTTGAGGAGGCAGAATCAGGAGATAGGTTGGAGAAGGTTTGAGCAGAGGGAAGAGATGATAGGATGGAAGAGGAGAGAGTAGCGGGGGAGAGAGAGCGAAGGTTGGGACGGCGCGATACCATCCGAGTAGGGGCAGTGTGGGAAGTGTTGGATGAGAGCGAGAGGGAAAAGGATACAAGGTAGTGGTCGGAGACTTGGAGGGGAGTTGCAATGAGGTTAGTGGAAGAACAGCATCTAGTAAAGATGAGGTCGAGCGTATTGCCTGCCTTGTGAGTAGGGGGGAAGGTGAGAGGGTGAGGTCAAAAGAGGAGAGGAGTGGAAAGAAGGAGGCAGAGAGGAATGAGTCAAAGGTAGACGTGGGGAGGTTAAAGTCGCCCAGAACTGTGAGAGGTGAGCCGTCCTCAGGAAAGGAGCTTATCAAGGCATCAAGCTCATTGATGAACTCTCCGAGGGGACCTGGAGGGCGATAAATGATAAGGATGTTAAGCTTGAAAGGGCTGGTAACTGTGACAGCATGAAATTCAAAGGAGGCGATAGACAGATGGGTAAGGGGAGAAAGAGAGAATGACCACTTGGGAGAGATGAGGATCCCGGTGCCACCACCCCGCTGACCAGAAGCTCTCGGGGTGTGCGAGAACACGTGGGCGGACGAAGAGAGAGCAGTAGGAGTAGCAGTGTTATCTGTGGTGATCCATGTTTCCGTCAGTGCCAAGAAGTCGAGGGACTGGAGGGAGGCATAGGCTGAGATGAACTCTGCCTTGTTGGCCGCAGATCGGCAGTTCCAGAGGCTACCGGAGACCTGGAACTCCACGTGGGTCGTGCACGCTGGGACCACCAGATTAGGGTGGCCGCGGCCACGCGGTGTGGAGCGTTTGTATGGTCTGTGCAGAGAGGAGAGAACAGGGATAGACAGACACATAGTTGACAGGCTACAGAAGAGGCTACGCTAATGCAAGGAGATTGGAATGACAAGTGGACTACACATCTTGAATGTTCAGAAAGTTAAGCTTACGTAGCAAGAATCTTATTGACTAAAATGATTAAAATGATACAGTACTGCTGAAGTAGGCTAGCTGGCAGTGGCTGCGTTGTTGACTTTGTAGGCTAGCTGGCAGTGGCTGCGTTGTTGACACTACGCTAATCAAGTCATTACGTTGAGTGTAATAGTTTCTACAGTGCTGCTATTCAGGGGCTAGCTGGCTAGCTAGCAGTGTTGATTACGTTACGTTGCGTTAAAAGAACGACAATAGCTGGCTAGCTAACCTAGAAAATCGCTCTAGACTACACAATTATCTTTGATACAAAGACGGCTATGTAGCTAGCTATGATCAAACAAATCAAACCGTTGTACTGTAATGAAATTAAATGAAAATGTGATACTACCTGTGGAGCGAAGCAGAATGCGACCGGGTTGTTGAGTTCTATTCAGAAGACGTTGGCTAGCTGTTGGCTAGCTAGCAGTGTCTCCTACGTTAATGACGACAAATAGCTGGCTAGCTAACCTCGGTAAATTAAGATAATCACTCTAAGACTACACACTCTAAACTACACAATTATCTTGGATACGAAGACAGCAAAGACAACTATGTAGCTAGCTAACACTACACTAATCAAGTCGTTCAGTTGAGTGTAATAGTTTCTACAGTGCTGCTATTCGGTAGACGGTGGACGCTAGCTGCTGGGCAGTAGACTACGTTAGGACGACGAAATACGATAATTACGCAATTATCTTTGATACAAAGACGGCTATGTAGCTAGCTAAGAAGAAATTGCTAAGATTAGACAAATCAAACCGTTGTACTATAATGAAAAGTAGTGAAAAGTAATACTACCTGCGGACCGAAGTGCGAATGCAAATGGTATCAAGAATATGCATATCCTTGCTTCAGGTCCTGAGCTACAACATTTACATTTAAGTCATTTAGCAGACGCTCTTATCCAGAGCGACTTACAAATTGGTGCATTCACCAATTAAGCAATTAGATATGGGTATGTCATTTCAGGCGAAAATTGAAAAAAGGGGCAGATCCTTTCTTAAGGAAGCAGCAATGAGAGCTGCACCTACCCTCACCTCTCTCTGTCTTTCTCTCTCTGGCTGAGAGAGAAGGATGGAAAACCTCATCGCATGAGTTTCCTCCCGTTGCGTGTTCTGTTCTCTCCTGTTACACTTTGTGGTGAGACGTGTCTGAGGATTTGGAGATTGGGCTGAGGAGGAACAGAGAGGTGTAAGAAGGGTGTAAGCGTGCGGAAACACAAGGCTTACATGCTCTGGGAGGCTTCTCTCAAACTGAGACACACAAAGCTTGATTCAATCAGATCCGCTTTAGCCGCATCCGACACCACCAAAACATCTGCTATGCGGGTAGCTGCTATCGCTGGTTAACACTTGATCTGATTGAATCTAGGCTTCAGTCTCCCAAATACTGGCTGCTCCCACCTGAAACAGAGAATCCGGATTGAGGAACTTGTATATGTGTGTGTGTGCTAGATACATGGAAGTCGGTGGAAATGGCTGTTTTTTGGAGTTGTAAGAGTTAGGAGGGACAGAGTGATGGGTTGTGATCTGAGGCAGTTAGAAGGAGTGACAGAATCTTCAGTTCACACTCTGTCACTTCCCAAACCATTAAATATTTTATGCAGTTAGTTCAGCCTGCACATTATCAATGCATAAACACTTAATGGTTCAGATATTCACTGTTGATTTTATTACACAGTTAAACAATTTAATTTAACAACAGCTTTATGTGACCATGTTAAATGTAGAATAAAAGCAGCAGCCAACCTGTGAGGCAGCTGAGGAACCAACAGGACTTCGATCCCTGAAGGAGTCTCCTGGGAGTAAGAGAGGGGAACATCAGAGGTGTTGCTCTAATTTGTAATCACCCCAGTCCTTTAGCATGGCCCTTTGATGAGAGACCAGGAGCCTGAGTCTTCATGGCCCCGGTATGCTCCACGGTCCTGTGTGTGTGTGTGTGTGTGTGTGTGTGTGTGTGTGTGTGTGTGTGTGTGTGTGCGATGTGGTCACTTCCCCTGGCCCAGAGAGACAGACTGACATCACGCCCTGTGACCCAGACTAGCCTCAGTGGTGGACAGATGAGTAGGCCTACTGAATCACCACGAGCCAATCACTCTACTCTACTACTCTCTCCTCTCCTCTACCATCATACATTATGCCATTCTCAACTTTTTTGCTCTTTGCCCTCACTCCTCTTCCTTCCCACTGCTCTCCTTTGCTCTCCTTTACTCCATGCCTCCCTCATCACGTTCTCTCTTCTGCCTTTCTTTTTACTATGTTGATCTTTCCCTCCCTCACTCCTCTCCACTAGTCTTATGCTATTTCTCTTCTCTCCGTTTCCTAACCCCTTTCCACCCACATAGGTCCATAGAAAACAGCTGTAATAAACGTGTAATTTGAGGCCAGTTTCAACAGTAAACATGTTACGGGTATTATACAACTCAGCTGGCATGCTCCATGAGAAAGTTAAAACAAGTAATATGAAATGTGCATGTAATGTGTCTTCAGATGACTCCCTCAGTGTCATGCTTAAAGCCTGAAACCTTCCTATATCCCAGTGTTTGGCAGGCTTTCATAGGAGACTCAAACATTCTGAGGGGTGGGTGATTCCATATATTGTTAATTAACTCCTCTCCCCCGTGCCTCACCATATAGGGCTTTCATCTTCTCGGCTTTTTGCTTTTTCACAAACTACTTTTCCCAATCTTCTTCCTCTGCCTGTGGAATTTTTGGCATTGTCTCCTTTTTTCTCTCTTCATAGGAGGAAATTATCTTTGTACCTGCCTTCATATCTCTCCCCAGTTAAGCACTTTCATAAGGCCCACTCATCTTTAATACCAGTATCTCTCTCAGTAAAAATGTTTCATCATTTATTCTGTGAATCTGAAGTTTAAGGGGCCCAAAACAATTATATTCCCCTTCATGAAGAATTGACAGCTGGTATGTGTTCTACTGAAAACCTAAAACAGAATAGGAATCAGGGTGAATAGGAATCAATTTCACAGTCAGATGAATCGGAGGAACATTTCCTTGTCAAAAATAATTAATCAAAGAGAAGAGACTAGACGAGGTAAAACCAGGAAATATTATCTTCTCAGTGGGACGCTGTCCGTCTGTAATGACATCTTTTTTTATATAATCCCTCCCTCCCACTCTTTCACTCCCTTCAAAACCCTCCTTACACTCCACATGCTAATTCAGTCAGCCACTTAAATCAGACATATTCATGCTATATCTCTCTCCTGATTGTGTTAATTCTATTTGTATATATATATATAATAAGGCAGGCAGGCAGGCAGATAACGATCCCTCCCTACTTCTGGAACTACATAACACAGTGTCTTAAGTATCCACATTTGTTCATACAATTGTGAATTAGCGCTAGGTGGTAAAACCATTGAATAGAATCTATGATTGTGGTTGTACATTGGAGCAGTTAGGAACTGATAATGCAATAACATGGTAGGTCATGTCCATCACGCATTGTTGCTGCTAATCGTCCCTCTTGTCATTGGTTTTATAAGACTGGCAGCCATTTCTGAGGTCTTGACAGATGTTGTGAAAGACCAGATGCAGCAGGCCTGTCAACTACATTAGAATAAGCAGGCCTTCTCTGTCCTCATTGTCAATGACTGAGAAGGGCATCTGGCTAAACACCATACCATTGTCTCTCTATTAGCCTGTCTGTGTGAAACATAATGGTGTCGTATTTTTCAGCATTACAGGCTGGTTGTCAGTAGAGGCGATTACAAGGAAACATGTAAACACATCATGTTGCAAATAATGCACACACACACACACACACACACACACACACACACACACACACACACACACACACACACACACACACACTGAAACATCGCTTTTGTTCATATTTCCACGAAAGCTGTACACCACCAGGTTACAAAGATTGTCTAAGGGTCATTTTTGTTTTAAAATAATTTACACACCACAATAACACACACACACACACACACACACACACACACACACACACACACACACACACACGACAATACAATACACATAAAAGCCTTTGACAGTTTCACAAAATAGGTTGAGACAGAAAAGCCTGTAAGCACAATTTAAGAGAAATTATGTATATGGCTGGGAAATGTGTTAATTACAAATCATATTAAAGTAGAGCTTTAGCTGCATTTTAATTTAATGAAGTCACAGATCCTGTAACACAGAATTACCAAATCATATTCTTTGTTCCAGATACATGTATTCCCACTTAATTCCCACTTTAGTCCCTAATTTGCCTTATCTCATCACCATCATCTCCCAAGACGTATTTATTATAATAAAAGAAACCAGCATTACTTATAAATCCCTGTCTGTATATAAGACACGTCAAGACAGGAATAAAGCAACATTCAATTGTTATGGATCACTGTCAGGTCCTAGTTATGACTCTATTATGACTATCATTGGCAGCTTGGAAAAGCTCTCTGCTTCTCCCCAACCTCCTAGTTAGAGGTCTGCACAGGAGTGATTTCTTCATCCCGCTCCCGCCCACACCAGCAGCTTTTCATACTGCACCCGCCCACACCCGCAGCTTTTCATACTGCACCCGCCCACACCCGCAGCTTTTCATACTGCACCCGCCCACACCCGCAGCTTTTCATACTGCACCCGCCCACACCCGCAGCTTTTCATACTGCACCCGCCCACACCCGCTGCTTTTCATACTGCACTCGCCCACACCCGCAGCTTTTCATACTGCCTCCGCCCACACCCGCAGCTTTTTATACTGCACCCACCCACACCCGCTGCTTTTCATACTGCTCCAGCCCACACCCACAGCTTTTCATACTGCCCCCGCCCACACCCACAGCTTTTCATACTGCACCCGCCCACACCCACAGCTTTTCATACTCCCCCCGCCCACACCCACAGCATTTCATACTGCTCCCGCCCACACCCGCAGCTTTTCATACTGCTCCAGCCCACACCCACAGCTTTTCATACTGCCCCCGCCCACACCCACAGCTTTTCATACTGCACCCGCCCACACCCGCAGCTTTTCATACTCCCCCCGCCCACACCCGCAGCTTTTCATACTGCTCCCGCCCACACCCGCAGCTTTTCATACTGCCCCCGCCCACACCCGCAGCTTTTCATACTGCTCCCGCCCACACCCGCAGCTTTTCATACTGCCTCCGCCCACACCCACAGCTTTTCATACTGCACCCACCCACACCCGCTGCTTTTCATACTGCTCCAGCCCACACCCACAGCTTTTCATACTGCCCCCGCCCACACCCACAGCTTTTCATACTGCACCCGCCCACACCCACAGCTTTTCATACTCCCCCGCCCACACCCGCAGCATTTCATACTGCTCCCGCCCACACCCGCAGCTTTTCATACTGCTCCAGCCCACACCCACAGCTTTTCATACTGCCCCCGCCCACACCCGCAGCTTTTCATACTGCACCCGCCCACACCCGCAGCTTTTCATACTGCCCCCGCCCACACCCGCAGCTTTTCATACTGCCCCCGCCCACACCCGCAGCTTTTCATACTGCTCCCGCCCACACCCGCAGCTTTTCATACTGCCCCCGCCCACACCCGCAGCTTTTCATACTGCCCCCGCCCACACCCGCAGCTTTTCATACTGCCCCCGCCCACACCCGCAGCTTTTCATACTGCCCCCGCCCACACCCGCAGCTTTTCATACTGCCCCCGCCCACACCCGCAGCTTTTCATACTGCCCCCGCCCACACCCGCAGCTTTTCATACTGCCCCCGCCCACACCCGCAGCTTTTCATACTGCCCCCGCCCACACCCGCAGCTTTTCATACTGCTCCCGCCCACACCCGCAGCTTTTCATACTGCAACAGCCCCACACCCACAGCTTTTCATACTGCCCCCACCCACACCCACAGCTTTTCATACTGCTCCCGCCCACACCCGCAGCTTTTCATACTGCTCCCGCCCACACCCGCAGCTTTTCATACTGCACCCGCCCACACCCGCAGCTTTTCATACTGCACCAGCCCAACACCCACAGCTTTTCATACTGCCCCCGCCCACACCCACAGCTTTTCATACTGCTCCCGCCCACACCCACAGCTTTTCATACTGCACCCGCCCCACACCCGCTGGCTTTCTGTCCGACTCCCACCCGCTACTGCAAAAAACTGGTCCCAAACCCAACCACAGTCCAGCAATGCTATTTTAAGGATATGTGACGCAACACACTTGCCAGGCTTAGTCCCAGGAAACCTGAGCCCTATAGTTAATATCAAAATAAGCCAAAATAACCTAAGAGAAAAAAAAAGAAAAAAAAAAGAAATTACCAGAGATTCTCACATTGCCCATTATATTAGGCTATCGGTATTACTAGTCTTAGTTTGAAGAGAGTAGAGTTGGAAAGACTTGCACTTTCTCAATTTTCAGACGGAGACAAACATATTTATTTTTAGGCAATGTAGTAAAATATAGCCTAATCATATTTATTAAGTACATTTCAGTGGACAGATAAACTGCTCCGTGATTCTCCGCCCATGCGTAGGCTATATCCTACTCTGAGACCACACATGGCTACTGAACTTGAAGCAGCAATCATGATGACAGCGGGTCACTTGCACTTTCTCTTATGTTTTGCATATAGGATATAGCCTACATTTTAGGATGAGGATTTGCAGGCAGAGACAAATATATGGGGTAATCAATATTTATTGAAACATTTTTGGACTGCACCTCGACTCATGTTGGTTGAGCCCCTTTCACTTCTTTCCATGATTAATATTCAATTACAGACACCGTACTAAACTATTATTCTAATCATACTTAAGTTCATTTCCTTGGAAAGATAACGCCCATGCATAGGCAGCCTACTCTATTGCATTGAGCCCACACATACAGACTACTACAGGCACACTTGATCTCACGAACACAACTAGAAGAGGAGAGGTAGACTGATTGAAGTCGAAGCAGCGGATTTTGAGTTTGTGAATAATGCAACAAATATGTGCTATTAATACAAAAGGCAATGCTGACCCAAGAAGAAAGAAGACCGTTTCCTAATAATCTGCAGGACCCAAAAAATATTTTAATCCCAAAGTTGTCTATCTGACCTCCGGCTCCCACCCACAGCACGAAAAATGACTGCAACACAAAGATTGATGTCGGGCCTTTAAAGATATTTGAAGTATGTGTGATGAACAGCTATTCAGTTACAAGTCTTTCAAAATGTTTCATCGACATTTGTTGTCTCGACACAAAATGTTGTCTGGTCTTCAGACATTGTCCTAACAGCGGGGCATCCAGACATTCTTTATTAGCTGGATTGCACACACAGCAGGCTATTCCCTCCCTTCATTGGATCTATTTCTCCCAATGTCTTCTCTCCACTCCAAACACATCTCCATCTACGTGTACTATTATCTCTCTTTCTCTATACATCTCTTTCTTCCTTTTCTGTCTCTCTTTCAATTACATCCCCCTCTCCCCTTCCTCCCTCCCTCTCTCTTGTTACTTGATGGTGTGGTCAGTGTGGGTGTGCGCTGGCCTGGTGAGAGAGCTGGTCCAGACACAGATAGATTTACCATTAGGTGATGATTAACGGGAGGACCGGCCCAGGTGATTTCAGCATTCACAGCCCCTCCGGGACCTCCTGTTCCTGGCCAGGGTGGCCTCACCTTCACCCTTCACCACCCCAGCCTCGACCCCCCCACCCCAAGCCTTAATTATAAAAGCGGCTGTGTTGCCCATTAATTGGGCCTGACAACACTTCTTGGTAATTTCCACAGGGTGATGGAGGGTGACCTGTGGGTTAGATGGTGATAGGGCGGCCAGAGGAGTAGAAGGAGCGCAGATTGCTGACATCACTTGATTTGTTGGACTTCTACTCCTGGAGCGATACACCTTGTGTCCATGAGTTCAGGAGAGATAGAGAGAGAGAAAGATACGAGCATGGTATATGTTAGCCCTACTGCTGTAGTGGGGAGGTGGTAGCGTACAAGCATAAGTCTCTGGAGACTTGGAGGAGGTATTGCAATCTCTAGGTTTATTGGGTTGAAATTGAGGTTGCACATTGTGTGGAAAATTACTTCAAGGGTTGGTGAATTCAGAGGTTATTATCAGTAGACCAAAAAAACACCAGTAAATTGTTGTGCTTATCTCATACATAGGACCCATCATTTGATACAATCGGTTAGAGTGCCATTCACCCATATGGAAAGGTAGAACACATTTCACAGAAAAATACTGAAATCAAAGTGAAATGGTGCCTTGAATACAATTTCAGGACTTTAGTGTTAGGATTTTTTATTAATGTTGAGAGATGTCTAGACAACTATTCAAAATATATGCTGCTGTTCTTTCCATTCATTCTCCTCCTCGGAGCATCAGCTGCACTAACCTGACCTCTATCCATCCCGTGGCTGAGCTGAAATAGACAGCATGTACTCTATACTGTTCTCCTAGCATTAACTATATATAGTTCAAACAGTGAACGCATATCAATGAACTGTAGGTTGCATCTCCCCATCCTTCCATGGTAGGACCCAGCCACAGAGGAGGCTTCTCCAGCCCTGGTACTCTTCTCTCTCTGACATAATGTTTGAATATGTATTTTCCTCTGTCCTCATTAGAGAGAACAAATATCTCTTCCCGTTACGAGACAATGACTCTAGATCCACAGTTGGAAATGTGATGATGCAGTGTTTTGTCGAAGTAGGAGGTGTGTGTGTGTGTGTGTGTGTGTGTGTGTGTGTGTGTGTGTGTGTGTGTGTGTTTGTTTTATGGAGATATCATTGTTGATGAGGATGACGATGATGATGATTAGTGTGGCAATGCTCATATCCATCATCTCCGTCATCTTCTTTGTTAGTATAATTAGTCACTCTCAGTTGAATATATGCTTTGCGGCATCAGCTAGCTCCAGAGAGAAAAAGAGGGAGAGAGCGAGAGATGCACTGGTTTGGGCCCTCAGGGAGTGTATTGTGTGATGAGTTCATTGTTGTACACACAAACACTCACAAACACTCGTTCTCTCTCGATACTATTTCTCAAACACACACACCCATGCACGCACACACAAACACACACAAACACACAGACAAAGTCACACACACAGAGACACATTTGGATGCTCTGGGCTTACGCAAGGCTTTAATGCCATTAGCTGCGTGCGCCTGCAAATAATGCAACAATATTGTGGAACAGAGCCCACTGGGCCGCAGCATGGATGAGATAGAGAGAAAGCGAGAAAACCCTGACAAGGGATCTCAATAGTCTACAGAGACTTCCTCTCCATGTCTCCTGCCTTCACCTGCTCTGAGGGGAAGGAAATGTACAGGTGAAAGCAAGTGCTGGATAGGGATCAACCATATTACTGTCACCTGTTCTTTGTTTCAGTACAGAACAGTGCAGATGAAGGTGAGGGGACGAGGAGAGGAGTCCACTGTAAACCCAGTCTGAAAATAAGGACAGCGGTCCGGAAAGGCCTCTACTTTTATGTTCCTGACGATCAAACACTCCCTTATTAACACTCGTCCCTTTGCATTAATGGATGGAAGGATTGAGGGCTTTACCGGTGTGTTTTTTTACTCCTCTATCATTTATTCAGTGAGTGGATCCTCTATTTCCTCTCCTCAGTCTATGGTTAGATGTGTACTGTCCGCTGTCCCTGGGGTATGTGGAGCAGCCCACCCCCCACTGAGTAGAAAGTCTTCTTTTTGGCCCAGCTGGACGTTCGCTCCTCCAGTTATGTAACGCTTGGTTCCTCAAAAGCACCGAAACCTGCCTCAGCAGAGCCGAAAGGGAGAGGAGGAGGGAGGGGGAAGGGGATAGAGCCAGGAATGTAGAGATATTTTTGGAGAAGAAAGGGGTTTGGGGAGGTATGAGTTATTTTTTTTCATGTGGGTGGATAAGATTTTTATGGTTTCCACATGGTTAATGAAAACAGGTTCAGTCTGCCAACATGGTCTCCAGCAATACTCGATATAGGCCTAGCCAGAATTCTGTGTCAGTAATGTATTTTTAAAGGTCTATAGCTGGAGTGGGATGTACTAATAAGAGTCTCTGTGATTCCATGCCTATCCGGTAGAACATTTCCTTTCGCTAAGCCCTTGCTTTGGCGGTACTACACTCGCCCCGCTTCAACAAAGACCTTGGCACCCTCTACGCAGTACCAATGCACTCCGCTAGCCGCAGTTGCCAAGTGAGGATCCCACAAAACCAAGTGTCATCCAAGCAGCTTGGCTTGTCATTGTAAACACAGCCATTATTTTCACTTTTTTTAAGTATTCATAATGAGTCATTTTTCCTCTCTTCTCCTTTCAGGGTGAGCCAGCAGCCGAAAGCGAGCAAACGTGAGGATGGCCAGAAACCACGGAGACTGTAAATAAATTGGCAGGTGAGAGCAGAACAAGAGGCAAAAGGAGAGAAAGAGACAACCAGGGGGTACAGGCTAATCCTGGATTAGCCACAGGGCCTGACTCCGCCCAGTCTGATGGGGAGGGGCGGAGCATGGGATTTAGTGACAGGGACATGACTCCTCATTGGCCTGAAGGGAGGTCCAAAGAGACCTGGGGTTCGGGGTGGCCTTTGTCAGGCAGTGGTGTCCTATCACAATAAAAATTGATATCTCAGTTCCAATAATCTTCCTTTATGCAGTTCCAGGAAATAACAAAGCATACAGTAGCACCAAAGATGCGCTAATTCCTTAGTCATTGTGGAAGAATGATGATGTAACTAAAAAACAGTATCAAGTTCAAGTATTCGACTATTGATTACTAAGTTAGCCCCTTGATATTTACTCTCCTTAGCGCTTTGATAGCAATATTAAATTATCTTAATTCTCTGTGTTGTCCCCTATGCAGTGGTGATTTAAGCAGGTAAATCTTGGTGGGGCAAACCGCATGCCAGCAAAGCCACGACACAACACAACACTAAAGAATACATTAATTGCACTATAGCGGTGACAAACGGTGCCCACAAACTGTTAGGACCTAAATAAAGCTGTCCCAACAGCAGAGCTTTCTTTTCAGAACCATGGAGTGAATCCTTACCACCGCTACATCTGGCTATCAGTGGAGACTTGTCTGGCAGCGAAACAGTTCATTAAGCCTAATTTATTGCCTTTAAAAGAACATAGCTGATATGGCTGACTTGCTTAACCCTTGTGTTGTCTTAAGGGTCAAAACCCCCCACTATGTTTAACAGCAGAGAAATCCCCCTAAATTATATTTTTTCAACTTGAAATTTGATGACTTTTCCTAGAGTGACCCCATTAGAAAAGTGAAACATTGCCTTTGTTCATATTTCCATGAAAGCTGTACACCACCAGGGTACAAAGATTGTCTTAGAGTCATTATACAATCATTTACACACCACAAAAAACACAAAGACATACACACACACACAATGAGAAAATGAGATTATGTGTGCTACTAATTGAACTCAGCCAGCAGCTCCTGAAGAGGAAGATCACAATGGTTGGCACAGCTAGAAAGAACAAGCCTGAGCTACACCCCTGCACTCCTCGCAAAAAGGGGGAGAGAGGCCTTCTCATCAAAGTTTGCCTTCACCCCTGCCACCACTCTAGTTTCTTACCTCCCAAAGAGGAACAATAATGTGTTCTTCCTGAGCACACTGCATAAAACAGCTAAGATCAATGATCGTGAGGACAGGAAGCCAGCCATCATCCTGGACTACAACCACAAGAGAGGACAACCTGGACAAGATGATTGGAACTAACAACTGCAGGAGGATGACTGCCCGCTGGCCCCTGGTCATCTTCCATAACATCATTGATGTGTCCTCATACAATGCCTTTGTGATATGGAACAAGATAAACCCTACCTGGATGCCTGATAAGTGGAACAAGTGCCTTTACCTCCTGGAGCAGCAGGGAAGGACACTTGTAACCTCACATATTCAAAGAAGGGAGCGCCTCCCCCACACAGCAGCCTCTGCAGCGCTTGTGAAAGCTGTTCAGGGGGCTGAATCTTGTCCTGATCCACCTGAGGCTGCAGCTGGGGCAGGCAAGAGGAGGAGATGCCAATACTGCCCCCAAAGAAGGAATGGAAAACAAATACTATGTGCTGCACATGAGAGAAATACATCTGCAAAGTCCATGCACACACACTTGCATACTGTCTTACATGTTCTAATTAGAGTTGATTGATTTATATTCTTCCCATTTTTGTTTTGTATCTATTACCTTATTTTATTATTTTTTATTGTTGTTGTTTATATACCTTTTGGGTGGGGACAATGGTTACAAAAATGGGAGAAGACTAGTATTTTGTAGTTGAATTCATCATTGCACAGTATATAAGAATATATCTCTATGTTGCCAAAAAAGTTCAAGACTGTTATTGTTTCCCTTCAAATAAATGCATTCAAAACTACGTTCTGCTACTTTCTTATGCTATACAATTGCAAGTTCTTGCAAAAAATATATGTTTACAGCTATGCAGGACCTTTAGCAATAATAATAATAATAAACCTCTACTTTAGTAAAGAAAACAATTATGACAGGTGTGTTGTAATAGAAATGAGTGGTGTCCACTGATTAAATGCAGTCTTTCTGCATTGTGAAAAGGGAAAACCCAGATATTCACAAAGTTTGTGATGAATGACAGGTTATCTTTTCATGCAAAATAAAGGTTATAATGCTACATGTGTACCACCTAGTCAGAACAGGTGGCTAAGTTATGTGGGGGAAAGGGACCAAATTATTAGGGTGAGTCACATGGGCTACTAACAGCTAACTACACAACATACACTTAGTATTACACAGTAAATGTTCCTTTTGTTCAATAAAGATTATTTTATATCCAAAATACCTCCATTTGGTTGGTGCGTTATGTTCAGAAATCCACAGGCTTGAGCGGTCACGATCAAGCAGACGGAAATTCCAAATAGTATCCGTAAAGTTCGTAGAAACATGTCAAATGTTTTTTATAATCAATCCTCAGGTTGTTTTTACAATATATAATTGATAATATTTCAACCGGGACTGTAGCTTCTTCAATAGGAGAGAAGGAGAAAATGTCTGCTCCAAGCTGTTGCGCATGCAAAACGCTGCTGGCACCCAGCCATCCAATGACTCGATGTGACCTTTCTCTCTCATTTTTCAAAATAAAAAGCCTGAAACTATGTCTAAAGACTGTTCATACCATGGGGAAGCCATAGGAAAAGGAATCTGATTGATATCCCTTTAAATGGAGCGAAGGCAGGCATTGGAACACAGAGCTTTCAGGAAAAACAGCACTTCCGGGTTGGATTTTCCACAGGTTTTCACCTGCAATATCAGTTCTGTTATACTCACAGACATTATTTTGACAGTTTTGGAAACGTTAGTGTTTTCTATCCTAATCTGACAATTATATGCATATTCTAGATTCTGGGCCTGCGAAATAGGCAGCTTCATTTGGGTATGTTTTTCATCAAAACATCAAAATACTGCCCCCTACACTCAACAGGCTAATCTATTTTGATTTCAGGCTGTACCACAACAAAATGTGGAATATGTCATGGGGTATTCATACTTTTTGAAGGCACTGTATATTAGGAATTGTTCTGCACCTTTTGCATATAGATAAATGTCTAGATAAATGCACACATTTTTTCTGGCCTGTGTTTCATTAAAGTTAAATAGAATTTATTGTGGTGGAACCTATTAAAAAAAGTGTTGTTCTGTTCATAAATATGAATTCCCCCTGTGAAGAAATGTTTAAATGTTTAATAAAAAAAACATTTTATTTTTGTACCCCCACTTTCAGACAGTCATGCGACCACGCGTGTGAGTATCTGTTTGTCTGTGTGCTCATTGTGTGTGTTACTGATGGGCTAAAAGCAGAATCACCAGGAGCTCGTGTGTGTACTGAAAATGATGGGGCATGAGAGAGAGCTCCTGGAGCTCAATTAGCTGTTATTAACTAGATATAGGCAGTCTATCGTGGGAATGACACTCCTCCATCCATAGGCTTGGTGTCTGGATTGCTCAGTTGACTCTGTCTCTTCCTCCATTCTTTGGTATGTGTATTGTAGCTCAGTCAGCATGAGTCATTAAGCTCCCCGATGCAGTGTTCCACACAAGCACTTCAAGATGAAAACTACATTAAAAAATACACCTCTGGTTTATATGCTGAAACAGAAATGCAATGGGTTGTTACTGTACCATGCTTATCCAATTGTATTTGAAACGGAAATCCAAACTCATAACACACCTTTGATTATAGTTACCCCATTCACAGAAACCAAATGGGTCACAAAGGTTATTCAACGCAACACTTCCTCCGTTCTTCACCAAACACCTGGGTTGGTTAGTTGTTGCCCTCGCTGGTAGCCTTTAACAGACAGCTGTTCCCTGGGAGCTGCCTCTGTCTCTCTCTCTTCCTGGTCCAGCAGCTGTTGTGTCTGTGGCACGTCTTCCATCACACAGACCAGAGGCTGCTGCTGCTGCTCTAGCCTGCAACCTGGCGGCCCAGGGTTGTGACCTCTAGATGGCCGGGTCAGACTTTATGTTGTGCATGGTCACCCTGTCCTCTGCCAGACACCCAGGTTGACAGGACTAATGTGGACAGAGAGAGAGAGGTGCTTCTGACTGCCTCACATAGCCATGAAATGACAGCATAATGTTTAGAGGCCATTTTCTAACCACAGTCACTCGGAATCCTTAATAGGATGACGCATCATAGAATGGGAGGTACACACACACACGAACACACAGCATGACCAAATGCAGACTCACACAAACGCAAACATAGACAGACTCACAAAGGCACACACACACAGGACACAGACTTGGGGATTTTATCCTTGCCTATGTGATAGAGCTATTTGGACATTGATTGTGAAAGAAAACATGTAGGGAGATTGATCTAGACCGATACACATCTCCTGAGTTGTGCCCTCCCCTCCCTCTCCTCAGCCTGAGATGATCGATAAAGCACCTGGGTGTCAGATGCTGCTTAATTGTGGAAATAAATCAGTGACATTAAAGGACAACAGACTACAACAACAGACCTCTCCATTGGTCAGTGAAGAAATTGGTCAGGAATTCAGTGAGGCATACACAATAGCAATTACAAAGAAAATCTGTGTATGTGAAAGAAAGGGAGGTATTGACAGAGGGTATGTGTATGTCAGTATATATGTGTATGTGATGTGGGTTTGAATGAATGAGCCTGTGTGTTTGCAGAATGTAAACTTACCTTGACACAATGCTCTGTGCTTTCTGTCTGTGTGTGCGTTTGTGTGCCGGTGTGTGTCTGTATCCGTATCTATTCATGAGTGTGTGTGTGTGTGCCTGCGTGCGTGCGTGTTTGTGTGCATGTGCATGATACTGTGGTCGTACATGGGTTACAGGGCCAACAATCTAAATGAGCTCTCTGCCCGAAACTCGTGTCTAAAGAGGCCAATCGGAATTACTGCGCCTCATTTGTCATGAAAATGTGTTGCTCCGGGGTCATTCCCGACTGGGGGATCGGACGATTGCTCCAGCTCTGTGGCTGGCTCGGTGCTGTAGACGTAGCCCATGGATATGATCCCAGCTCATTTGTATAGTGAATGGGCTGCCCTGCAGACACGTTACATGGTTATTTTCATGCTCCGATGGCCACATTGCCGTCCCTGACACTGGCTGGATGTAGACCGATGGTCAGTGTTGACTCACAAATGAGCCACTGCCAGCCACCCCAGTGGCAGAAATTGAGACATATCATACATATCGAAATAGCGTCAAATAAATGTGTGCGGTGAGAATCTGAGTCGTGTGTGGTTGTATATGAATGTATCAGGTGCTTCACAGTAGATGTCTAGTACCTTAAATAATGGTTGTTCAAATTAGCATAATCAAAATGCATGATTATATGTTGCTTCTATATAACATATACTCACTCAGGTGTTTATAGAAGAACCATGTAAGAGTTCATTTAGAACCATCGCAAGGTATCTCTCAAGGGCTTACAAATCCTTACAAATCACAAGGCTTGTTTATGTAAAACATAACCTTGATATGTTGCTTTGGTGTACTTTTCTTTTCTTATGTTGATACAAGCATGCTATACATGCAGTATAAGATTCAATGGGTATAGCTACAGTGCATTTGAAAAGTATTCAGACCCCTTGACTTTTTCCACATTTTCTTATGTTGCAATCTTATTCTAAAATGGCATTTCCTCATCAATCTACACACAATACCCCGTAATGACAAAGTGAAAACAGGTTTTTATACATGTTTGCACATGTATAAACCCCAGAAATATCACATTGAAATAAATATTCAGACACTTTGTGATAAGACTCAAAATGGAGCTCAGGTGAATCCTGTTTCCATTGATCATCATTGAGATGTTTCTACAACTTGATTGGAATCTACCTGTGGTAAATTCAATTGATTTCACATGATTTGTAAAGGCACACACTTGTCTATATAAGGTCCCACAGTTGACAGTGCATGTCAGAGCAAAAACCAAGTCATGAGAAAGAAGGAATTGTCCGTAGAGCGCCAATACAGGATTGTGTTCAGGCACAGATCTGTGGAAGGGTACGAAAACATTTTGGCAGCATTGAAGGTCCCCAAGAACACAGTGGCTTCCATCATTCTTAAATTGAAGTAGTTTGGAACCACCAAGAATCTTCCTAGAGTTGGCCACCTGGCCAAACTGAGCAATAGGGGAGAAGGTCCTTTGTCACGGAGGTGATGAAGCACCAGATTGTCACTCTGAAATAACATTACATTACATTACATTTAAGTCATTTAGCAGACGCTCTTACTCCAGAGATCTTCTGTGGAGATGGGAGAGCCTTCAAGAAGGACAACCATCTCTGCAGCACTCCACCAATCTGGCCTTTCACTGGTCACGATGGCAACACCCATCCGTAGCACGCGCTTCAGCAGGTGTATCTCACTGATCATCCCTAAAGCCAACACCTCATTTCGCCGCCTTTCGTTCCAGTACTCTGCTGCCTGTGACTGGAACGAATTGCAAAAATCGCTGAAGTTGGAGACTATTATCTCCCTCACCAACTTCAAACACGTACATAGTCTATTGGTAAATAGCCCACCCATTTTTCACCTACCTCATCCCCATACTGTTTTTATTTATTTACTTTTCTGCTCTTTTGCACACCAATATCTCTACCTGTACATGACCATCTGATCATTTATCACTCCAGTGTTAATCTGCAAAATTGTAATTATTTGCCTACCTCCTCATGCCTTTTGCACACAATGTATATAGACTGCCCTTTTTTTCTACTGTGTTATTGACTTGTTAATTGTTTACTCCATGTGTAACTCTGTGTTGTCTGTTCACACTGCTATGCTTTATCTTGGCCAGGTCGCAGTTGCAAATGAGAACTTGTTCTCAACTAGCCTACCTGGTTAAATAAAGGTGAAATAAAAATAAAATAAAAAATATGGTAGAGTGGCCAGACAGAGGCCACTCCTCAGTAAAAGGCACATGATAGCCCGCTTGGAGTTTGCCAAAAGGCATCTATAGATTCTCACACCATGAGAAACAAGATTGAAGTCTTTGGCCTGAATGCCAAGCGTCACGACTGGAGGAACCTGGCACCATCCCTATGGTGAAGCATGGAGGTAGCAGCATAATGCTTTGTGGATGTTTTTCAGTGTCAGGGACTGGGAGACCAGTCAGGATCGAGATATGAACTGTGTGAAGTGCAGAGTGATCCTTGATGAAAACCTGCTCCACAGCACTCAGGACCTCAGACTGGGGCAAAGGTTCACATTCCAACAGGACAATGACCATAAGCACACAGCCAAGACAATGCAGGAGTGGCTTCGGGACAAGTCTCTGAATGTCCTGCAGTCAGAGCCCGGACTTGAACCCGATCAAACATCTTTGGAGAGTCCTGAAAATAGCTGTGTAGAGATGCTCCTCTTTCAACCTGACAGAGCTTGAGAGGATCTGCAGAGAATAATGGGAGAAACTCTCCAAATATACAGTGAGGGAAAAAAGTATTTGATCCCCTGCTGATTTTGTATGTTTGCCCACTAACAAAGAAATGATCCGTCTATAATTTTAATGGTAGGTTTATTTGAACAGTGAGAGACAGAATAACAACAAAAATAACGTAAAAAAATATATAAATTGATTTGCATTTTAATGAGGGAAATAAGTATTTGACCCCCTCTAAATAATAAAGATTTGTCTCCCAGGTGTCTTTTATACAGGTAACGAGCTGAGATTAGGAGCAAACTCTTAAAGGGAGTGCTCCTAATCTCAGTTTGTTACCTGTATAAAAGACCTGTCCACAGAAGCAATCAATCAATCAGATTCCAAACTCTCCACCATGGCCAAGACCAAAGAGCTCTCCAAGGATGTCAGGGACAAGATTGTAGACCTACACAAGGCTGGAATGGGCTACAAAACCATCGCCAAGCAGCTTGGTGAGAAGGTGACAACAGTTGGTGCGATTATTCGCAAATGGAAGAAACACAAAAGAACTGTCAATCTCCCTCGGCCTGGGGCTCAATGCAAGATCTCACCTCGTGGAGTTGCAATGATCATGAGAACGGTGAGGAATCAGCCCAGAACTACATGGGAGGATCTTATCAATGAGCTCAAGGCAGCTGGGACCATAGTCACCAAGGAAACAATTGGTAACACACTACGCCGTGAAAGACTGAAATCCTGCAGCACCCGCAATGTCCCCCTGCTCAAGAAAGCACATATACATGCCTGTCTGAAGTTTGCCAATGAACATCTGAATGATTCAGAGGACAACTGGGTGAAAGTGTTGTGGTCAGATGAGACCAAAATGGAGCTCTTTGGGATCTTTGGCATCAACTCAACTCAACTGTTTGGAGGAGGAGGAATGCTGCCTATGACCCCAAGAACACCATCCCCACCGTCAAACATGGAGGTGGAAACATTATGCTTTGGGGGTGCTTTTCTGCTAAGGGGACAGGACAACTTCACAGCATCAAAGGGACGATGGACGGGGCCATGTACCGTCAAATCTTGGGTGAGAACCTCCTTCCCTCAGCCAGGGCATTGAAAATGGGTCGTGGATGGGTATTTCAGCATGACAATGACCCAAAACACACGGCCAAGGCAACAAAGGAGTGGCTCAAGAAGAAGCACATTAAGGTCCTGGAGTACGCTAGCCAGTCAACAGATCTTAGTCCCATAGAAAATCTGTGGAGGGAGCTGACGGTTCGAGTTGCCAAACATCAGCCTCGAAACCTTAATGTTTTGGAGAAGATCTGCAGAGAGGAGTGGGACAAAATCCCTCCTGAGATGTGTGCAAACCTGGTGGCAAACTACAAGAAACGTCTGACCTCTATGATTGCCAACAAGGATTTTGCTACCAAGTACTAAGTCATGTTTTGCAGAGGGGTCAAATACTTATTTCCCTCATTAAAATGCAAATACATTTATAACATTTTGACACGTTTTTCTGGATTTGTTGTTGTTATTCTGTCTCTCACTGTTCAAATAAACCTACAATTAAAATTATAGACTGATAATTTCTTTGTCAGTGGACAAACATCCAAAAATCAGCAGGGGATCAAATACTTTTCCCCCCTCATTGTAGGTGTGCCAAGCTTGTAGCGTCATACCCAAGAAGACTCGAGGCTGTAATTGCTGCCAAAGGTACTTCAACAAAGTACTGAGTAAACAGTCTGAATACTTATGTGAATGTGATATTTCAGTTTTTTTTTTATTGTTTTTTTATACATTTTCAAAAATTTCTAAAAAACTGTTTTTGCTTTTTCATTATGTGGTATTGTGTGTAGATTAATAAGGAAGGCTGTAACATAACAACATGTGTAAGAAGTCAAGGGGTCTGAATACTTTCCGAATGCACTGTATATTTCATTAATTTAAATGAAAATTGCACAGCAGAAACTATTACAGTACAGAATGTGTTTTAAAGTAAAAATAATGTTCTCCCCTTTATTCCCTCAGATATGATTCAGTAACTGGCACCTTTTATGATATACTGTGCTTGACCACTGGACTATGCATTTCATCCTGATGAACTTTTAATCCAGTTCTGTGTGGATGAACATATGAGATGTGAGCACAGTTCACATTATGTATGTAGTTAATTTCTCTGTATGTGTCATTTATTTCTCTGTCCCATTTCCCCTCCCCTCCCTCCTCTCTATCTCTACCAGTTTATGGAGGAGAACTCTAATCCAAAATGTTGAAATCCCACAAAACACTGACTGAGTTTTATTTGTCAAAAATGTGTTTTCATATTTATTTCTCCCTAATGTACATTTTGACGAGTCCTGTTGCATTTATTTATTCATTAATTTGTTTAGTCTTTCATGCATGGTGTTTTCCAATTATCCTCCATTAGCTTACTCTTCCCAAACTACACTGAACAGCCTCAATTCAGCAGGGCATGGACTCTACAAGGTGTCGAAAGCATTCCACAGGGATGCTGGCTCAAGTTGACTCCAATGCTTTCCACAGTGTGAGGTTGACCATTCTTAATACACAAGAGAAACTGTTGAGAGTGAAAAGCCAAGTGGCGTGAGAGTTCTTGACTCAAACTGGTGCGCTCGGCCCTCTCTTACTATACCCCGTTCAAAGGCACTTGCAGTTTTTGTCTTGCCCATTCACCCTCTGAATGGCACACAAACAATCCATGTCTCAATTTTCTCAAGGCTTAAAAAGTATTATTTAACCTGTCTCCTCATCTTCATCTAAACTGATTGAAGTGGATTTTACAAGTGACATCAAAAAGGGATCATAGCTGTCACCTGGATTCACCGGGTCTGTCTATGCCATGGAAAGAACAGGTGTTCTTAATGTTTTGTATACAGTCTATTTCTCCAACAAATTAAAAAAACAAGTTATGAGTTATGTGACTTAAAGCTTAGTATGGCACTTAAAGTGTCATATTTCCTTCAATATAATATTTTAATAAATTGTATTAAAATTGCTTTGCAAATTATAACTGTAATTGTGCCAGAAAAGCTTGCGTTGTGATAGACTGTCTGTCTCTACAGAAGCTTGTACAGCTAATACACAAAACAGTTATTTCATTGTAAAGACTAAAAAGAAGATTGGATCAAAATCACATTTCAAAATGCATCAACCAAACCCTTCAATCTCCTTAATCGGCATCCACGTCAAGCAGTTGTTGTTGGGGGTTAACTGCCTTGCTCAAGGGCAAAACTGCAGATATGTTCCACCCTGCCAGCTCAGGGTTTCAAACCAGCAACCTTTCGGTTACTGGGTCAACGCTCTTCACCGGCTGGGCTACCTACCTACATATGAAGCTATTGTAATGGTAAAGATGATTCAGGGAAAAAAATCTCTCATAGACGTGTCTTGGGATTCAGTGGGAGGAAGGACAGTGAAGAGTATTATACAACAATCTAGTATGCCTAGCAGCGGTATTTCCCTTTGTGATCATTGGCATGGCAACCAAGGACAGGAAGTAAAATGATGCCAACCAAAGAATGATTACTAACGAGACTCAAAGTATTAACATTCTGCGGTCCCCTGATGAAGTGTATGTGTGTTGTGTGTTGTGTGAGTATGTGTTGGGGGCTGGGAGGGGAGGCAGCTGGGATATCAATGGGTGTGGTCTGTTTAGTTGTAGCATGCTGCTATGGGAATCCCATGTCCCTGGGCATCCCATGCTGTAACACTGTAGTGTTTCTCCAAATTATTCACTGTGCTTAAACAAATAGCACAGTTTCAGTACCGGTGCTATGCTTGCTGTAGTCATGCAGAAAACAAGTGCTCTGGGTGTACTCAAAAGCAACAACACTCGCTGTTTTTTAATCTGTAGACTTTGCCCCAAAGGGAAATTGTGCCCTCTCTTCCCACCTCTCTCTCCATACCCATGCTTTAGATTAACAGCAGTAAACCCTTTGCTTATTAAATACAACCATGCCAGCGATAACATCTATGGTAATCCTATCTGTTGCATTGGTCACAGTTTTTGTTTTTCTCATGTTCAGTTTGTGCTCATGGTTATGTGAGATGCATAGTGAGAGTTGTATGTGCAGCAGCTAGGGTTGCAAGGGATGGTATATTACTGGAAACATTTGAAGTTTACCAGTAAATTGACAGAAATTTGGCATCGTTTATGTAATCTATCACAAGACATCTAGATGGCCCTTTTGTGTACTTCCATTTATCACAGGTGTCTGTAATAATCTCTGACCCTCTCTGTGGCCTAATCACATTTCGAATACAGTTGAAGTAGGAAGATTACATTTAAACTCTATTGTTTGTATAGATGAACATGGTACCTTCAGGCGTTTGGAAATTGCTCCCAAGGATGAACCAGACTTGTGAAGGTCTGCAATTTGTTTTGAGGTCTTGGCTGATTTCTTTTGATTTTCCCATATTGTCAAGCAAAAAGGCACTGTGTTTGAAGGAAGGCCTTGAAATACATCCAGAGGTACACCTCCAATTGACTCAAATTATGTAAATTAGCCTATCAGAAGCTTCTAAAGCCATGACATCATTTTATGGACTTGTCCAAGCTGTTTAAAGGCACAGTCAACTTAGTGTATGTAAACTTCTGACCCACTGGAATTGTGATACAGCGAATAATAAGTAAAATAATCTGTCTGTAAATCATTGTTGGAAAAATTACAAAACTATAGTTTGTTCACAAGAAATTTGGAGTGGTTGAAAAATAAGTTTTAAAACTTTGTATGGATCAAATTCCATTAACGGGATCAATTTGAAAACAGCCAGTGAAGTTGCAGGGTGCCAAATTCAAACAACAGAAATCTCATAATTTAAATTCCTCAAACATACAAGTATAATACACCATTTTAAAGATAAACTTCTTGTCAATCCAAGCACAGTGTCTGAATTCAAAAAGGCTTTATGGCGAAAGCATACCATGCGTTTATGTTAAGACAGCGCCTAGTCACAAAAACTTACAGCCATTTTCCAGCCAAAGAGAGGAATCACAAAAAGCAGAAATTTATTTTTTATTTTTTATTTTATTTCACCTTTATTTAACCAGGTAGGCTAGTTGAGAACAAGTTCTCATTTGCAACTCCGACCTGGCCAAGATAAAGCATAGCAGTGTGAACAGACAACACAGAGTTACACATGGATATAGAGATATAGAGATAAACATGAATCTCTAACCTTGGATGATCTTCATCAGATGGCACTCATAGGACTGCGTGTTACACAATATATGAATGTTTTGTTCGATAAAGTTCGTATTTATATCCAAAAATCTCAGTTTACATTGGTGTGTTATGTTCAGTAATATTTTACCTCCAAAGCATCCAGTGATTTTGCAGAGAGCCACATAAATTTACAGAAATACTCATCATAACCTTTGATAAAATATACAAGTGTTATATATAGGATTAAAGATAAACTTCTCCTTAATGCAACTGATTTACGGTGAAAGCACACATAATCTGAGTACAGCGCTCAAAACAAGCCATTACAGTTACCCGCCAAGTTGTGTAGTCAACAAAAGTCAGAAATAGCATTATAAATATTCACTTGCCTTTGATGATCTTCATCAGAATTCACTCCCAGGAATCCCAGTTCCACTATAAATGTTGGTGTTGTTCGATAGTGTCCATCTTTATATCCAAATACCTCCTTTTTGTTTGCACGTTTAGTTCACTAATCCAAATGCACAAAGCGCGGGTACGAAGTCCAGACGAAAAGTCAGAAAAGTTCCATTAATGTTCGTAGAAACATGTCAAATGATGTATATAATCAATCTTTAGGATGTTTTTATCATAAATCTTCAACAATATTCTAACCAACAATTCTGTTGTCATTAGAAAGGAAAGTGAACGACCGTCGCACTCACGGCCACGTGCGAGACACAACTAATGGCTTTCAGTCTGACCACTTGTTGAAACAGCTCTTATTCGCTCCCCTTTCACAATAGAAACCTGAAACAACTTTCTAAAGACTGTTGACATCTACTGGAAGCCTTAGGAAGTGCAATCTGACCCCATTTACACTGGATTTTGGATAGGCAATCACTTGAAAAACTACAAACCTCAAATTTCACACCTCCTGGTTGGATTGTTCTCAGTTTTTTGCCTGCCATATGAGTTATGTTATACTCACAGACATCATTCTAACAGTTCTAGAAACTTCAGAGTGTTTCCTATCCAAATAATATGCATATCCTAGCTTCTGGGCCTGAGAAGCAGGCAGTTTACTTTGGGCACGCTTTTCATCCAGACGTGAAAATACTGCCCCTATCCCAAGGAAGTTTTAATGACTCCAACCTAAGTGTATGTAAACTTCTGACTTCAACTGTAAATGAAATAATTGAACAAGTTGACAAAAAATATATAAAATGACAATGCTGTAAGACATTGTTCTAAATATAAACCATCAACTTAGCGAATACCATTGGTGTTTAATGTGTTTCAGAATGAAAGATCCTTTATATATTTTTTTACACACTATTAATTTGTTTGATTAGATTATGTTAATATGTACTTGATTTCAATGTTTTGGCATCAAACTGGTGGCAGTTGTGAAAAAAGGCAATAGTTGAAAGTGTTGCAGAGTTAATAAAAAAAATAATGCAAATGTTGATTAGATGCATTTTCATTAGATAGGCTATTTGCTCTTGAACCATATGGTTGATCTACTAGAAACTCATGGACACAGATGTAATACATTATTACTATATATTAATGTTTTTAAAAGTTTTTTAAAAGTATAAATTCCAAAAGTTACAATAGATATATATAAATATCTGTATTTATCATGGATCCCCATTAGCTGCTGGCAGCTACTCCTTTCTGGGGTCCAGCAAAATTAATACAGTTACACATTTTAAAAACATTACATTTATAGCAGATTTCACAACACATTAAGTGTGTGCCCTCAGGCCTCTACTCTGCTAGCACATATCTATAACACAAAATCCATGTGTACATGTGTGTATAGTGTGTATGTTATCGTGTATTTGTATGTAAATGTCTATGTTTGTGTTGCTTCACAGTCCCTGCTGTTCCTTAAGTTGTATTTTTATCCGTTTTTTAATCTAATTCTACTGCTGGCATGATTTATTTGATGTGGAATAGAGTTCCATGTAATCATGGCTCTATGTAATACTGTGCGCATCCCATAGTCTGTTGGGGACTTGACGAGATTCTGGTGGCATGTCTTGTGGGGTATGCATGGGTGTCTGAGTTGTGTGCCAGTAGTGTAACAGACAGCTTGGTGCATTCAACGTGTTAATACCTCTCACAAATACATGTAGATACTGTTGATTACTAAGATACAAGCAGATACTGTTGATGACCAAAATGACAAAAGATTCCGGTAACTTTGGTATACAGCAGGTTCCACACTTCTAGCAACAATCCTTCTCAGGGACTATCCCACCCAGAAAGCATCCCTTGACAGCTCGAATTCAATCAAATCCACCACAGCAATGTTAACATAATTTTACATGGTGTTAACAATAGGATTTGAAATATGGGTAAAAGAGAGAAAAAGAATATGGGAAAAGGAGCTCCTGCTTAAATACTGCATTGCGTGTGTGAATGATTTGGTATTTTTGGTCCCCTGTTCTCTCCTCTTATTGGAGTACTGTGTAAAACATCAGGCTCTGCCAGAGCTGACCTGATTCAGTTTTGCATCTCATTAATGTGTGTCTCTCTGTAGGCACCTCACAGTGCCATCATGTAATTTCCTTCCACCATCCACAGGCCGTCCCAGCCCGCCTCCTCCTCCCTCACAGAACATCTTCTGGATCCCCAACATCCTCCTTCTCCTATCCTCTCATACCATCCATGCTATCCATATCACATGCCAAGCTCTGTCAAAACCCCACCATGTGACTAGCAGTCATGACAAAAAAAACTCATCATGATGGCGCGCTGAAGCGATGACCAAGTGGGAAAAGCCTCAGCAGCATTCGCGGGTTTCTTCTCTCTTTTATCCCTGCTCTATGGCAGCCGTGAATGTGGCTGCAGTGAAGGGGGAAAGGGAATGTTTGTGGGCCGCAATTTTTTTTAAAGTCCTTTCTACGTAGTGCTCCTTGCCCAGGGTAGAAGCAGACACCCATGTATCTTTGTGTGCTGCTGTTACGGGGGCTGGGGGGGTTGTGTGTGAGTTTCTGTGCTTGTGTTTATGTACACATGCATGTGCCTTTGTGCAGGCATACTTTAGTGTGGGTGTATATATGTTTGTATGTGTGTGTGTGTGTGTGTGTGTGTTTCCCTGTTTCTCAGGTTCATCGAGGAAGGTATCTGACAGGCCAGGGTGGGTTGAGCTCACTGAGCAAGGTGTCCTTTGTGTTTGTGAAGTATGAGTGCCTCCACTGGAGGGATATTGATTTGGTGTATCATGCAAAAGATGGGCCTTTTGTTTTTGCCGCTGCCAAAGTCTATTTCCACTTGGTTGCCTCCAGGTGCTGCGTTGACAGGTCCTCCTATCATGTCCAAAAGAGCGTGAGAGAGAGAGGGGGGGGGGGTAGGGTGTGAGGCAGGATCATACTAGTATTCTGTGAGTGGTTGTGCCGTGTCCTGTGGGCTGTAATAGAAATGACAGTGTTTTCAGAGACTGTGTGACTAATGCTTCCAGTCAAACAGAGTTAGGTTACATCTACAGTTTGCATACTATTTACATTATGCAGTTACCAGTTATGCCTTTCCATGGGTAAAGAGTATATCAAATGAAACATTGAAATTGGTTCAGATTATTGCAGATAATATTTATATTTTAACCTTAAAAAAATAACATCACTTCACTCACTACATCATAGCCTTTCATTTTCTGATTCAGCCATTGACAAATCACATGGAAGCTACTTTATTTGAAACATTATTAAACATGTGAATGAGGTAATCCAACAACAGGATGAAGAAGATAACCCATCTCTACCGACCGGCTCGATTCGGTCTTATGTAGCAAAATTTGAAATTGTGTATTTTACATTGGGATAAAAGTAAAGACACTACAGCTAACAAACAATGGGAAAGTAATTCTGATTTCACAGTTGAAAGTAGTCTTGTACCCCACTTTTGAGAAAAATGGCCCTTGAATATTTGGCTACACCTACTGGAGAGCTCGTCTTAGTCTAAACCCATTCAGCATCGTTCACACCCTCTTAAGCCTTAGCCACACCCATCTTTTAAGGACTCACATGTGAGGCCATGAGGTAAACAAACAGTATATCAAATGAAATTGAAGTTTATTTGTCACATGCAGAGGATACAGAAGGTGTTAACGATACAGTGGTTACTTGCATAGTAAATATCAAAAACAGAAAGTGTCCAGATAAAAAATATTGTATAAATATTTTATTATTAGATGACGCTTACCCGACACACTTCTCTAAATGTATGGGTCATGTGAAGGAAATGCTATAACCACCCCCCAGCCACATCTAGCTAAGTGGATGGGTCACTATTGTTTAGACATATACACATGAAATACAATAGATGGCCATAATCACCCCCAGACACACCTGGCTAATTTGATGGGTTATGTAATAATCCGGCTGAAGTGGAGTCTTTTATTTAGACATGGAGCTAGCTAGCTAGCTAAAGAATGAACCAGCATAATCCCAACTCATACTACTACCACTACAAACATTGTCAAATCTGTAGTATGAATCTGTTGAAAGCTACACTATAACGTGTAAGCGTCATCATTTGAGTCAATTGGAGTTGTACCTGTGGATGTATTTCAAGGCCTACCTTCAAACTCAGGGCCCCTTGCTTGACATCATGGTAAAATCGAAAGAAATCAGCCAAGACCTCAGAGAAAAAATGTAGACCTCCACAAGTCTGGTTCATCCTTGGGAGCAATTTCCAAACCCCTGAAGGTACCATGTTCATCTATACAAACAATAGTAAGCAAAGTATAAACACCATGGGCCAACGCAGCCTTCATACCGCTCAGGAAGGAGACGCGTTCTGTCACCAAGAGTCTCCGAGAGATGAAAGTACTTTGGTGCAAAAAGTGCAAATCAATCCCAGAACAACAGCAAAGGATCTTGTGAAGATGCTGGAGGAAACAGGTACCAAAGTATCTAAATCCACAGTAAAACGAGTCCTTATCGACATAACCTGAAAGGCCGCTCAGCAAGGAAGAAGCCACTGCTCCAAAACCGAAATTAAAAAGCCAGACTATGGTTTGAAAATGCACATGGGGACAAAAATGTTACTTTTTTGGGAAATGTCCTCTGGTCTGATGGAACAAAAATAGAGCTGTTTGGCCACAATGACCATCATAATGTTTGGAGGAGGAAAAAGGGGCAGTCTTGCAAGCCGAAGAACACCATTCCAACTGTGAAGCATGGGGGTGGCAGCATCATGTTGTGGGGGTGCTTTGCTGCAGGAGGGACTGGTGCACTTCACAAAATAGATGGCATCACGAGGGAGGAAAATTATGTGGATATATTGAAGCAACATCTCAAAGCTTGGTCGCAAATGGGTCTTCCAAATGGACAATGACCCCAAGCATACTTCCAAAGTTGTGGCATAATGGCTTAAACGTGGCACCGTCATGGGTTGCCACCTCTCCAACAGATCAGTTCTTCAAATTTCTGCCCTGGTAGAGCTACCCTGGTCAACTCTAAATGTTGTTATTGTGAAGTGTAACAACGGCTCAACCCATGAAGTGGCAGGCCACACAAGCTCACAGAACGGGACCGTCGAGTGCTGAAGCATGTAGAAATGGTCTTTTATTGGTTACAACACTGACTATTGAGTTCCAAAATGCCTCTGGAAGCAACGTCACCACAATAACTGTTTGTAGGGAGTTTCATGAAACGGGTTTCCAAGGCCAAGCAGCCGCACACAAGCCTAAGATCACCATGCGCAAAGTTTGCTGACATTGGACACTGGAACAGTGGTGAGATGAATCACACTTCACCATCTGGCAGTCCGACAGAGTAAACTGGATTTGGTGGATGCCAGGAGAACACTAACTGCCCGAATGCAGAGTGCCAACTGTAAAGTTTGGTGGAAGAGGAATAATGGTCTGGGGCAGTTTTTCATGGTTCGGACTAGGTCCCTTAGTTTTAGTGAAGGGAAATCTTAATGATACAGCATACAATGACATTATAGATGATTCTGTGCTTCCAATTTTGTGGCAACAGTTTGGGGAAGGCCCTTTCCTGTTTCAGCATGACAATGCCCCCGTGCACAAAGCGAGGTCCATACAGAAATGGTTTGTCGAGATTGGTGTGGAAGAACTTGACTGGCCTGCACAGAATGGAAGCATGTCCCCGCAGCAATGTTCCAATATCTAGTCGAAAGCCTTCCAAGAAGAGTGGATGCTGTTCGATCAGCAAAGGGGGGACCAACTCCATATTAATGCCTGTGATTTTGGAATGAGATGTTCGACGAGTAGGTGTCCACATACTTTTGGTCAGGTAGTGTATGATCCCTTATTGATGTCACTTGTTAAATACACTTCAATCAGCATAGAGGAAGGGGAGGAGACAGGTTAAAGAAGAATTTGGCGCCCAACTCAATATTAGGAAGTTATTGTTTGGTATACCCAGTTTATATTCCTACCTACAGTATGTGGTGAATTTAAGTCAAATTTATATTGCAATGTTTACGCCTTATATACTGTTTGACCTTTTTTACCCTGGTATTTGTATTCATGGTTGATGTTGTGTACAGTTTGCGATCCTTAACCTCAAAGTATTGTCCAGTCATTGCTCTGAACTGGGTCTGCATTGGTTACTCTTCCCCTGCTATCTAATGGCTTGGAATTTAGTTGAAACATATACCTCTGGCTACATTGGCTTTGTCGTATCAAAGGGCATATACTTTCTAAAAATAAAGAGACTGGGCAGCAGAACCAGTGATGCTCTTCTCCTGTTGCCTGATGGCACATGGGCTGTAGTCATTACACCCACTGTACCTAGCAGTGTGGCGAGAGGACTATCAGTGAGCGTGATTGCATGAAGCTACGCCATGATGCTGAGCCATGCTCTGAGGGCAGAGAGCTACTGTGCTGATCAGGGTAATTGGCCTCTGCAGTCCAGCTCTAGGATTCGGTAGTAATTGTCTCAGACTGCTTGTCCAGGGTCAGATGGTGTTATACGTCTAATGTTCAAGGTTGGGTTTTCAGTCTGAATCGGATCCTACATCTTTGGTGAGGCACAACATTTACCCTGCGCGTAACTCCATTCACCTGGAATTGCCTGATTGTTGACATTGTGGAGGCCTTTTCATTTCATGACAGAGATGGCAAGTTTTAAACAGCTCTCCTTCTCAAACAGTTCTCCCCATTGTCAACTACATAGAAAATGAATTCACAAATCTTGCTTATCTAATTTTTGCTGCTTTCTGCCAATCTGGGTCATGCTTTAGCCGTTTCCCCTGCTCTCAGGCTTCCAAGAAGCCTACTGCCAGTTCATCGTCTCTTATGGGGACAAAAGTTTTAAAACCTATTCATTTCTTAATCTCATTTTGTTTATCTTTTTTCCATCTAATTCCCTCCCAGCTCTAAATCCAATTCCGCTGCTCTCATTGTCAGTGAGTAGACGGATTGCTTCGTAAATCAACTTCATCTTCTTTTCTCTCTCGTCATGAATTGGATTGCGTACCTTTGATTTCATTGTTTAATTTATTTCAAGGCTCTATTGGTGGAGAATTAGGGGATGAGGAAATAAGTAGAGAATGACATTGCATAAGGGGATAAAAGATACAGCTGTCTATGGGGTGCTTTAAAAGTAGCTGCTAATTTGACTTCTGCTGGATGTAGGTAGTGAGTCTTACTGTATTTTATGGACAAAAGTTCGATCAGCTTAATTTAATGTACTGAACTGAATACATCCCCTCAAATAGTCACCTCCAATACAATGTCAATCCATAAGGCATGGTAACCAATGAGATATGAGAAAGAGACCAGGCATGCCAAAATAAAGTAACATTGTGCTCTAAATTTCTAACCATTGTCAATTTCTTTCTGCCTTAATTAATGCCCAACAAATTAAAGGAGCCGTAATGGAATGTGATTTTCAGCCTTGTGTGTGTTCCCTGTCACATTTCCCTGATCTCCTTAACAGAAACACCATGTCCACCCTCAGGCTATGGGCTGATCAGAATTGGGGTAAAGGTAATTAAATCATTAATGGCCTTGGTAATCATGAAATTAATCGGTAGTTACAGTAATAGCCTGCCCATCCTCCAGTGAAAATGGGACGTATTTTGTTCCAGAGCTGGCCCTATGGCTGGACTGATACATTGGAGAATGTACTGTAGCTGAGACCTTCTTCAAGAGCACTAGTGTGGCTCCCTCATACATACTGTAGGTTGCAACACTGAAGTCAAATGTCATTAAAATACAGTACTGCATCATGGTGATTCCACTGATCCATAGTGACAGTCAGACAGACACAAAGCTATATGAGCACAAGCATGACAAATATATGCCTGCAAACACACACACACACATGCCTGCAAACACACACACACACACACACACACACACACACACACACACACACACACACACACACACACACACACACACACCAGCACAGAGGGGAGGCAAGCATGGTACAGCATACACATCCCCTAACAACATGACATACGATAGATAATCATTCCCCGCTATCTTTATGGCTCTGCCTTTTCACAGTCCAGTCACAGAGGCCTCTGAGCATCACTGCGAAGTGTAATCAGAACTTTCCTAAAATGTCTGCTTGATTGAAGGACTGGTGCGTGGCAACTTTCCTGTTATTTATGTCCCCACAGTCTGAAATATAAATCACATCACAGCTTCAGACATGGCTGTGCCTGCCTCCACTCCTCCTCTCCACTGGAGAGATACAGCACACATGTTGGATGAATTATTGTGATTTTGTTTTATGTGACTGAGATTGAGACTGCAAGGGGAACACTCTCAGAAACAGAAATAGATATAAAACACACTGCCAAGGTCATCGCCAGTTCATATTGTGGTTCACATTGTGAGTGAGTGAGTGAGTGAGTGAGTGAGTGAGTGAGTGAGTGAGTGAGTGAGTGAGTGAGTGAGTGAGTGAGTGAGTGAGTGAGTGAGTGAGTGTATTGTGGGGTGGACGGGATCATTTCCCTCTCTGTTTTTATGTTTGGGGTTTTGGCACCTTATGGTCTTGTCAGATCCTATCTGAAATGGTTGATGTGGCCATACCCTGTATGCACCTGTGAATGACAGAGGATTGTTTATATTTTGGGCTCTGTGTTGTGCATGTCTGTGTGCATGTGTGTGCGTGTATGTTGGTGTCTCTGTTTTGTGTATGTGTGTGTGTGTGTGTACTTAATCTTGTAACCTTTTCTTTAGGCAGATTATGCATAGGGGCACACCGCCACACAAGCGGTCACAAGTCATGACAGCAGTCAAATTCCACGTGAATGTTTAGTCACAGTAATTAGGTTTCTCCAAGCTCTGATTCTGCTGATGGCCATTAGTAGCCTACCAAACTTGATAACGGCCTGGTACTCAGCACTCTACTGGCCCTCTAATCACTCTGACATCAATGAACATTTGAAAATCATGACAGCATGAGCTCATGTTGCGCAACATTTCTATAGGCTATGGAATTGCGTGAGAAAAGTGATGGCCTCGGCAAAAGGTTTAAAAAAGGAAGATCCCATCAGCTTTCTACACACTAGGCCTACTATATTTATTTCTCAACTTTCTAATATTAAGCACCTTGCTTCTCTTTACAACAGCAGTGTAGCCTACCTGGCTGGCATGAAAAGAAACACGGGAAAGTGTCCTCCATATGTATTTAAGTTCATAGATGACATGTATTTTCTCCCGCTGCCCCTGTTCAGAGTCAGGTGCTGATAATGGGTCATTCTAAATCACAACACATTTGAAACATATATTATTTAGTGTATGTAAAGACAAGATTTCATCAAGAATAGTGTGATGGTTAACAATATTAGCCTATCCCATGTGAATGATATATTAGCCTATCACTTGTGAATGATGTCCAGTTTATTGCTTTGCAATGGGTGTAGAGCCTAGCTGGCATACTATACATAGCGTGTGAGTTTGCGGAAGATACTTTTCACTATTAAAATGCACCTTTATAATAAAAGCATTACATGCCTATTGCATTTGTGGTCAATTTTGAGAATTGGTTTTCCTGCTTAATGGAACATTTGCTCTTATAGCCAGCCTACTGCTGTGTGAACATTGCTGTGCTTATAATGTGAAGAAACAGCCTAATAGTTGATCAACACTCTAAGCTAAATGTTCTCATCTGTTGCGTCAGGCTCAAAACAGGTGTTTTGATGATAGTGACTGTATTCATTTGGGATCTATCGCATCCCACAACTGTCCCAGACTATGTTTGGAATATTTGTTTCTCGCACAGAATAGGTCAACTGTTGTACTATGGGGGATAGTAGATTGACATAGGCTAGTGCTTTTGCTGTTCGTGTCACATATTTCTCTATTTGGTTAGGTCAGGGTGTGATTAGGGTGGGCATTCTAGTTTTTTGTTTGGTTCCCAATCAGAGGCAGCTGTCTATCATTGTCTCTGATTGGGGATCATATTTAGGCAGCCCTTTCCCACCTGTTGTTTGTGGGATCTTGTTTTTTTGTAGCTGCCTGTGAGCAACCCAGAACGTCACGTTTCTTTTTTCTTCTGTTTTGTTTGGTGAGTTTCCTATTCCTATTCCTAACAATCGTGACAGTTCGTTAGGCCTACTCATCTTGTTGACTGATGAAAAGTAAATGTGGACATTTCTTCCAATATCTTCCTTATGCACCTCAGAGTTGGATAAGGACACAGATCACGAGACCGATAGCCATGTGAGTGAGAGGTGCTTCGACATGCAGCCGGGAGAAGGGAACTATCATTATTATATTCAGCCCAAGGGCACAATGGGCACTGGCCCCAAAAGGCATAGATTCTTTTAGGGTGCATTACGGCCACACAACGTGGATGCAGCCGGGAAACTCGAGGCATTATCAAAAAATTGCCATGCTATTGTTTTAGGAGAGCTCCTAACAACAAAACACTTTTTTCAACGGGATAGGTTTGATAAATTCACCTCTGAAGGTGAAATGTGTACTTACAACCTGAAATGATGCTCTGATTTATCATCCAAAGGGTCCCAAAGATAACATGAAGTGTTGTCCTGTTAGATAAAATCATTTTTCATATAAACACACAATTGATTTTGTATTTCCACATGTTTAATTTGCAAATAAAGGAATCTGTGAAAATCTCACCTTGAAGGTTGTTTGAACGAGTCATACCACGTACATATCTATTCCTCAACGATCCTAGAAGGTAACATAACTTCACTATTTCATTAGGAGTGTAGTATATCCTATAGGACACCATATTTGGTCAGAGAGCGACGACTTCATGGCACGCCAAAGACGCGGGTGGCCATCACTCGAACGACTGTATCTTTGTCAAATAAGCAACAATCGGGGTCAAACAAAGCTATCTATAGCCAATGAGCTGGGATTTATGGGAGTAAACCATGCATATGTCATGAAATGTAGGTACTAACCTTGTACGACATCATGCCTTTTCATTTTGGACAAAATATTAGGATATTCAGAGTTATGAATTTATGAAAACTGGTTATTTTGCAAGCTGGTTATCTTTCAGAAAAATGTAATATGAACACGAATGTGTTTTTCATGATTTGCCCAAATGTACATGGGGACTTCACACTAAAAGTCTTGAGGAGCAGTCATACTCCAAGTTATCCATCTGAAACTTTGCACATACACTGCTGCCCTCTTGTGGACACTATCGGAATTAAAACCAGAGTGATGGCAATAACAGTGACCTTTCTCTTGCATTTCAGATTGTGTTAAAAATACACCGGTTGATTTTTTTCTTTATATTTTCTTCTACCAGATCTGTTGTTATATTCTCTACATTCAATTCACATTTCCACAAACTTCAAAGTGTTTAATTTCAAATGTTACCAAGAATATGCATATCCTTGCTTCAGGGCCTGAGCTACAGGCAGTTAGATTTGGGTATGTCATTCAGGACAAATTTGAAAAAAAGGGGGTTTTAAGCATATAGGAGTACCTGTTTCTTTGTTAACTGCTCAACACGGAATAGCCACTTGTGTGCACTCCCTATAATCATTTTGGGAAAATATCCTTTCTATTTTATTCAGCTATTTTCAGTTCTATTCTTCATACTATAAAATAATTAAAATAATGCCATGGATCTCTAAGAATATCTTGTCAGCTAAATTAATTAGTGTAGCCCATAGCCATTGGCATAGCCAGTTCATGGCCTACAGTAACATAAGGACAACTCAAAGTATGCTATTCTGTTCTTCTAAAATAGACTACATATCATGTTTCGTTTTTCAAATGTAGATGTTCCAAAGGTCTGCATCAGTGACTTGTAGGCAAAATGTGGAAACCAGAAGAAGCTAAATGTGTTTATGTTAATTAATGGTCAATTACCGTGAGACCGGCAGTTATTTACTTGACAATCATCGGCTGACTAAATGTAATGACCGCCACATCCTTAATTATGCACGCTTTATCCTTTCAATGTTTCATTTCAGAAGAACTGCATTAAAAGACTCAGAGCTCATGTACACGTGTTGTAATTATATATTGTAAACACATTATAATCACATCATATTGCAATACATGATGGAGTTGCATTTACATTCCTCCCTTTTAACCTACGCCTCCCCTTTCTCTCTTCTTCTCTCATTTCAGCTCTCCCCAACCCCGCCTCTTCCCAAAGAGTGGATGATCCAGCCAATGAATTATGAATGTTGAACAAAATGACCTCTTCTTGGCAGCAGCAGACGATGAGAGGTCCTAGGTGGAACCGCGTCCTGTCCGACCCTTTGTTCGTGCTGCTTCTGGCCCTCCAGCTCCTGGCGGTGGCGGGCCTGGTGCGCGCGCAGACCTGCCCATCCGTCTGCTCCTGCAGCAACCAGTTCAGCAAGGTGATCTGCACCCGGCGGGGACTACGTGATGTCCCAGACGGCATCTCCACCAACACACGATATCTGAACCTTCAGGAGAACCTCATCCAGGTGATCAAGGTGGACAGCTTCAAGCACCTGCGGCACCTGGAGATCCTCCAGCTCAGCAAGAACCACATCCGCAACATTGAGATTGGGGCTTTCAACGGCCTGGCTAGTCTCAACACCCTGGAGCTGTTCGACAACCGCCTCACCACCATCCCCAATGGGGCCTTTGAGTACCTCTCCAAACTCAAGGAGCTGTGGCTGAGGAACAACCCAATCGAGAGCATTCCATCGTATGCGTTCAACAGGGTGCCCTCACTACGGAGGCTGGACTTAGGGGAACTGAAACGCCTCTCGTATATCTCAGAGGGAGCTTTTGAGGGACTCAGCAACCTGCGCTACTTGAACCTGGGCATGTGCAATCTCAAGGAGATTCCCAACCTCATACCCCTGGTCAAGCTGGACGAGCTAGAGATGTCAGGGAACCAGCTGACGGTCATCAGACCCGGCTCCTTCAAAGGGCTGATCCACCTGCAGAAGCTGTGGATGATGCACGCCCAGATCCAGACCATTGAGAGGAACTCCTTTGATGACCTGCAGTCGCTTGTGGAGCTCAACCTGGCCCACAACAACCTCACTCTACTGCCCCATGATCTCTTCACCCCCCTGCACCACCTGGAGAGAGTCCACCTCCACCACAACCCCTGGAACTGCAACTGTGACATCCTGTGGCTCAGCTGGTGGCTCAAAGAGATGGTGCCGGCCAACACCAGCTGCTGCGCCCGCTGCAGTTCCCCAGCAAGCCACAAGGGGCGCTACATCGGTGAGCTGGATCAGAACTATTTCCATTGTTATGCACCGGTTATCGTAGAGCCTCCGGCTGACTTGAACGTGACAGAGGGCATGGCAGCGGAGCTGAAGTGCAGGGCCAGTTCTCTGACCTCAGTCAGTTGGATTACACCCAACGGCTCCATTATGACCCACGGTGCATACAAGATCCGCATTTCCGTGCTAAACGATGGCACTCTCAACTTCACCAACGTCACCATGCAGGACACGGGCACCTACACCTGCATGGTGAGCAACTCAGCCGGCAATACCACAGCATCTGCCACGCTCAACGTGTCATCCACAGAGAACGTCCTCAGCTACTTTACCACAGTGACAGTGGAGACCATAGAGCCAGTGCATGACGAGGGGCGCACCACAGTTGGACATAATGTGGGCCCTACCCCCTCTGCCGGCTCCTGGGAGACCGTCTCATCCACCTCTACCACCACCACCACGGCCCGGACACCCCTCTCCACCCGGGTCACAGAGAAGACCTTTACCATCCCCGTCACAGACCTAAACGGTGGCTCAATGACCGGCCTGGATGAGGTGATGAAGACCACCAAGATCATCATAGGCTGCTTTGTGGCCATCACCCTCATGGCCGCTGTCATGCTCATCATCTTCTACAAGATGAGAAAGCAGCACCACCAGCAGAATCACCATGCACCCCAGCGCACCATCGAGATCATCAACGTGGACGAGGACTGTGTGACGGGTGGGCCGGCCATGGAGGGCCACCTGACTCTTCCCCCGCTCGAGCATGAGCACCTCAACCATTACAACACCTATAAGACTGCGTACAACCACGTCTCCACCATCAACTCCATACACAGCTCGGCGCACGAACCTTTGTTAATCCGGGCCAGCTCGAAAGACAATGTACAAGAGACCCAGATCTAAAACTTTTTTCATAATGAGACGAACTGATAAAATTACTAATAGGGACATTAGTTATGAGGACTATGAATGGGAAGTGGAGGACTTGACTCACTGTGTGTCCAGGGTATCAGTGGTTGATGTTTATTCAATGACATTGGGAAGGAACTAGGGTATGTCTAATGTTTCAAAAAGTGTCTTTACAAAACAGAAGTTATTTATTTAAGAAAAAATATATTGTGGTTAATCAAGAAAAAAACTGTATTCTGCAATTATTTTTTCAGTACTTATTTCATCAGATGTTTTGTTTTTCTTCATTTGAGGGAGGGTGGTTTACTAATATGCTTACAAACTCTATGTGAATCTAATGCTAACCATAAGTGTGTATGTGGAGGCAAGTTGGCAATCACTTTTTACCCCACATACTTTGAGAATATCTAGATAACCGCAGAGATTACCTCCTGCCGCAAATTAATTGATGAAATCTTTTGTGACCATCTGTTAATTTAGATGGATTAAAAGCTTGGTTGTTATCTGAGGGTGAACGCTGGGACTGTCAGCGATGAAATCGGATAATAACACAATATTTCATTAAATCTTCCACTCAAATGCATTAGACACAGATGTACACTTGGCTCTGCCATCGATAGATTGGGGACGTTAAACGAGGGAAGTGTGTTCCAAACTAACCCAGGGCCAACTGTTAGCAACAAGCGATTCATAGTTGTTTCACTGTGTTTATTTTGCCAGAAAATCACACGTTTCACACAGTGTTTTTGTCTCATTTACACGTTGTGCATTTATACTATTTGTGATTCCTTCTTTATTCTATTTGCTCTAATCCATCATAACTTTGAGTCACACAAAGATGCTTTAAGATCACTTTGGCAAATGTAGTCAGGCATATGAGAGCTCCTTGAATGTCACACCCCTTGTTTCCATCTGACACCATCTGTTATAATGGTGTGCCATTCCATCACAGATATGGGCGCATTTGCAGAAGATTGCTGTATCATATGTGGTTCCTGAGAAATTAAGCACTTCTCCAGGTGTTGAAAGATCTAATAATTTGTCCAAAAGAAGATACCTAGAACTCCCCCAATAATTCTGATGAGACTCCTGTATGAACTCTCTGCGACCTCTGACCCCTGACTTCAAGGAGCTGACTGGTGAGTGGGAGAGGGGGTTTAGGACCCCGAACACAGCTGTTTCTTCCAGCACATTGCCTGTCGTCTGTAGTCTGTTCCCACATTGGGCACGGCAGCCTCAGATTCACACCGGGATCCTGCCAAGTGCAGGATGAAGCCCAGAGGACAGAGTGCCAGGGCTTTTGCAGAGAGAGGATTTAGGTATGAAGCGTGTGACGTCGGGCATCAAGCAGATGTTCAGGTCACACCTGCATCCCTCTACCTCGGCCATGGCACCATTTCCATTTGAATTGATGTGCCTGCAGGGGCTTTGGGTGGACAGCTTTTCACAGGCACCCTGTTCCCTGGAAAACGTTCAATAGACCCCACAGTGAAAGATGGTGCCATAAATACAGAGGCCAAACAAGTACCCTTCACATCCAAGGCTTAGCCACATGCCCCAGGTGTCTCTTTATAGATGAAGTGAACTGATATTTTTTTCTCCCTTTTACTTTTGATCTCCACACCCTCCATAATGTCAAACATCTAAGAAAGAGTATGCAACAGTCCTTTTTCATTCGGTTCCATTCTGTTTCTGAGAAAATAAATGATTGTGTAGAACATTTACATTTTACAGAAGGTTGGGGGTAAATTCTTATCATTGTTTCCCATCCAGATGTCATCTAGTTCTTCTCTGGGAGAAAGCACTATTAATGATATGATGTCAAATACAGTAGTGGGCTGATTCATTCACCATAGAAATCATGACCTTGTGCGGAAAGGCATGAGCTAACAGAGTTCCCATTGGCTCGATGCTTTACTCATTACTCATGGTCAAATGGAAATATTTCTATGGATAGTGTTAATGGAAATACACCTCAACTATGTTACAATATTTTTTACAGTGACGTAATAGCATGTCATCCCCTTTGCACTTGACCAGTGTTTGGCATTTAACAATAGGGTATAGAGGTTGTTGCAGATGATAATGCGAAGTTGTGTCATCCCAGCTATTTTTCCACTTAAACCCAGACAGTAGGGGATGCAGAACCAGAGAATAGATAAATGATGCAATCAGTATAAAAGTCACTTCTACGGTATACTTTTGGCAGCATTTGCACAGAAAGACGTAATCCACAAAGATGAATGAATCTTATTTTAATGTCATGTGCGACTTAATGACGTCATTAATAATTAAGTTAACTCCATCTCACATGAGCTTCTACAACCCAGTTTTAGTCAACATGAAACAAATATGTTCCTCAGTGTGACATCCCTGCCAATACAATAATTACTCATGGTGAAACATGTTTACATGAAGTTTAGCACAGTGGTAAACCATGTCTTTGTGTGTTTGGGGATCATGGTGTGGTCTGGATCCAAAAGTTTGAAATGAGAGTTTATCCATCTTCTCTTCTCTTTCCTTCATCATTTGGAGTTGTTTATGGTGGATCTATTGACATTTAGTCAATCCATCTCATTCTGTATGTACTGTATCTCAATGTTTCGGTTGGGTAGATGGGGCAAGATGTTTTTCTTTCCACGTCATTTTTATTTTTCTCTGAAAGGGAATGCTGTTCTAGTGGTAGATTTATATCAAGATACATTTTGAAATAAAATAAAACAAAAAAAAACATTTGTAAATTTTAATTTGACATGTGCCAACAAACTGTTCAACAAGTGAAAAAGAGAAACATGCTGTAAAAGAATAAGAAATTGATTGTCATGTAAGTATACTTTCATGACCTTTTAAAAAAGATTAAGATTGATTATAGAAACCAGAGTTTGTAGTTCATACACAAAAATAAGGTTACAAATAAACTATTGTTGTTTTTCTGTACGGTCTGGTTCTTATTTACAACCTTTTTTTCTCTGTAGTTAGAGCCACAAAACAACACACCACCCAGAAGTGTTTTCTGTGCATGGAAGGTCATCCGTTGAGGTTGCGGTATAAGGAAGTGAATATGCCAGCTGTATATGAAGTGATAATAGCTTTTTCTCCTTCTATTCATTGCATACAGCATCACGGTCTCTGCATATAATTATGGAGATTGCCAGCAGGTTACAACAATGACTAATGTTCTTGTAAATGGTTGATTGTCTACAGTGGGAATGATGATCAAATTACCACTAGCACTCGTCCTTGTCAAGTTTCATATTAAATACTTAGATATAGACTTGGAAAGTGTGAATGATGACGGTTATTACTTACTTTAATTGTTGTACAATCTGGTGAAGAACAGGAAACTGTAACAGGGTCAAAAGGATATAAGGTGCTAACAATATGCCTCGCTTCTCAAATGACTTGTCCTCTTACTAACTACTTACTAACTAGTAATGATAACTAACTCTGATTTAACAACCACAACAGTAAACACATTGTCACCATCCCTGTAAAACCCCACACCATCAGCAGTTAGTGAAAAGCATGTGTTCTTACAGTACCCTCCCGGGAGGAGAGGTCTGGATTTACAACTGCGCTTGACTTTTTCACACCAAGGTTTATGAGATTTGGATTAAACTAATCATAAAATCTGATTGTAATTACAGATAATCTAGGCAAGTCTATTGTTAGCACACTTTACATAACTGAGGATTCAGACGCTTGAGGGGAGGAGAAGAAGCATTAGCAATGAAATTCACTTGAAATATAAATGTTCTGCAACTTGGATGAATTTGTCTTTTGTGTGTTTGTTTGTGCAATAACAGGGTGTTGATACAAGCCACAGTCATTATAACCCAGTTGCCTTCTCAAAATCAAATCAAATCAAATCCCAGTTGCTTCCTGAGTGCAAACATATTTTGAAGTTCGTAATAGGCACCTGTAAACTATTTGAAATGGGATGTCTGGCTTCGTTTGCAGAATCAAGTAAAATGACATTTACCTGAAATAATGTGCTCTTGTATCCATTGTAGCCACATTTTTCCCAAAACGTATCTATGCATGTTTTTTTATATATTATTTTATTTCACCTAACCAGGTAGGCCAGTTGAGAACAAGTTCTCATTTTCAACTACGACCTGCCCAAGATAAAGCAAAGCAGTGCGACAAAAACAACAACAGAGTTACACATAAACAAACGTACAGTCAATAACACAAAAGAAAAATTGATGTATCTGATAGACTCAAAGTTCTCTGGTGTGTAAAATAACATCAAACTTTAGAGGACTTTAGATGCATGTTTATTAGACAAAAATGCCTACCAGCCTGTGACAGGATTGTGTCATTTTCTGCCTGGATTACATTTTGCAGGCGTTATTGAATGAGGGATTCAGAAGCCTGAGTATAGGACCTGTGCATCAGTTAACACAGTGTGTGCTACTGTCTGATCCTGCAAGAAATGCTACAGCTGCTTTACAACACAGCAGGCAAATGTGTAGTTAGCAATGTCTAAATGTACTGTACCTGTTTTACTCTTATTGTTTGAGCACTAAAAACAGCATGACAGTCTACTGTCGGGTTTGCTTTGTTATTAATGAGAATACATTTTCTCTCAGCCTCATGGAAAAATGTGTGGAATAGCATGAGATTAGCTATACGACTTTAGCTATACAATTAGCTATACATTTTTTCTCTTTGCCCCACGGTGTGTGTGTTTGAAGGACAGGTTGGGGGTGGCGGGCTGCTTTGGTTCCAGCAGGTGTTTAGGCAAGAGAGTGGGCAGTGCTGAATATTTTTTTAGCTCTAGCAGGCTTGACTGCCAATGCGTAGGACTGATCCAGCATTACTCCTGATTTTAGAATGGGGACAAAACGATGCACCATGGTTTAAGCAGTGTGGTGCACATAATTGGTATTGTTGTTGATACCGCTGTCTCTATCTCTTTCAATGAATGCTGTTTCAATTGCTAAAATAATTTGTTTCAACCGCAATTCATTACACTACATTTTTCAAATGTTTTCTTTCTACTCAGAGAGATGTGCAAGGTGCACATACAAAAAGCTGAGGCCCCTGCTGTTCCTTGAAGGAACAATGCATTACGATGCCAAGCACTTTTCCCTTTGATCAAGGTCGAGGATGTGCCATGGTTAGTATTCATAACAACAGTCTATTCAAAACACAGCCCTGGGCCCACTGTTCCACCTGCTTCTCCTTAATACACCATTAAACTCCTCATTTCTCTCCTTAGCCTTCGCTTCAGGCAGCCTGGGTAAATTAACGGCTGATCAATGCTAGGGCCTAGTGTGCCACTCTCATGTTCCTCTTAGCTGTGCCCTGTCTCTTTGGAACCACTCTTAGAGATGTTTTATCTATCTATGTGCAGCTTTGTTGTTGTGTACCTCTTAGAGCCTCTTACATTCTCCTTTTTTTAGGAAAATAAATGACTGATGTCAGTGAAACTATATTGGTCTTCCAGTCCCTTTCAGAGCACCCTTCAGAATGGATCTCTGGTTTGCATTGGTGTGGATGCTTTGTCACTCACTTTTCATTTCATATGCTGGTGATTGGTATCATAATTACATCACAACATCAATCTCCCCGTCCTTCAGAGGGCTTATTAATCCGCTTTGTCATTTATGTTTATCAATTAATCAATCAGCCAATTAACCACAATGAACTAGTCCTGCCTACAGGCTCTCCACACACACACACACACACACACACACAATCAAGAACTCTAAAAAAATCAAGAACTCTACTCTTTCTGGGATATATATACAGTGTTTTTTAATCGCTTTGGTGCAATTTTCACAAGTATTTGGTAAAATTTCACAACTGTACAAATCTCAAAACAATCATCTAAACTTTAAGCATATTTTCAATTGACTGTGCAGCACACAACATCACACAGTAGCCTTTTCATCAAACCTAATCAGTGTTTCATCTAGAAATAACTTTTATATAAAGTAATTGCCTTTCATAATGCAATGCTCACAATATTTTTCTCTGCTCATTTGTTTGAATACATTTGACTCTAACTTAATCCAACTGCGCTTAATGGTTAATCACTTAACCATTTGATAAACCTATAGATTTTAAACGGGCTTGTTTACTTAATATGGATTTTGAGAACTACAGAAATAAACGTGTGTTTATGAATGACATGTATGATACATGATAACCATACATAATGACTACTCAATGTTGGTCCCTCTCCTTGTTCGGGCGGCGTTCGGCGGTCGACGTCACCGGTTTTCTAGCCGCCACCGATCCACTTTTCATTTTCTATTTGTTTTGTCTTCATTGTACACACCTGGTTTCCATTCCCATAATTATGTTCCTTATTTAACCCTCTGGTTAAATATGGTTTTGTGCGTGTTTGTTCTGTGTTAAACTGTTGTTACATTTTTGTAAACTGGATTGTTTTCATTGAGTGGAAATTATTTTGTTGTCCTATCAGGGGTCCTATCAAAGAGGTCAAAAAGGTTGGCATGGGCACCTTCAAAGAGGTGGACATCAGAGAGGAAGAGGCAGACAACTGTTGTGTCTAATGAAGTCCATACCATCGTCCTTTGACCATGTGGTAAACAGAGGCCTTACCATAGCAGAGGCTGCCAGATTAGTTCACCCCAATCTGAAAAGATCAACTGTCAATTTGATTATAAGAACATTTCGCCAAGAAAAATGCTTTACCATTACTTTTAAAGTAAATGACTTCTTGTAATACATTTAAATTCACAAAACATGTTGCATTATTCTTACAATATGATCTATTGACAGTATAGTCCATCATTTTTAAAATTTTATTTAAGCTTTATTTAACTAGGCAAGTCAGTTGAAAACTAATTATTATTTACAATGACGGCCTACCCCGGCTTCCCCTAACCCAGACGACACTGAGCCAATTGGGCACCGCCCTAAGGGACAGCCGATCACAGTCGGTTGTGATACAGCCTGGGATCAAACCAGGGTCTGCAGTCACGCTTCTAGCACTGAGATGCAGTGCCTTAGACTGCTGCGCCACTCTGGAGTTCTATCCTCAGAACGGCTAGATGGCCCCATGGTGGGGACCGTGGCCGTGTATTTGACCAACCAGGAATGACATATGACTGTCTGAAATAAAGCAGACCATTTAGGAGAACAATGACACTTTTGCCAATGTAGCAACCATCAGCCTACCAACAATTGCCCACCTTTTGAAGAGGCACCAGGTATCTATGAAACACATTTACCTGGTGCCTTTTGAGAGAAACAACCCCTGAGTGAAACAACTGAGGGCCGAGTATGTTCAGGTACAGCACTATATACTGTATTACTATTTGATGCACATGCTACTTTACAATATCATCTTAGAACTATACTGCAAAAATAACTATCTTTATTGATGAAGCAGGCTTCAACCTGGCCAAAACCGTGGGCGGAACCTCATCGGCGAACGGGCAAAGTGCCTGGACAATGTGGGGGAAGCATCTCCATGTGCACAGCTTTCTCTGAAGATGGTGTGGTAGGTCGTAGGCCATTCCTTGGATCCTACAACACTGCACACCTCATTGTATTTCTCAATGGAATTGAGCAGGCCTATCAAGGTGAAGGGGTCACCTACAGTGCATTGGGAAAGTGTTCAGACCTGTTGACATTTTCCACATTTTGTCACGTTACAGCCTTATTCTAAAATGTATTAAATATTTTTTTCTCTCTCATCAATCTACACACAATATCACAAAGGCAATCTCTACAGAGGAACTCTTGAGCTCTGTCAGAGTAACCATTGGGCTCTTGGTCATCTCCATGACCAAGGCCCTTCTCCCCCGATTGCTCAGTTTGGCTGGGCGGCCAGCACTAGGAAGAGTCTTGGTGGTCCCACACTTCTTCTATTTAAGAATGATGAAGGCCACTGCGTTCTTGGGGACCTTCAATGCTGAATAAATGTTTTGGCACCCTTCCCCAGATCTGTGCCTCAACTCAATCATGTCACTGCACTCTACGGACAATTCCTTCAAACTCATGGCTTGTTTTTTCTCTGATATGCTCTGTCAACAGTATGTAGAGAGGTGTGCCTTTCCAAATGCTCTGTATGTCATTGTGTGGGCAGTCCATAAGCGCAGACGAAGGATATCAAGGATCTGGAATGATTCTGTATGGAGGAATGGTCTAAGATCCCTTCCAATGTGTTCACCAACTCATTAAACTTTTTAGAAAAAGGTACTGAAATGTATTGAAAATAGGGATGTCAATCATTTTGTTCCCTACCTTTTTGAGGAACAAAAAAATTACTTGTTAAACAAAATCTCTGAGCGATTTAGTTAGTATAAAATAATATAATTGCCCAATTTTTTGCAAACAATATAATAATTATTTATTTCATACAGTCATTTTTGCTAATCTTTATCAAGGGTGTAAATAATTCCATACCTCACTGTATATCCCAGAACAACTTGTTTACAGGTCATGATTTTATATTTTCTATCAAATATCTTGGATTTTACAAAACTGCAAAATATGAATAATATGGTCTTGGCAGCTTGTGTCTGTTGTTGCTACTGCTGTCCATCAATGAGTTGGATGTGGTCTTGCCCTGTACATTACTGATAAAGGGCATGCCCTGAAAACCACTCTGTTTATTAAGGGGCTGAAAATGCTCTCCCTCTCCCTCCCTCCCTCTCTCTCTCTCTCCACAGCCAACCTTTCTTCAGCTTAGTCCTGCAGGGCCACGTTGTCTAAAAACCCCATTCCACTTCATCTGCTTTCCCAACAACTATCGACAATAATTGCCCTCAGCAAAATCCCATTAAATGCATAGATCTGTGAAAAGAGGAAGCTAGCGTAGCATTCTGGAAACTCTATATCTAGGATCCAATGGAGTAGAGGAATGAGTCTTTCTGTATCAGATTTATGATTCACTGCATATGTTTACCACTGGTGAATATGGAAAAGTTGCATGAAAATTATTACAGGGATTTTGTTGGATTTACAGAGTCGGAGGAGAGTCTGAGAGAAAGGAATGACTAAGCGCTGTTGAACATATACAAATGACACAGGTCACAAGACCCATTTGTTCTGTGAGATTAATGCCTTGTGCTCTGCAACAACATTTCTGTTGTGACTTTCGGGGGAGGAAGAGCTGAGCTACAAACAAATGATATATGCATGTAATTGGTAGGCTAATAATATATGGTCCTCCAATTCATCTTTCCATCAATGGTGTGGATAGGCTTATTATTGCATTACTCCTCAATAGGCCATTTGTTAGCTGTGTATGTGGACCACGGTGAGGATAAACAGAATATACAGGAGGAGTCCTTGGGTGTACAGCTGGAGACCTTGGATATAGAATAGAGAATGAGATCAAATAAGATGCATGCACATGAGTTACTTCAGGACAAGAAAGGGGTCTACTTCAGGGAAAGAATATAGTAAAGCTTCTGGGAGAGTTGTGAGTTATGCCAAACCCTTTCAGATCCTAAAAAGATTTACCCCTAGGATAAATTTGATCACGCATTGTAGAGTGCTTGACATTTAAAGGTAATTTCAGATTCTGCCGTTTCTACAGTGAACGTGATCTCTGCGAACGTGGGACCATTGCCTTTAAAAGCAGTAGTGTTGACAGTGCTCTAAAAAAATTAAGTCGTAATGAATCCCAGTCACGATCTTGTCTGTCAATCAAAAATCCTCATTCTGACGTGTCATCTGTATGTGGAGCAGTCCAACTCTCTCATAGAGGAAATACAAACGTGTTCATTAAGACTGAAGTTAATGTATGCCCGTCTGCAGATAGCTCCTGGGTATATTGTATCTAGCTCTCTCTATGACCTCTGAGTGCACATGCTAACTAGAGAGCCCTAGTTTGAGAGTAAAATAATTGCAACACTTTAAATTATGTTGCCCCTATTACTATGTAACTGCACAGTAATAACTGTAGTAACAACATAGTAGTTACATTGATAATACTATGTTAATGCAGTATAATAGGTTGTAGTGGTATTAGTTATTACACAATTGGAACAAGGTCTGTGTAATTACACATCCACTTGCTGGAGGTTATTCCACACGTGTAATTGCTGATGTTTTTACAAATGTTGTTGTTCCACTATGTAACTAGTGTTTAGTAATTACATGTGTCATAACCTCCAGCAAGTGGATGCACATTAACATCTGCTAATCTGTGTAAACGACAAATGAACTTTGATTTTAATCACCTGAAAATTACCTGTGAAATACCATGTAAATAATTCAAACCAAAATGTGACCTTGATACCTGTAACTACACACTTTGAAATGAGGGAATTGAATTTGAAAGGATTCAATTAGAATCTTTGTCAAATCCACGAAAGAAAAGTCCAACTGAAAACTTTCCTCCTTCTCCTAATTGTGTCATGTTTAGCCTATTCTATCTACAAAGGTTGCTATATTGTAACTACATTAGTAATTAAACATACTGTATCACTTCACTTTACATTCAATTGCTTGCTCCTGGAAAAGTACATTTTAAATACATGTATATACCTTGTAAAAACATTGTAATTACATAATTGGTTGTTAAAGATTATTATATTGTAAGTACAATGTAACTAAAGTGGTTATTTGTCTCCTAATTATTCCTGGTAACTCAATTGTCTGCAAAGGTTGTTACATTGTAATTAAATACCCTGTTGAGTTTCACTTTACATTAAGTTGCTTGCTCCTCTGTAGGTGCATGATAATTATAATAATAATGTATGTAACATCAGTTACAAATTGGAATAAAGAAAATGTGTAAAACATCAGTAATTACACATTCCTCGTTCCAACTGTGTAATGACTGATACCGCTGCAATCCCATTAGCATATAATTACCTAGCAATGCTATTCTATGAGTAGACAGACTGCCATACAAGCAAGATATCTACTTACGTAGGCTACACCTTTTGTCACAAATTTTTCCAACTTTACCTTAAAATGGGCTAATTTGGAACACAAATATATACCCATCTTACTGAAATGTTATTCATGCTTTTTCTCTAGACAGTGCCATCTAACTGTCTACAAGAACACAATATGGCTATTTTGATGAATTGTCTATGTCAGCAAGTGAAATTTGAGCAAGTAATCCATATAAAGTTGTGGTGAAATTAAACTGGCAGAAAGTTGATGACATTGATAGATGTGCTCATTTTGCAAACCCAAAATATATCTCTTGTATCTCCATTTCCCAATAACTGCTTCATCCTGACAAAAATATTGATCTAATTTCGGATTAAGTTTGTCCCTTCACGGTAACTTATGCATTCTCCAGTACCATTCTGCTGAGCCTTACAGCATACTGAACACATGTAACATACATTGTATACTGTACAGTACATTAGGGTTGTTAAACTCATTCCACTGAGGTCTTAGTGTCTGCAGGTTTCTGTTTTTTACTTTAAATTTAAAACCTAGACAACCAGGTGAGGGGGGTTGCTTGTTGTTATGGTTAAGTGCCTTGTTTGATGGCACATTGACAGATTTTTCATCTAGTTGGCTATGGGATTTGAACCCAACGCTCTTAATCGCTAGACTACCTACACCTTTTGACATGCCTTCTTGCCCTGAGGCAAGTCATGTGCATGCATTGTTTCTGTATGCTTTTTTGTGTTCCTATGAACTTGAGAGAAGTGCACCTTTTATGTGCTGTCATGACATTGTCCTGTGGGTGAGGTTTATGACCCCCCCCCCCCCTTAAAACCTCTTAGCGCCACCTGGGACGTCTGTGTCCCACCCAGCCATCAGGCAATGCAAATGCGCCACCCCAAATGCTAATAGCACTCGTTAAAACTCAAACGTTCATTAAAACACACATGCAGGGTACTGAATTAAAGCAACACTTGTTGTGAATCCAGCCAACAAGTCAGATTTTTAAAATGCTTTTCGGCGAAAGCATGAGAAGCTATTATCTGAGTTAAATAAAGTTCGTTCAGAGCCATCGATGTGTCTGCTTGGGGGGGGATATATACGGCTGTGATTATAATCGAAGAGAATTCTCTTGGAAGATAATGCGGTCTACATTTGATTGTGAGGAATTCTAAATCAGGTGAACAGAAGGATTTGAGTTCCTGTATGTTTCCTTCATCACACCATGTCTCGTTAGTCATGAGGCATACGCCCCCGTCACTCTTCTTACCAGAAAGATGTTTGTTTCTGTCGGCGCGATGCGTGGACTGGTCATACCAAGCTGACTCCACACTCCAAGACTGCTTCCATCACGTGGACTGGGACATGTTTCGTATTGCGTCAGATAAAAATATTGACGAATACGCTGATTCGGTGTGCGAGTTCATTAGAACGTGTGTCGAAGATGTCGTTCCCATAGCAACGATAAAAACATTCCCTAACCAGAAACCATGGATTGATGGCAGCATTTGCGTGAAACTGAAAGCGCAAACCACTGCTTTTAATCAGGGCAAGGTGTCTGATGGGAAATTATGTAAATATATCATTAGCCACTTTAAACAATGCTACCTTATATAATGTTACTTACCCTACATTATTCATCTCATATGCATACGTATATACTGTACTCTACATCATCGACTGCATCCTTATGTAATACATGTATCACTAGCCACTTTAACTATGCCACTTTGTTTACTTTGTCTACATACTCATCTCATATGTATATACTGTACTCGATACCATCTACTGTATGCTGCTCTGTACCATCACTCATTCATATATCCTTATGTACATATTCTTTATCCCCTTACACTGTGTATAAGACAGTAGTTTTGGAATTGTTAGTTAGATTACTTGTTGGTTATCACTGCATTGTCGGAACTAGAAGCACAAGCATTTCGCTACACTCGCATTAACATCTGCTAACCATGTGTATGTGACAAATACAATTTGATTTGATTTGATAGCATGCAACACCCCGAAATACCTGAAGGGGACGTAAACAAAAGAATTAGCGTAGCCGGCACTACACAAAACGCAGAAATAAAATATAAAACATTCATTAGTTTTGACGAGCTTCTTTGTTGGCACTCCTATATGTCCCATAAACATCACTATTGGGTCTTTTTTTCCCCGATTAAATTGGTCCAAATATACCCAAAATATCCATCTATGAAAACTGTGTGATCCAGAAAAAAAACACTGTTTCAAAACGCAACGTCATTTTTTTTTATTAAAAAAGTTGCCTATAAACTTTCACAAAACACTTCAAAATGCTTTTGTAATCCAACTTTAGGTATTAGTAAACATTAATAATCTATCAAATTGATCACGGGGCGATGTGTATTCAATAGCTCCACGTCTTCAAATCATGGTCGGAAATCTCTCTTCCAAAACATCCTGTCGTACACGGATGGTATGGGGTCTCTCTTCTTCGTTAGACCAAGGAACAATCTCCAGGCAATTGCCAAGACAGGCGACATCGTGTGGAAGCTGTAGGACTTGTAAGCTTTGAGCCATCTATTTTGCTGTGCCATAGACAATACATGCAACTGGCGCATTGATATTTCTTCCACTTTTTGGTGATCAGTTTTCCTTGGGCTTTTCGACGAAACACACGTTCTGTTATAGTCACAGCCTTGATTTAACCAGTTTTAGAAACGTCCGAGTGTTTTCTATCCACACATACTAATCATATGCATATACTATATTCCTGGCATGAGTAAGCAGGGCGTTGAAATGTTGCACGATTTTTAACAGAATGTTCGAAAAAGTAGGCCATAGGCTTAATTATTAAATACCTTTCTCCCTTTCCTCTCTCTTGACTCTACAGAAAGACTATTGAAAAGCCTTTGTTAAACATGGAGAGTCTGGGAACATCAAAAGTTGGGGGGAAAGGAACCATATTTCAGTAATCGAACCAGTCGGAAATATGTGTTGGGAATTCATGAATATGATGTCAGTTCAGTTGACGCCTGAGACATGATTACTGATGATAGGACAACAAACTGTATCTTGGAAAGTCTACACATTATACAGTGGGGAGAACAAGTATTTGATACACTACCGATTTTGCAGGTTTTCCTACTTACGAAGCATGTAGAGGTCTGTAATTTTTATCATAGGAACACTTCAACTGTGAGAGACGGAATCTGAAACAAAAATCCAGAAAATCACATTGTATGATTTTTAAGTAATTAATTTGCATTTTATTGCATGCAATAAGTATTTGATACATCAGAAAAGCAAAACTTAATATTTGGTATGGAAACATTTGTTTGCAATTACAGAGATCCAGATCCCTCAGGTTTCGGGGCTGTCACTGGGCAATATGGACTTTCAGCTCCCTCCAAAGATTTTCTATTGGTTTCAGGTCTGGAGACTGGCTAGGCCACTCCAGGACCTTGAGATGCTTCTTACTCCTTAGTTGCCCTGGCTGTGTATTTCAGGTCGTTGTCATGCTGGAAGACCCAGTCACGACCCATCTTCAATGCTCTTACTGAGGGAAGGAGGTTGTTGGCCAAGATCTCGCGATACATGGCCCCATCCATCCTCCCCTCAATACGGTGCAGTCGTCCTGTCCCCTTTGCAGAAAAGCATTCCAAAAGAATGATGTTTCCACCTCCATGCTTCACGGTTGGAATGGTGTTCTTGGGGTTGTATGCATCCTTCTTCTTCCTCCAAACACGGCGAGTGGAGTTTAGACCAAAAGCTCTATTTTTGTCTCATAATAATATATATAATAATAATATATGCCATTTAGCAGACGCTTTTATCCAAAGCGACTTACAGTCATGTGTGCATACATTCTACGTATGGGTGGTCCCGGGGATCGAACCCACTACCCTGGCGTTACAAGCGCCATGCTGTACCAACTGAGCTACAGAAGGACCTCATCAGACCACATGACCTTCTCCCATTCTTCCTCTGGTTATCCAGATGGTCATTGTCGAACTTCAGCCGGGCCTGGACATGCGCTGGCTTGAGCAGGGAGACATTGCGTGCGCTGCAGGATTTTAATCCATGACGGCGTAGTGTATTACTGATGGTTTTCTTTGAGACTGTGGTCCCAGCTCTCTTCAGGTCATTGACCAGGTCCTGCTCCCTCACCTTCCTCATGATCATTGATGCCCCACAAGGTGAGATCTTGCATGGGGCCCCAGACCAAGGGTGATTGACCGTCATCTTGAACTTCTTCCATTTTCTAATAATTGCGCCAACAGTTGTTGCCTTCTCACCAAGCTGCTTGCCTATTGTCCTGTCCCAGCCTTGTGCAGGTCTACAATTTTATCCCTGATGTCCTTACACAGCTGTCTGGTATTGGCCATTGTGGAGAGGTTGGAGTCTGTTGGATTGAGTGTGTGGACAGGTGTCTTTTATACAGATAACGAGTTCAAACAGGTGCAGTTAATACAGGTAATGAGTGGAGAACAGGAGGGATTCTTAAAAGAAAAACTCACAGGTCTGTGACGGCCGGAATTCTTACTGGTTGGTAGGTGATCAAATACTTAGTGAATGCAATAAAATGCAAATTAATTACTTAAAAATCATACAATGTGATGTTATGGATTTTTGTTTTAGATTCCGTCTCTCACAGTTGAAGTGTAACTATGATAACAATTACAGACCTCTACATGGTTTTGTAAGTAGGAAAACCTGCAAAATCGCCAATGTATCAAATACTTGTTCTCCCCACTGTAGTTATCAGATTCACATGGAATTGTTGTGCAATTTAAAATGTTTAAATATGAAACTATTTGTGAAAATATTACATGTAATTTTAGCTTCCAAATGAGAGAATTGGGTTTTCATGAGTGAACTATGCTCAACTCAGTGGCCCTGCCCATGTGAACAGACATTGGTTATGAACTATTAAACACACGCTTCTCTCCCCTCCTACATAAAGCCCTTGACGAAAATGTAACTTTCTGTTCCGAGGACGTTAGGGCGACAGTCCTACACTTAAAATGGCTCAGATAATAAGCTGTTCCAAGGATGTGTGGACTTGAGGTCCCTACGTTGAAAGGACAATGACCACCTACAGAACAAAACCAAACTTAGAGAACCTAATGAAATTAGCATCGAATTTCAATGTGAAGGTGACGACCTACACCCAGGAAGGATGAATTTCGACTTTACCAGCCAGAATATAGCATGAGCTTAAAAGTGTGGCAACTTGGTACTCTTATTCACTCCAGAAGTGATACCTCCTAGCCGTTGAGTTAGCTGCAGTTGCTAAACGTGGGCTATGAGAGGACAGACAGAGTATCCATTCTACCACACTCCAGTTCACCACTAGACATTCTTCAGAGGACCAGAGATCCATAAAGGACAAACCGGCCATCCATCAACGACCAATCTACCGAAACGCAGCTCAGAGTAAATATTTATTGCATTCTCCTTTCAAATGGCTGGTTATTTAGAATGCATAAGATTCTGTATTTACGATAGCATAGCTACTCCCTTTGTTACCCAGTCTTCCCGCTCTTTCACTCAAACCCAACCCCCTCTCTTTGTGTAACCAGCCGTTGTATCTGTTCCGTCCACCAGGGACGTTTTCTTCAATGACATAATAGGTCCATCAATGTATTATTCATTATGTGTATATGATTCATTCTGGGTATATGTAATTCTGTGTGATTAGTTAGGTATTTAGTCAATAAATAACTAAACACAGTTTTGTATTGCTGATTCAACTTGTTAGCCAGGGTTCGTGAAGATAACCAAAAATGTACCACTTTCAGATGAGACTAAACAAGTGGACGATTAAATATTGACTGCTATTGATGTAAAAGATTACCGGGTCTTTAAGAGTTTATTCGGAAGATAACAGCTCTATAAACATTTTTTCTTGGTGCCCTGACTTTCTAGTTAATTATTTACCCGATTAGTTTAAATCAGGTAATATTAATTACAGAGAAATTCTTTCATAGAATAGCATGTCATATCACTTAATCCGGCATAGCCAAAGACACGACAATGCATACATCATGCTTTTAAGCAGAAACCTGTCCTGTTTGGTGACACTTTGTTATCATCCTAGGTTGCACTGGGGAACATACACTGAGTATACAAAACAATAGGATCACCTGCTCTCCACGACACACTGACCAGGTGAATCCAGGTGAAATCTATAATCCCTTATTGATGTCACATATTAATCTACTTCAAGCAGTATAGATGAAGGGGAGAAGACAGGTTAAAGAAGGATTTTTAACACTCAAAAGTTTCCTGTGTGTATCAAGACTGGTCCACAACTCAAAAGACATCCAGTCAACTTGACACAACTGTGGGAAGCATTGGAATCAACATGGGCCAGCATCCCTGTGGAACGCTTTTTTGACACCTTGTAGTCCATGCCCCGACAAATTGAAGCTGTTCTGAGGGCAAAAGTGGGTGCAACTCAATATTAGGAACAAGTTCCTAATATTTTGTACACTCAGTAGAGAAAGAGAGAGAGAAAGTGAGAGAGGTTTTTTTAAATCTAGAGAAAGGGAGAGAAAAGCAAGACAGTTGTGTAATTGTAATTGACAGCAGAAGGTGGACATGCCCCAGATGAGGTGACTTTGTAGAACCTTCCCTTTGTCCCGACTCAAGGTGAGTACTCCTGAGCTTTTGTGTGCATGTGTGTACAGTATGTGTGTTGAAGGGGTACTGCACAGCCCCCCCCACTGAGAGAAACACTGGGACGTTTAGTCATCGCAGACAGCCAGACAGCTGTGGGTCTGCACCAGGAACCTGCTGTTAGATTAATGCCACTACTTGGATGGATCTCTCTGCCCACGGGCAATGCTGACGTAGCAGGCGATTGGCTTTGTGGCTGAAAAGAATCATGCCATCTAAACCATTTCATTACTGTGGCGCGAGTAAAAGTTTTGATTTTGATTGTCATTTTGTGCCACTGTTGAATTTAATCTTAAATGTTTATTTTCAGTGTGCTTCAATAGCCACCAATGGAGTCATTGATTTTGTTTCTGTCAAATGCCTTTTTTCCCAGTACATTTTCCCCTAGCATATAAGACACTATATATGTAATGTATCTCCAACTATGATTTACTAAGCAATACCACTATATTCCCATCCCTCATTCATTGGAAACTGTGTCTGGATGAATACAGAGAATAATACATAGGGGTTTTCTATTATTAGCATGGCATTACAATCTCAAGGACATTAAAAACATCTAGAACATTAGCATTGCATAGTGATAGAGAAGCAACTGCTGTGTCCCAATGAGGAAAAGGAGGACATGAGGATACAGTGGCTTGCGAAAGTACTTGACATTGGGCCACAGCAGTTGCCTTGACATTTTTCATATTTTGTTGCCTTACAACCTGGAAATAAAATAGATTTTTGGTGGGTTTGTATCATTTGATTTACACAACATGCCTTCCACTTTGATAATGCAAAATATTTTTTTATTGTGAAACAAACAAGAAATTAGACCAAAGAAAAATAACACTTGAGTGTGCATAACTATTCAACCCCCCAAATTCAATACCTTGTAGAGTCACCTTTTGCAGCAATTACAGCTGCAAGTCTCGTGGGGTGTTTCTTTGAGTTCTGGGATTTGACTAGACCATTCCAAGACATTAAATGTTCCCCTTAACCTGTTAGTCCACTAGGGGCATTATTTCATTTTTGGATAAAAAGACGTGCCTGTTTTAAGCGCAATATTTTGTCACGAAAAGATGCTCGACTATGCTTGGAATTGATAGTTTTGGAAAGAAGACACTGACGTTTCCAGAACTGCAAAGATTTTCACTGTGAGTGCCGTTGAACAAAAGCTTCAGGCAAAACCAAGATGTTTGAGCACCCAGGAAATGAACAGGATTTCTGAAGCTACGTTTTCCATGATCGCCTTATATGGCTGTGAATGCGACAGGAATGAACGGACACTTTCTATCGTTTCCCCAAGGTGTCTGCAGCATTGTGACGTATTTGTAGGCATATCATTGGAAGATTGACCATAAGAGACTACAATTGCCAAGTGTCCCGCACGGTGTCTGCGTGGAAATTGGTGCGCAAAAGTCAGCTACCAGTATTTTTCCATCCGAATCAGAGAAGAATGCAGGCTTCCAGGGATGGCATTTCAATGAAGAGATATATGACAAAACACCTTGAGGATTGATTCAAACAAGGTTTTCCATGTTTCAGTCGATATTATGGAGTTAATTCAGAAAAAAGTTTGACGTGTAGGTGACTGAATTTTCGGTTAGTTTCGGTAGCCAAATGCATAGTAACAAAACGGAACGTTGTGTCCTACACAAGAATCTTTCAGGAAAAACTGGACATCTGCTATGTAACTGAGAGTCTCCTCATTGAAACATCTGAAGTTCTTCAAAGGTAAATTATTTTATTTGATCCCTTTGCTGGTTTTTGTGAATATGTTGAGTGCTAAATGCTAACGCTAAATGCTAAGCTAGCTATCACCACTCTTACACAAATTATTGATTTTCTCTGGTTCTAAAACATATTTTGAAAATCTGAGACGACAGGATTGTTAAGAAAAGGATAAGCTTGAGAGCAGGCATATTTATTTCATTTCATTTCATCATCATCAGGCTGTAGTAACGCGACCGCATGCGGGATGGGGCGGACTATGAGGTTAAACCACTCAAATGTTTCTTTAGCAGTATGCTTAGGGTCATTGTCCTGCTGGAAGGTGAACCTCCATGCCAGTCTCAAATCCCTGGAAGACTGTAACAGGTTTCCCTCATGAATATCCCTGTATTTAGCGCCATCCATCATTCCTTCAATTCTGACCAGTTTCCCAGTCCCTGACGATGAAAAACATCCCCACAGCATGATGCTGCCACCATCATGTTTCACTGTGGGGATGGTGTTCTCAAGATGATGAGAAGTGTTGGTTTGCGCCAGACAAAGCATTTTCCTTGATGGCCAAAAAGCTACATTTTAATCTCATCTGATCAGAGTACCTTCTTCAGTATTCTTGGGAGTCTCCCACATGCCTTTTGGTGAACACACAACGTATTTGCTTATTCTTTTCTTTAAAACGTCTTATGGCTTGGGTGCAGGATTTCGACATCTGGATGAGAAGCGCTCCCAAAGTAAACTGCCTGTTACTCAGGCCCAGAAGCTAGGATATGCATATAATTGGTAGATTTGGATAGAAAACACTCTAACACTCTAGTTTCCAAAATTGGTAAAATAATGTCTGTGAGTATAACAGAACTGATATGGTAGGCGAAAACCTGAGGAAAATCAATCCAGGAAATGGGATTTTGTTTATTTGAATACCTATAGAGTATCTAAAGGGTTAGGACACAGATTGCAGTTCCTATGGCTTCCACTAGATGTCAACGGTCTTTAGACATGGTTTCATGCTTGTTTTCTGAAAAATGAAGAAGAAGGAGACCTTTCTGTCTGTGGACTGAGGAACAATGCAGAGCTGGTTTGCGTGCCTGACTGAGGGCGCACCGTTCAGAGTTTTTCCTTTCTATTGAAGACACTATTGTCCGGTTGAAATATTATCGATTGTTTAGACAATTGACAACATGAGAATTAATTATAAACATTGTTTGACATGTTTCAACGAACTTTACCGGTACTATTAGGATGTATTCATATGCATGTTTTGACAAAACGCGCCAACAAAACAGAGTTTTTGGGATATAAAGAGGGACTTTATCGAACAAAACAAACATTTGTGTAGGTGGGACTCTTGTCACTGCAACCATATGAAGATCTTCAAAGACAAGTGATTAATTTTAATCGCTATTTCTGACTTTTGTAATTCCTTTACTTGAAAATGTTTGTATGCTTTTGTAAGCGGGGTGCTGTCCTCAGATAATCGCACGGTATGCTTTCGCCATAAAGCCTTTTGAAATCTGACAAAGCGGCTGGATTAACAAGAAGTTAATCTTTTAGCCGATGTATAACACTTGTATTTTTTATGAATGTTTATTATGACTATTTCTGTATTTTGAATTTGGCGCTCTACAAATTCACCGGATGTTGTCAAAGTGGGTCACTAGCGGAATGCCTGTGCCAGAAAGGTTAAGCAATGGATTTTTTATGGAAACTCTTCCATAAAGCCCAGCTCTGTGGAGTGTACGGCTTAAAGTGGTCCTATGGACAGATACTCCAATCTCCACTGTGGTGCTTTGCAGCTCCTTCAGTGTTATCTTTGGTCTCTTTGTTGCCTCTCTGATTAATGCCCTCTTTGTCTGGTCCCTGAGTTTTGTTGTGCAGGTTTGTTGTGGTGCCATATCAGATATTTTTTTATAACCCAACCCTGATAACCCAACCCTGTACTTCTCCACAACTTTGTCCCTGACGTGTTTGGAGAGCTCCTTGGTCATCATGGTGCCGCTTGATTGGTGGTGCCCCTTGCTTTGTGGTGTTGCAGACTATGGGTCCTTTCAGAACAGGTGTATATATACTGAGATTATGAGACAAGTCATGTGACACTTAGATTGCACACAGGTGGACTTTGTTTAACTAATTATGTGGCTTCTGAAGGTAATTGGTTGCACCAGATCGTATTTAGCGGCTTCAAGGCAAAGGTGGTGAATACATATGCACATGCCACTTTCCTTTTTTTTTGTGTAGAATCTTTTTAAGCAATTGATTTAATTTCACTTCACCAATTTGCCATTACATGAATTCCAAATAAAAATCTATTTAAATGCACTGGGGTGGCAGCGTAGCCTAGTGGTTAGAGCGTTGGACTAGTAACCAGAAGTTTGCAAGTTCAAACCCCCGAGCTGACAAGGTACAAATCTGTCGTTCTGCCCCTGAACAGGCAGTTAACCCACTGTTCCCAGGCCATCATTGAAAATAAGAATGTGTTCTTAACTGACTTGCCTGGTTAGATAAAGGTAAAATTAAATAAAAAACATGGCAATTAAGATTAGCTTCTTAGAGATTAGATCAGTGCTTTAGCTGGAATGCCATGGGGATGTGTCCGAACAGCACTATTTCATCCATATTTGTTCTCACTCCACTTCACACTGTTTGGTTGATCCGCTTGAGGCAAATAAAACCCTTTTTTTGAGACAGTGGCAGACATAAAAGAGGAGATACAGAAACAGCATTCACCAGCAGAATGAGTCTCCTCAGAGGTTGCCAACCCAGGACAGGAGGCAAAATCAAGTGAGGACAATGCTCCTCCATTATTCACATACAGTTTATGATGATCTTATCTGTACACATTGCCACATAATAAATATAAATGTTCACCTGTATTTATTGTAAGTTGTTATATAATGTGAATAAACAATACGCTTTACAAAATACAGTGCATTCAGAAAGTATTCAGAACCCTTGACTTATTGCACATTCTGTTACGTTACAGACTTACTTAAATTGATTAAATCATTTTTTTTTTCACTAATCCGTCTACACACAATATCTAATAATGACAAAGCAAAAACAGGTTTTGGACATTTTTGCAAATGTATAAGAAAAACATGGCACATTTACATAAGCATTCAGACCCTTTACTTTGTTGAAGCACCTGTGTCAGTGATTCAAATAAAATAAAATGTATTTATATCGTACATCAGCTGATATCTCAAAGTGCTGTACAGAAACCTAGCCTAAAACCCCAAACAGCAAGCAATGCAGGTGTAGAAGCGGTGGCTAGGAAAAACTCCCTAGAAAGGCCAAAACCTAGGAATGAACCTAGAGAGGAACCAGGCTATGTAGGGAACCAGGCTAAACTGACCCTAGCCCCCCGACACATAAACTACTGCAGCATAAATACTGGAGGCTGAGACAGGAGGGGTCAGGAGACACTGTGGCCCCATCCGATGATACCCCCGGACAGTGATTACAGCCTCGAATCTTCTTGGGTATGACGCTACAAGCTTGGCACACTTGTTTGTATTTGGAAAGTTTCTCCCACTCTTACCTGCAGATCTTCTCAAGCTCTGTCAGGTTCGATAGGAAGCGTCGCTGCACAGCTATTTTCAGGTCTCTCCAGAGATGTTTGATCACGTTCAAGTCCGGGCTCTGGCTGTGCAACTCAAGGACATTCAGAAACTTGTCCGCGAAGCAACTCCTATGTTGTCTTGGATGAAACTTTGCCCCAGTCAGAGGTCCTGAGCACTCTGGAGCAGATTTTCATCAAGGATCTCAGGTTTCATCCAGGATCCCTCCTCAGACCAGAGAATCTTGATTCTCATGGTCTGAGTTCTTTATGTGCCTTTTGACAAACTCCAAGTGGGCTGTCATCTGCCTTTTACTGGGGAGTGGCTTTCGTCTGGTCACTTTACCATAAAGGCCTGATTGATAGAGTGCTGTAGAGATGGTTGTCTTTCTGGAAGGTTCTTCCATCTCTACTGTCATGTCTTTCCCTCCTGGGTGAGGATCAAGAGAGGATGGGGGGGTTACTATGGCTTTAACAACAGTTCGTAAACTCTCTCTCTCTCTGCACTGCAATATGGAGAAGTCAAAAATCCTTTGTGTGTAGAGAGAGAGTGCCCCAAAACATTAACATCAAAAGGTTGGACATTGAAACAACATTTATAATGTAAATAATGTTGGAAGTGTTTGGTCGGTCTCTAAACAGTCATGTCAAATCAGTTGTTGTTTTGTGGTATCATTAAGGACTATCACGACTTCCGCCGATGTCGGTTCCTCTCCTTGTTCGGGCGGCGTTTGGCGGTCGACGTCACCGGTCTTCTAGCCATCGGCGATCCACCTTTCATTTTCCATTTGTTTTGTCTTGTTTTCCTACACACCTGGTTTTTATTCCCTAATTACTTGTCATGTATTTAACCCTCTGTTCTCCCCATGTCTGTGTTTGAAACTGTTTGTTGTAAGTGCTTCTGCACTCTGACTGGTTCGCGAGGGGTTATTTTGTACCCATGTTTGGTTGTTCTGGGTGCCGTTGGTTTTGCATTTTAAACTGCTCCGGTTATTACCCAGTTCTGCTCTCCTGCACCTGACACGCATCCCTTACAAGGACGGTATAACCAAATAATGGTAACTCTACAAATGTATATGTCCTAGTTAGCAGATTTACATCTAAATGTTGTCGAACTTATGTAATTAAATATGAAACTATTTGTGAGAAGATTAAATGTGATTCTAGCATTCTAAATGAGATAATAGTTTTTCATGTAAAGTTTTACCCTGCCAGTAACCATGCCCACGTGAGCACAGACATTATGCCAAAAGGATGGAACGCCCCTTTTCCCCAGAGTGTTTGTAAAAGTACTTCTAACGTCATTTACATTAGACCAGACAGTGTAGAGCGTCCCACCTGGCCAACATCCGGTGAAATTGCAGGGCGGCAAATTCAAAAACAAAAATTCTCATGATAGAAATTCAAAAAACATATCAAATCAAATCAAACAAATTTATTTATATAGCCCTTCGTACATCAGCTGATATCTCAAAGTGCTGTACAGAAACCCAGCCTAAAACCCCAAACAGCAAGCAATGCAGGTGTAGAAGCACGGTGGCTAGGAAAAACTCCCTAGAAAGGCCAAAACCTAGGAAGAAACCTAGAGAGGAACCAGGCTATGTGGGGTGGCCAGTCCTCTTCTGGCTGTGCCGGGTGGAGATTATAACAGAACATGGCCAAGATGTTCAAATGTTCATAAATGACCAGCATTGTCGAATAATAATAAGGCAGAACAGTTGAAACTGGAGCAGCAGCACAGTCAGGTGGAATGGGGACAGCAATGAGTCATCATGTCAGGTAGTCCTGGGGCAAGGTCCTAGGGCTCAGGTCCTCCGAGAGAGAGAAAGAAAGAGAGAATTAGAGAGAGCATATGTGGGGTGGCCAGTCCTCTTCTGGCTGTGCCGGGTGGAGATTATAACAGAACATGGCCAGGATGTACAAATGTTCATAAATGACCAGCATGGTCGAATAATAGTAAGGCAGAACAGTTGAAACTGGAGCAGCAGCATGGCCAGGTGGACTGGGGACAGCAAGGAGTCATCATGTCAGTGTCACGCCTTGGTCTTAGTATTTTGTGTTTTCTTTAATTATTTGACCAGGCCAGGGTGTGATATGGGTTTATGTTATATTGTATGTTCGTATTGGGGTTTGTAGTATTTGGGATCGCGGCTGATTAGGGGTGTTGTATAGGCTTGGCTGCCTGAGGCGGTTCTCAATCAGAGTCAGGTGATTCTCGTTGTCTCTGATTGGGAACCGTATTTAGGTAGCCTGGTTTCGCTTTGTATTTCGTGGGTGATTGTTCCTGTCTCTGTGTAGCTTCACCAGACAGGCTGTAATTAGGTTTCACGTTCCGTTTGTTGTTTTTGTATATGTATAAGTTATTTCATGTATCACGATCATTGTTCCTTAAAGACATGAGAAACCACTACGCTGCATTTCGGTCCGACTCTCTTTCGACAAACGAAGAACGTCGTTACAGAATCACCCACCACACTCGGACCGAGCAGCGTGTTAACAGGCAGCGACAGCTTGAACAGCGAAGGGAGGACGTTATGGAGAGCAATGGCATGGAGTATACGATGTGGGAAGAAATAGACAGGTGGGCGGCCGACGCAGAGAGAGCAGAGGCAGCCGGAGATAGGATCCGACGATACGAGGGAACACGGTTGGCAAGGAAGCCCGAAAAGCAGCCCAAAAAAATTATTGGGGGGGGGCTTAAAGAGAGTATGGCTATGCCAGGTTGGAGACCTGCGCAAACACCCTGTGCTTATCGGGGGGCTAGAGAGACCGGGCAGGCACCGTGTTATGCTATGGAGCGCACAGTGTTTCCAGTGCGGGTGCATAGCCCGGTGCGGCAAATACCAGCCCTTCGTATTGGCCGGGCTAGAGTGGGCATCGAGCCAGGTAAGGTTGGGCAGGCTCGGTGCTCAAGAGCTCCAGTGCGCCTGCACGGTCCGGTCTATCCAGAGCCAACTCTCCTTGTTTATTGTGAGGAGCCAAGGAGGAGACCTGAACCAGAGCCGGTGTTAGAGGTGAGCGAAGCAGAGACTGTGAAGGAGTTAATGGGGAAGGTGGAGTGGAGAGTAATGAGGGAGTTGCTAGCTTGGTGCTTTAGGTTCAAGATTCGTCCGACGGAGCGTGTCGGGGATTTGATGGCACCTGGGTCAGCGCTCCATACTCGTCCTGAGGTGCGTGTTAGTCGGCTGGTGAAAAATGTGCCAGCCTCACGCACTAGGCCTCCTGTGTACCTACCTAGCCTTGCACGTCCTGTGCCAGTCCTGCTCTCAGGCTCTCCAGTACACCTTCATGGTCCAGTCCATCCTGTGCCACCTTCACATACCAGTCCTCCGGTAGCAGCTCCCCGCAACAGACTTCCTGTGCGTGTCCTCGATCCTGTAGCACCAGTTCCAGCACCACGCACCAGGCCTTCTGTGCCCCTCGCCTGTTCAGCACAGCCAGAGCCTTCCTTCCCTCCTGCGCTGTCGGAGTCTCCCGCCTGTTCAGCTCTATAAGAGCCTTCCTCATCTACAGCGCTGCCGGAGCCTCCTGCCTGTTCGGAGCAGCCTGAGCTGTCAGTCTGCATGAAACAGCCAGAGCTGCCAGTCTGCAAGGAGGTGCTAGTCTGCAAGGAGCTGCCAGTCTGCATGGAGCAGTCAGAGCTGTCAGCCTGCATGGAGCAGTCAGAGCTGTCAGCCTGCATGGAGCAGTCAGAGCTGTCAGCTTGCATGGAGCAGTCAGAGCTGTCAGCCTGCATTGAGCAGTCAGAGCTGTCAGTCTGCATAAAGCAGCCAGAGCTGTCAGCCTGCATGGAGCAGTCAAAGCTGTCAGTCTGTTCAAAGCAGCCAGAGCTGTCAGTCTGCATGAAGCAGCCAGAGCTGTCAGTCTGCAAAGAGCTGTCAGTCTGTAAGGAGCTGTCAGCCTGCATGGAGCTGCCAGAGCTGTCAGTCCGCAAGGAGCTGTCAGCCTGCATGGAGCTGCCAGAGCTGTCAGTCTGCAAGGAGCTGTCAGTCTGCATAGAGCAGCTGGATCCGCCAGTCAGCCATGATCTTCTAGATCTGCCAGTCAACCAGATTCTTCCAGATCTGCCAGTCAACCAGTCTCTTCCAGATCTGCCAGTCAACCAGTCTCTTCCAGATCTGCCAGTCAACCAGTCTCTTCCAGATCTGCTAGTCAACCAGAATCTTCCAGATCCGCCAGCCAGCCAGGATCTACCGGAGCCTACTACCTGCCTGAGCTTCATCTCAGTACTGGGCTTCCTCTCAGTACTGGGCTTCCTCTCAGTACTGGGCTTTCTCTCAGTACTGGGCTTTCTCTCAGTACTGGGCTTTCTCTCAGTACTGGGCTTTCTCTCAGTACTGGGCTTCCCCTCAGCCCCGAGCTTCCCCTCAGTCCCGAGCTGCCTCAGTCCCGAGCTGCCCCTCAGTCCCGAGCTGCCCCTCAGCCCGAGCTTCCCCTCAGTCCCAAGCTGCCTCAGTCCCGAGCTGCCCCTCAGCCCCGAGCTTCCCCTCAGTCCCAAGCTGCCTCAGTCCCGAGCTGCCCCTCAGTCCCGAGCTGCCCCTCAGCCCGAGCTTCCCCTCAGTCCCAAGCTGCCTCAGTCCCGAGCTGCCCCTCAGTCCCAAGCTGCCCCTCAGTCCCGAGCTGTCCCTCAGTCCCGAGATGCCTCTCAGTCACGAGCTGCTCCTCAGTTCTGTGGGGTTCTGGGTGAGGACTATTAGGCCATGGTCGGCGGCGAGGGTGGATTATCCCAGGACGCGAAGGGGAGGAACTAGGACATTAATGGAGTGGGGTCCAAGTCCCGAGCCGGAACCGCCACCATGGACAGACGCCCACCCGGACCCTCCCTATGGTTTTGAGGTGCGCACCTTAGGGGGGTTCTGTCACGCCTTGGTCTTAGTATTTTGTGTTTTCTTTAATTATTTGATCAGGCCAGGGTGTGACATGGGTTTATGTTATATTGTATGTTCGTATTGGGGTTTGTAGTATTTGGGATCGCGGCTGATTAGGGGTGTTGTATAGGCTTGGCTGCCTGAGGCGGTTCTCAATCAGAGTCAGGTGATTCTCGTTGTCTCTGATTGGGAACCGTATTTAGGTAGCCTGGTTTCGCTTTGTATTTCGTGGGTGATTGTTCCTGTCTCTGTGTAGTTTCACCAGATAGGCTGTAATTAGGTTTCACATTCCGTTTGTTGTTTTTGTATCTGTATAAGTTATTTCATGTATCACAATCTTTGTTCATTAAAGACATGAGTAACCACTACGCTGCATTTCGGTCAGACTCTCTTTCGACAAACGAAGAACGCCGTTACAGTCAGGTAGACATATAACACATACAAGTGTTATACATCGGCTTAAAGATTAACTTCTTGTTAATCCAACCGTTCTGTCAGATTTCAAAAAGGCTTTATGGCGAAAGCATACCAAGCGATTATCTGAGGACAGTGCCCAGCACACAAAACATTACAAACAGTTACCAGCCAAGCAGAGAAGTAACAAAAGTCAGAAATAGCAATACAATTAATCACTTACCTTTGATGATCTTTATATGGTTGCACTCACAAGACTCCCAGTTACCCAATAAATGTTTGTTTTGTTTGATAAAGTCCCTCTTTATATCCAAAAACCTCTATTTTGTTGGCGCGTTTTGTTCAGTAATCCAATGGCTCCAAGGCGGTCACAACAGGCAGACAAGAAATCCCCAAAGTATCAGTAAAGTTCGTCAAAACATGTCAAACCATGTTTATAATCAATCCTCAGGTTATTTTTAGTCATAATAATCAATAATTTTTCAACCGGACAATAGCTTTGTCAATATAAAAATAAACAAGAAAGGCGCTCTCTCGGTCGTGCGCAGTAAACAGTTCTGGGACACTGAAGGGTCCACTCACTCAAAGTAGTCTTACTCCCTAATTTTTTCAGAATACAAGCCTGAAACAATTTCTAACGACTGTTGACATCTAGTGGAAGCCATAGGAAGTGCAATTTGAGTTCTAAGTCAATGGATACCGTAATGGCATTCAATAGAAAACTACAAACATGAAAAAATCCCACTTCCTGGATGGACTGTTGTCAGGTTTTCGCCTGCCATATCAGTTATGTTATACTCACAGACATCATTTTAACATTTTTGGAAACTTTAGAGTATTTTCTATCCCAATCTACCAATTATATGCATCTTCTGGGCCTGAGTAACAAGCAGATTACTTTGGGCACGCTTTTCATCCGGAGGTGAAAATAGTGCCCCCATGAGGTTAATTAAAGACTACAATACCAGAAAATGTTAAGTCCCACTCAAACTCTCTGAAAGAAGAAGAATACACAGGAACATTCAGTCTGCAGCTGTTTATGCACTGTTAGCCTAGGAAACTCGCCCGAAGAGTAGAGACAAAGAACAATTTCCCCTCACCACTGTAGGTATCTCTAGGGTATCTATTCTAAACAAACAGAGTGAAGGACAAAGCCCGCTGAACACTGCGTGATACACCTCTGGAAGATCCGATCTGAGAGACACTCCGAGACCAAGAAGCTACGACTACAAAGGACATGGTGATCTCTGGTGGACAACCACAGACTTACACAATCAGAGACTTTCTGTCGACTGACTCCCCAGAAAATGGACCAGGCGTTTTCAACAGACTGCATAACTAAATACAAATGAGTGGTTGTTAGGGTGCTAAATATCCATATTTACGATGAACGTATTATTCAACTGTATGTAGGATAGTTTAATTGCTTTGTCTCTCCTTCTCCCGCTCTTTCATTCCCCACCCCCTTTCAACCGTCTTATCGGGTTAGTCCACTAGGGACTTTTCATTGCATCATGTTAATTATCAGTGTTTAATATATCCTGTGTGTATGTTTATGTATTTCTGTGTGATTATATCATTATTTAGTGAATCAATAATTAAGCCAATTTGTGTAAGCTGATTCCTCATGGAGACTAGGGTTCATGCAGATTTATAGGATAGTATGATGTTCAGAATGAGACTGAAATAAGAGCAAATGATTGATGATGATGGATAGTAAATCGAGATATTCTGATATTCTTGAGTTAATTCGGGAAACAGTAACTCGTTAACCTGTTAAGTCGACCCTCTACTTTTTCGAACTTGTTAAAAATCGCGCAACATTTCAGCGCCCTGCTACTCAGGCCAGAAATATAGTATATGCATATGATTAGTATGTGTGGATAGAAAACACTCAGACGTTTATAAAACTGGTTAAATCACGGCTGTGACTATAACAGAACGTGCGTTTCATCGAAAAGTGCAGGAAAATCTGATCACTGAAAATGGAAATAAATATCCTTGCTCTACTTCCAGGAATTGTTCAAAGTGAACTGAATTAAATGAGGCCGAGGTTGCAGTGCCTACAGCTTCCACACGTTGTCTAGAGTCTTGTCATTTGATTCAGCTTTGATTCTTGGTCAAACTGAATCAAGGGAACCGATTCCCTCCAGTCTCCGACCGGATGTTTTGGTCGAGCTCTCTCCAGACATTTTTTCGAGACGGACACCTATAGAATTGACATCGCCTCCTGATGAATTTTATTGCTTATTAACGTGTACTAATACCTAAAGTTGCATTACAAAAGTATTTCGAAGTGTTTTGTTTAAGTTTATTGTCGACTTTTTGAATTTTAAAAAATGACGTTACGTTATGAAACGCTATTTTTTTCCGTTTATCACACAGTCTTCATAGATCGATATCTAGGCTATATATGGACCGATTTAATCGAAAAAAAGACCCAATAGTGATTATGGGACATCTAGGAGTGCCAACAAAGAAGATGGTCAAAGGTAATGAATGTTTTATATTTTATTTGTGCGGTTTGTGTAGCGACGACTATGCTAATTACTTTGTTTACGTCCCCTGCGGGTCTTTTGGGGTGTTACATGCTATCAGATAATAGCTTCTCATGCTTTCGCCGAAAAGCATTTTAAAAATTTGACTTGTTGCCTGGATTCACAACGAGTGTAGCTTTAATTCAATACCCTGCATGTGTATTTTAATGAACGTTTGAGTTTTAACTAATACTATTAGCATTTAGTGTAGCGCATTTGCATTTCCAGAGCTCTAGATGGGACGCCTGCGTGCCAGGTAGGAGCAAGAGGTTAAATAAACTTTCCCCGTGGTGTCGCAGATTACTACTTATTGAATTGTTATATGATTAATTGAATCGCATAATAATTGAATGAGGTATGTAATTATTCAATGAATAGCCGTCATCTCGCATTAATAGAAGTCACGTCACATCACCACAGAATAACTCTGGATCTCTGTCAGAGTGACCATCGGGTTCTTGGTCACATCCCGGACCAAGGCCCTTCTCCCCTGATCGCTAAGTTTGGCCGGGCGGCCAGCTCTAGGAAGAGTCTTGGTGGTTCCAAACTTCTTCCATTTAAGTCTGATGGAGGCCACTGTGTTCTTGTCACGCCCTGACCATGGAGAGCTTTTTATTCTCTAGGTTGGTTAGGTCGGGGTGTGACTAGGGTGGGTCATCTCTGTGATTTATATTTCTATGTTGGCCTGGTATGGTCCCAATCACATGCAGCTGTTTATCATTGTTTCTGATTGGGGATCATATTTAGGCAGCCATTTCCCCTTTGTGTTTTGTGGGATCTTGTCTATGGATAGTTGCTAGTTAGCACTATTGTTAGTTTTACATTTAGTTTGAGATTTATTGTTTTGTTTTACTGTGAGTTTCACTTAGTAGTAAAAAGATGTGGAATCCAGATCACGCTGCGCTTTGGTCCACTCACTATTATGAAGTGACAGTTCTTGAGAACATTCAATGTTACAAACATTTTTTTATTATTTTTTTATTTAACTAGGCAAGTCAGTTAAGAACAAATTCTTATTTTTTACAGCCTAGGAACAGTGGGTTAACTGCTTGTTCAGGGGCAGAATGACAGATTTGTACCTTGTCAGCTCGGGGGTTTGAACTTGCAACCTTCCGGTTACTAGACCAAAGCTCTAACCACTAGGGTACCCTCCCTAGATCTATGGACAATTCCTTTGACCTCAGGGCTTGGTTTTTGCTCTGACATACACTGCCAACTGTGGGACTTATATAGGCATGTATGTGCCTTTCAAAATCATGTCCAATCAATTGAATTTACCACAGGTAACATCTCAAGGATGATCATTGGAAACAGGATGCACCTGTGCTTCATTTCGAGTCTGATAGCAAAGGGTCTGAATGTTTCTGTAAATAAGGTATTTCTGATTTAGTTTTTTTAGACATTTGCAAGAATTCCAATAAACTGTTTTCGCTTTGTCATTACGGGATATTGTGTAGATTTATGAAGAAACAAATTAATTTAATCCATTTTAGAATAAGGCTGTAACGTAACAACATTGGTAAAAAGAGAAATGGTCTGAATACTGAATGCACTATAGTTAAATAATCTATGAAAAGCTGTTACAATTATATTTAAATATGTTTATCATTAGCCTATTTCACTCTCGTCCTAAAGTATTTATGTTTGCATTCAAAGCAATGCTTTTGAAGAAGCATCTCAAGGTCCCGGAGTGGCCTAGCCAGTCTCCAGACCTGAACCCAATAGAAAATCTTTGGAGGGAGCTGAAAGTCCGTATTGCCCAGCGACAGCCCCGAAACCTGAAGGATCTGGAGAAGGTCTGTATGGAAGAGTGGGCCAAAATCCCTGCTGCAGTGTGTACAAACCTGGTCAAGAACTACAGGAAACGTATGATCTCTGTAATTGCAAACAAAGGTTTCTGTACCAAATATTAAGTTCTGCTTTTCTGATGTATCAAATACTTATGTCATGCAATAAAATGCTAATTAATTACTTAAAAATCATACAATGTGATTTTCTGGATTTTTGTTTTAGATTCCGTCTCTCACAGTTGAAGTGTACATATGATAAAACAATTACAGACCTCTACATGCTTTATAAGTAGGAAAATCTACAAAATCGGCAGTGTATCAAATACTTGTTCTCCCCACTTTGCATTTGCATACATTTGCATGAAATAACTCTTGAACTGTTCAAGCAAGAGACATCAAACCAACTTTCACATGTTCAAGCTATCTTCAATTCAAATTCTTTAAAACTCGAATCAACTACAATTATATTAATTAGCATAAATTAGCATAACATATATCACCGCAGTCCCATTCAAGCAAGAGTTACTCAACAAACTTCCTCATGTTCAGGATATCCTAACTTCAATTTCTTTAAACTTGTATTCACTATTACCATATCAAATTGCATACATTTGCATAAAATAACCCACCAACAGTAACTCTTGAACCATTCAAGCTAGACACCAAACCAACTTTCACATGTTCAGGCTATCCTATCAATTAATCGACCCTTCACAAGCTAGCATGCACAGCACATTTTCTTCAGCAAGTGTACCTTTCAAGTTTTTGTTCACATCGGATCGTTGATATGATTTGAAATAATGTAATGTAAGTCATTACCATACTCTTTAGAATTGCATTGTATTAATTGCATTCATTTATTTTAAAATCTCAATATAGGACGCTGCCTCTTTAAAACATTTGTCTTTCAAAATAGATATTGACCTGGCCACAGTAGGCTAGCCAGAAGTGTATTTTTTGTAGGTTTATTTTTGCACTGTCAACAGTAGCCAGCATATTGCTAGTATGTTCACTATTGAAGGATTACTTTTGTAAATCACTTTCCATAAAAATAATAAGCTCAGCGAGTAGATTGATGGGTGTTTGTTTTTGCTCAGGACAGCTCGCGTGAGCTGTGTAAACGAAACTATCAACTTCTGCACTGATCGAGTGCTCAAGAAGTTGTGACTCGTGGTAGCATTGTGGTGCTTGAATGAATGGCCAATCACATTTCTCAAATACAAATAGCACAACTTTTCTGTTTGTAGTCTTCAATGGTTTTCAATGGTAGACTGCGGCAGAGTAGATAAATTATGAACTGGAACGCAAAAAATGTGCTGAGATGTAACTGGCTCTGTCGGTACTGCTGCTTTGAAAGTGGTGTGGCTGGGACAAATGTACTGACAAAGTACTGGAACAAATGCTGTCTCGACCACATGTTTTCCAGTGTCTCTGACTCAATCTGTTAAAGCCACATGTTTAATAAACCATTCTGGAGGGAGAAAATACTGTACACAGCTCTTTATTTTACTGGCATTTCTAGAGAGTACTTCCCCTCCACGGTTTAATATGGCACATATATTTCCTCTGATCTGATAGAGAAATCTGCCAATCAATCCAGAATTCCCTTTGTGAAGAAGATTACATTGACTTGAATTCATTTTTACCCAATTTCATTAGGCATACAATTTCAGTAAAAGGCGTGCACTCACTTATTTCAGTCCATTTATGAAGTAGATAAATAAAACCAAGAAAATCACTGACATATCATTTTGTTATAGCGTAGTTTGCTGCCATCACAAAAATTATTGGGCAGACTGAGTAAATATATAATGAATAGAAAGATATACAGCATCTGCTTGCATGAAGCAAGAACAGCTGGCCTGAAAAGTTAGACGATATCTGGCAGAACAAATAACCTACTGTGTCTGTGTATGCACAATACTAATAGTATACACTTGGCACAGACAATTATTGTGGCATCAGTAGCCTCTGAAACATTAGAGACCTGTCTGAGACCACAGACGAGTGCCCTCAGAATATCCTGAATTCGTCAGAGCGTGGACGTACTACGGTGTTGAAAGCATTCCACACGGATGCTGGCCCATGTTGACTCCAATGCTTCCCACAGTTGTGTCAAGTTGGCTGGGTGTACTTTGAGTGGTGGACCATTCTTGATACACATGGGAAACTGTTGAGTGTGAAAAATCAGCAGCGTTGCAGTTCTTGACACAAACCGGTACGCCTGGCACCTACTGTACTACCAAATCAATCAAATCAAATCTAATTGTATTTGTCACATACACATGGTTAGCAGATGTTAATGCGAGTGTAGCGAAATGCTTGTGCTTCTAGTTCCGACAATGCAGTGATAACCAACAAGTAATCTAACTAACAATTCCAAAACTACTGTCTTATACACAGTGTAAGGGGATAAAGAATATGTACATAAGGATATATGAATGAGTGATGGTACAGAGCAGCATACAGTAGATGGTATCGAGTACAGTATATACATATGAGATGAGTATGTAGACAAAGTAAACAAAGTGGCATAGTTAAAGTGGCTAGTGATACATGTATTACATAAGGATGCAGTCGATGATGTAGAGTACAGTATATACGTATGCATATGAGATGAATAATGTAGGGTAAGTAACATTATATAAGGTAGCATTGTTTAAAGTGGCTAGTGATATATTTACATCATTTCCCATCAATTCCCATTATTAAAGTGGCTGGAGTTGGGTCAGTGTCAATGACAGTGTGTTGGCAGCAGCCACTCAATGTTAGTGGTGGCTGTTTAACAGTCTGATGGCCTTGAGATAGAAGCTGTTTTTCAGTCTCTCGGTCCCAGCTTTGATGCACCTGTACTGACCTCGCCTTCTGGATGATAGCGGGGTGAACAGGCAGTGGTTCGGGTGGTTGATGTCCTTGATGGCCCCCCAATGGTGGAACAAACTCCCTCATGACGCCAGGACAGCGGAGTCACTCACCACCTTCCGGAGACACCTGAAACCCCACCTCTTTAAGGAATACCTAGGATAGGATAAGTAATCCTTCTCACCCCCCACAGCATTCTCACATAGGTATTCCTCTTGTCCAGGTGGGTTAGGGCAGTGTGCAGTGTGGTTGAGATTGCATTGTCTGTGGACCTATTTGGGCGGTAAGCAAATTGGAGTGGGTCTAGGGTGTCAGGTAGGGTGGAGGTGATATGGTCCTTGACTAGTCTCTCAAAGCACTTCATGATGACGGAAGTGAGTGCTACGGGGCGGCAGTCGTTTAGCTCAGTTACCTTAGCTTTCTTGGGAACAGGAACAATGGTGGCCCTCTTGAAGCATGTGGGAACAGCAGACTGGTATAGGGATTGATTGAATATGTCCGTAAACACACCGGCCAGCTGGTCTGCGCATGCTCTGAGGGCGCGGCTGGGGATGCCGTCTGGGCCTGCAGCCTTGCGAGGGTTAACACGTTTAAATGTCTTACTCACCTCGGCTGCAGTGAAGGAGAGAGTGCATGTTTTCGTTGCAGGCCGTGTCAGTGGCACTGTATTGTCCTCAAAGCGGGCAAAAAAGTTATTTAGTCTGCCTGGGAGCAAGACATCCTGGTCCGTGACTGGGCTGGGTTTCTTCTTGTAGTCCGTGATTGACTGTAGACCCTGCCACATGCCTCTTGTGTCTAAGCCATTGAATTGAGATTCCACTTTGTCTCTGTACTGATGCTTAGCTTGTTTAATAGCCTTGCGGAGGGAATAGCTGCACCGTTTGTATTCGGTCATGTTGCCAGACACCTTGCCCTGATTAAAAGCAGTGGTTCGCGCTTTCAGTTTCACGCGAATGCTGCCATCAATCCACGGTTTCTGGTTAGGGAATGTTTTTATCGTTGCTATGGGAACGACATCTTCGACGCACGTTTTAATGAACTTGCACACCGAATCAGCGTATTCGTTAATATTTTTATCTGACGCAATACGAAACATGTCCCAGTCCACGTGATGGAAGCAGTCTTGGAGTGTGGAGTCAGCTTGGTCTGACCAGCGTTGGACAGACCTCAGCGTGGGAGCCTCTTGCTTGAGTTTCTGCCTGTAGGCAGGGATCAGCAAAATGGAGTCGTGGTCAGCTTTTCCGAAAGGGGGGCGGGGCAGGGCCTTATATGCGTCGCGGAAGTTAGAGTAACAATGATCCAAGGTTTTACCACCCCTGGTTGCGCAATCGATATGCTGATAAAATTTAGGGAGTCTTGTTTTCAGATTAGCTTTGTTAAAATCCCCAGCTACAATGAATGCAGCCTCCGGATAAATGGTTTCCAGTTTGCAAAGAGTTAAATAAAGTTTGTTCAGAGCCATCGATGTGTCTGCTTGGGGGGGGATATATACGGCTGTGATTATAATCGAAGAGAATTCTCTTGGAAGATAATGCGGTCTACATTTGATTGTGAGGAATTCTAAATCAGGTGAACAGAAGGATTTGAGTTCCTGTATGTTTCCTTCATCACACCATGTCTCGTTAGTCATGAGGCATACGCCCCCGCCACTCTTCTTACCAGAAAGATGTTTGTTTCTGTCGGCGCGATGCGTGGAGAAACCCGTTGGCTGCACCGCATCGGATAGCGTCTTCCCAGTGAGCCATGTTTCCGTGAAGCAGAGAACGTTGCAGTCTCTGATGTCCCTCTGGAATGCCACCCTTGCTCGGATTTCGTCAACCTTGTTGTCAAGAGACTGGACATTGGCAAGAAGAATGCTGGGGAGTGGTGCGCGATGTGCCCTTGATCGGAGTCTGACCAGAAGACCGCCTCGTTTCCCTCTTTTTCGGAGTCGTTTTCTTGGGTCGCTGCATGCGATCCATTCCGTTGTCCTGTTTGTAAGGCAGAACACAGGATCCGCGTCGCGGAAAACATATTCTTGGTCGTACTGATGGTGAGTTGACGCTGATCTTATATTCAGTAGTTCTTCTCGACTGTATGTAATGAAACCTAAGATGACCTGGGGTACTAATGTAAGAAATAACACGTAAAAAAACAAAAAACTGCATAGTTTCCTAGGAACGCAAAGCGAGGCGGCCATCTCTGTCGGCGCCGGAAGTACTACCATATCCCGTTCAAAGGCACTTGCATCTTTTGTCTTGCCTATTCACCCTCTGAATGGCACATGTACACAATCCATGTCTCAATTGTCTAAAAGCTTAAAAATCTTTCTTTAACCTGTCTCCTTCCCTTCATCTACACTAATTGAAGTGGATTTAATAAGTGGCATCAATAAGGGATCATAGCTTTCATTTGGATTCACCTGGTCAGTCTATCTAATGGAATATGTTTTATCGATTTTTACCCAAAAATGTCATAACATTGAATGAAGCCCAATGTTGCATTTTGATAACGTACAAAAAAAGTATTATTTGTCACATGCGCTGAACACAACAGGTGTAGAATTTACCATGAAATGCTTACTTATGAGCCCTTTCCCAACAATACAGAGGTGAAAAGTATGAAAATATTAGCAAAAAATAATAATATAAAAAATAAAGGAAATAGTAACACAATAAAATATCAACAATAAACAAGGACTATCAGCCCTGAGTCAATGTGCAGAGGTACGAGGTAGTTGAGGTAATTGAGGTAATATGTACATGTAGGTAGAGTTAAAAGTGAGTAGGCAATCCGGATAGACAATAAACATGTGAAGAGGGTGAAAGTGTGTCTATGTGTGAGTGTGTGTGTGGCGTCAATATGCATTTGTGTGTTTTGTGTGTGTGAGCGTATATAGTGTGTGTGTTGTAGTGTCAGTGTAGTATGTGTGAGTGTGTGGGTAGAGTCCAGTGAGTGTGCATAGAGCCAGTGCAAGAATGTCAGTGCAAAAAACAAACCAAACGAAACAAGGGGATTTATACAAATGTTTCTGAAGGGTAATACATTTTTCTCCTCATTTGGATCTATGTGTGGGTCTCACAGTGTGTCTCTCCTCCTGCCTTCCTTGTCTTGACACTTTCCATCCCCCCTTGGGTGGTTGTCAGCCTCTGAAATGATGGTTGCCTCTAAACCGGTCTCCTCTCTCTCCTTTCTTCAGCCCTCTGCCAGGCCCTGTCTCGTTCTGGTTTGTCCCCACCACCTGGACCTGGACAGATAAGCCTCAGAGGGAGTGCTCCCTGTGAAGCTCTAACATCCTCCATGTTTGCTCAGAGGTAGTTAGACATCTGTACTGCGGCACAGTGCAGGGGAGACCGCACCCATCCAATAAAAACAAAAGTCAAAGTGAGGGAGGTGCAAGGATCCAACTCAACTTTAACTGGCTAGTGACAACATGGCTGTGTTTTGAAAGCCTTAAGGTGCTTTCTTTTTTCCTTCCTAACTGCATGCCACTGTTGATAAAGTACCACACAGTGTCTGAATAGCTTCTGCCATGTTACACTTCATTCTGCCATGCATGGCTACTCTGACCAAGAGTTTAGAACTGCAGTAGGTAATGGATGGCTAGCTCTGATGTTACTGTACAGCTGAGTGGGTCAGATGTCCTCCATCCCCATCTTAACTCCAGAGGAAAGAGCTCATGCACAGAAAATGTCAGCTATGCCTATCAATAGATGGGAGCGTGCAAAGTGCCTCTGATAAACCATGTGGAAAGAGCAGAGAGATGTGGAAGAGTATGGGGCATTGTCAGTATGGGGCAGTTATCATGAACTTAATTCATCCAAATTCTCTGAAATTAATGAAACATTTGGCAATCATCCAGTAAACATTCATAGGTAGGAAAGGCCACCCCTGCATTCCATCGATAAACATGCACTGATAAGGAGTTGACGTCCGCCTGTTATCCAGTCAATGATTAAACCATGCACATATGAACAAAATCAAGGGAGGTCAATGGAAATGGGCACGTCATTTGAACTGTCACAACTTTCATATTAATTACAATGATCCAAAATGTGTGTAGAACTCGTGGGTCATGGACACTGGTTTGAGTTGCTAAGCTGCCTCTCTACCACATAGATGCTATTGGAGTTTTTACATTAGTGCTCTCTGATCTATTACTGACCAAAATATGAACCCAAGATGTAAAGTATTGGTCCCATGTTTCATGAGCTGGAATAAAAGATCCCAGAGATGTTCAATACGCACAAAAATCTTCCCTCAAATTTTGTGCATATATTTGTTTGCATCCCTGTTAGTGAGCTTTTATCCTTTGCCAAGATAATCCATCCACCTCACAGGTGTGGCATATCAAGAAGCTGATTAAACATACTCGCTACAAGGCATGCAACACTGAAGCCTGCATGAGAGCACCAGCCGTTCCGATGTGAACAACACCTTTAAACAGGTCAATATTCACAAAGACGCGAGACCAGACGGATTACCAGGACTTGTACTCAAAGCATGCATGGACCAACTGACAAGTGTCTTCACTGACATTTTCAACCTCTCCCTGATTGAGTCTGTAATACCTACATGTTTCAAACAGACCACCATAGTCCATGTGCCCAAGGAAGCAAAGGTAGCCTGCTAAATTATTACTGGCCAGTAGCACACGTCGGTAGACATGAAGTGCTTTGAAAGGCTGGTCGTGGCTCACATCAACACCATCATCCCGTAAACCCTAGACCCACTTCAATTCGCATACCACCCCAACAGATCCACAGATGATGGAATCTCAATCGCACTCCATACTGTCCTTTCCCACCTGGACAAAAGGAACACCTATGTGAGAATGCTGTTCATTGACTACAGCTCAGCGTTCAACACCACAGTGCCCCCAAAGCTCATCACTAGGCTAAAGACCATTGGACTAAGCACCTCCCTCTGCAACTGGATCCTGGACTTCCTGACGGGCCGCCAACCAGGTGATCAGAGTAGGCAACAACACATCTGTCATGCTGATTATCAAAACTGGGGCCCCTCAGGGGTGCGTGTTTAGTCTTCTCCTGTACTCCCTGTTCACCCACGGCTGTGTGGCCAAACACGACTCCAACACAATCATTAAGTTTGTTGACGACACAACAGTGGTAGGCCTGACTCCCTTGACAACGATGAGACGGCCTATAGAGAGGAGGTCAGACACCTGGCAGTGTGGTGCCAGGACAACAACCTATACCTCAATGTGAGCAAGACAAAGGAGCTGATCGTGGACTACAGGAAAAGGCAGACGAAAAGGCCCTATTATCATCAACAGGCCTGTACTGGAGTAGGTCGAGAGTTTCATGTTCCTTGGTGTCCACATAAGGAGTTGACGACTATGTTGTTCCAAACACACCAACATAGTTGTGAAGGGGGCACAACAACTCCTTTTTCCCCCCAGGAGACGTGGGTCCCCAGATCCTCAAAAAGTTCTACAGCTGCACCATCGAGAGCATCCTGACCAATTGCATCACCCCCTGGTATGGCAACTGCTCGGGCATCTGACCGTAAGGCTCTACAGAGGGTAGTGCGTAAGGCCCAGTACATGACTGGGACCAAGATTCCTACCATCCAGGACCTACATAGTAGGCGATGTCAGAGGAAAGCCCAGAAAATTGTCAAAGACTCCGGTCACGAAAGTCATATACTGTTTTCTCTGCTACCACATGGCAAGCGGTACCGGAGCGCCAAATCTAGGACCAAAAGGCTCCTTACCCTCTATGGGATTGGTGTCCCTATACAGGGACAGTTGAGCTAACATGCGCTAATGTGATTAGCACGACAGTAACAACAACATTTCCCAGTAAATAGACATGTCTTATATGGGTAGAAGGTTAAATTATTGTTAATCTAACTGCACTGTCCTATTTACAGTAGCTGTTACAGTGAAAAAATACTTCACTGTTTTTTTTTTACCTCTGAAGATAAATAATGTACTTACATTTAGTAATCTTGCTCTGATTTGTCATTCTGAGTGTCCCAGAGATAAAATGTTGCATAGTTTTTGATAAAATCGTTTTTTATATCAAATGTTGGAACTGGGTTCTACAGTTTAAACCTGCTCGGCCGTCTAGATGTGTGAAAGTTAGTATATAAGCTAATGATCCATCATTTATGAAATTCCTGGGATTGTGCAATCTTGCATTTTGTATTTCCACATCATTGTTGTATGTTCTCTATAATTATGTACTTGAAAATGTATCAATTGACCAATTCCTCACATTTGGGCATTCAAAATATTGTCCAGTATTGCAATGCTTCACTGGTTCAATCTGAACCATTACACACATATTGTTGCCAAAATCTAAATTGCACCTAAACTGATATATTATATTATGGCCTTTCTCTTGCATTTTAAAGATGATATTTGTATTATCTTTCACCAGATCGAATGTGTTATATTCTCCTACATGAATTACACATTTCCACAAACTCCAAAGTGTTTCCTTTCAAATGGTATCAAGAATATGCATAACCCTGCTTCAGGTGCTGAGCTACAGGCAGTTCGATTTGGGTATGTCATTTTGTTTTTACACTGCTGCTACTCGCTGTTTATTATCTATACATAGTCACTTTACCCCAGCCTACATGTACAAAATAACACGACTAACCTGTACCCCCAGTCAGTGACTCAGTATATAGCCGTATATAGCCTCGTTATTGTTATTTATATTCTGTCACATTTTGTTTTAATTTAGCTATTTTTACTTTAGTATATTTGGTCAATATTTTCATAACTCCTTCTTGAACTGCATTATTGGTTAACGGCTTGTATAAGTAAGCATTTCACGGTAAGGTCTAGCTCTGTTGTATTTGGAGCATGTGACAAATACAATTTGATTTGAAACAGAATGATCATTACAGGGGTGCACCTTGTGCTGGGGACAATAAAATGCCACTTAAATGTTCAGTTTTGTCAAACAACACAATGCTACAGATATCTCAAGTTTTGAGGGAACGTGCGATTGGCATTCTGACTACAGATATATCCACTAGAGCGGCTGCCAGAGAATGTAATGTTAATTTCTCTATCATAAGCCACAGAATGTCCAACCGGCCGCACAACCGCAGACCAAATATAACTACAGCAGCCCAGGAGCCACATCCGGCTTCTTCACCTGTGGAATCGTCTGAGACCAGCCACTCAGACAGCTGATGTAACTGAGGCATATTTCTGTCTTTAATAAAGCCGTTTTGTGGGAAAAAGTTATTCTGATTGGCTGGGCCTGGCTCCCCAGTGGGTAGGCCCGGCTCCCAAGTGTGTGGGCCTATGCCTTCCCAGGCCCACCCATGGCTGTGCCCCTGTGCAGTCATGTGAAATCCATAAATTATGGCCAGAAATATTTTACTGATTTCCTTATATGAACTGTAACTCTGTAAAGTTATTAAATGAATGCATGTTGAGCTTATATTTTTGTTCAGCATATATATAGAGCACCACTAAGCATTACCAATCAATAATTGGATTAAGAAAGCAGGAAGTAAGCTAGCTTCATGAAAGGTCAGAATGATCTTCATTTTTTATTTTCTTTCTGGCACTGATTTTTCACTTGCCCATGTGTAATATTACATAATTAAGACATACTATAGTTACCAAGTAAGAAATCAGTGTCCATCTAACATTTACAGAACAGCTAGCCGGTTGGCTATGTATTACATCCTGGATGTAGGGCCAACCCCTCTCCTGAAGAATCGACACTGCTCCACATGACAATGAGAGCACCTTTCTTATGTCAGGTTCATCTTCATATAGAAACATGCTTAGCTGTAATGTTAAATGATTCCAATGCCACATAACATGCCTGAGTCATGTCTGAAATGGGATATTTAATCAATTAAAGACAATGGAGACCTATGATATGAAATGCAAACACATTCGGATGGAGAATGCGTGACGTTTAGTGTGTGTATGCATGTGTGCAGGTGTATGAGTGAGCCTGTGTGGTTATGTGTAATCATGTATTCTCTGTTACCTTGTATCAGAGGCTAAGATCACGGTGATGTCAACACCTCCAACACCTAAAACCTCTGTACTCGTCCCTGTGACAGGCTTCCCTGAGCCCACAGCGGGCCCACAATGCCTGCACTGATTAAATGTGATTATTCATTTGCCTGAGCACTTTGAGAAAACAACAGGAAATTATCGGGTTAGCATCTATTTGAAGTAATCATCACACTTCATTTCTCCATGCAGGACTGTGACTGAATTATTCCCACTATGAATCTGATTAGGCGACAGATGCAGACATCATCTGCAAAAGATCATCCACTTCACAAAACTGTGGGAGCAAGTTGAGTGGGAGTGGGTTGATTGCTTCGGCTCCCTCTTCTTCTTGAACCCTGTTCTTTCCTTCAGACGTCAGCACCCCTGCACACATCCACAGTCACACACACATTCACACACATGCTCCAATGCAGTTTACCTACCTGATACTGGATTCTCTTTAATTTTGATGGCAGAAAAAAAGATTGTTCACATCCTTCCTACACATGAATTTTAATACCAGTCTGTCGAGGTGGGTGGAATTATTTTTCCTTCCTCGGTGCATCTAATATGCCACATGCTCATAATGATAAGGCTACATAATGTGTAGTACTACTCAAATAAAACCCGAACACACACACACACTATTAACCTCAATCTGTCCACTGAGCTCACGCTGTTGTGTTGTGTTGTAAAGACGAGTTGATGAGCCAATTGCATGTAAATCTAACATACTGGTCACATAGTGTTAACAACCTACTGTTTTCATCTGACATTGTGACTAAAATGTTCCATTTGATTAGATGTGGCTGTCGAGAAGCGAGGGTGTTTTGCATTTTTACTTTGAACACAAACTATAGTTTTGACGTAAAGACATTTAAAGCAATAAATCAGTTACGATGTTCTGTAAGTGGTAGTCTGTGTCCTTTAATTCAATTCACAATGGTCACATTTGTAAGGCAAATTTTCCCCAAAATGTAAAATGAAGAAAGATAATAGGCTATGTTGCATAAATGGTGACATTAATGGTGACTTCAATTCCTATAACTAAGAGCACTCTCTTCTACTCTAAGCAAACGGCCAAAGGGGGGGGTGTTTCAGAATGAGAATCACCTTTTTTCCCCAAGGACATTTACACATACCTAGAATTTGATTAGTGAATAGGTGCTGCCAGCAATAGACAATATACAAACATAACACAAATCAAATCAAATGTATTTATATAGCCCTTCATACATCAGCTGATATCTCAAAGTGCTGTACAGAAACCCAGCCTAAAACCCCAAACAGCAAGCAATGCAGGTGTAGAAGCACGGTGGCTAGGAAAAACTCCCTAGAAAGGCCAAAACCTAGGAAGAAACCTAGAGAGGAACCAGGCTATGTGGGGTGGCCAGTCCTCTTCTGGCTGTGCCGGGTGGAGATTATAACAGAACATGGCCAAGATGTTCAAACGTTAATAAATGACCAGCATGATCAAATAATAATAATCACAGGCAGAACAGTTGAAACTGGAGCAGCAGCACGGCCAGGTGGACTGGGAACAGCAAGGAGTCATCATGTCAGGTAGTCCTGAGGCATGGTCCTAGGGCTCAGGTCCTCCGAGAGAGAGAAAGAAAGAGAGAAAGAGAGAATTAGAGAGAGAATACTTCAATTCACACAGGACACTGGATAGGACAGGAGAAGTACTCCAGATATAACAAACTGACCCTAGCCCCCCGACACATAAACTACTGCAGCCTAAATACTGGAGGCTGATCATCACACTTAATTTCCACATTTCCACAGTCCACAGATATCATACAGAATATCAAATATCATAACAGTAAACTCTGGAGGACAGGCTGATTGCAGTGGGAATATACAATTTACAGAGGGGATATATCTATATACTGTAAGCAGAGTAAGCAAACATTATTTTACATTTTAATAATTTAGCAGACGCTCTTATCCGGAGCGACTTACAGTAGTGAGTGCATATTCTTTTACATTTTCATGAACACCTGCTCTTTCCATGACATAGATTGACCAGGTGAATCCTGGTGAAAGCTATGATCCCTTATTTATGTCACTTGTTAAATACACTTCAATCAGTGTCCTTCATCTACCTTAGATTGAAATGGATGAAAACCAAGCACACCTCCACAAAAGTCTCCAGTGAGACTCAACGCCCTATACGTCTATTCTGAGTGAAAGCAGCAAGCGCTTCCGAGGCCAGCAAATCAGAAAGGGCAGGCAATCCCATCTGAGAACCCAATCTGTTCAATAGCATCCCCCACCCACCCCATCCTGTGGACACCACCAGCACCCTCCTCCACAGAGTGTGTGTATGTGCGTGTGTGTGCGTGTTATGTGTTGTAAAAAGCACTCCCCGGGTATTAGAAACCGTCCAAAACATAAATGAATAACCCCAATCACCTTTTGAAAGGATTACATCCATTGACATTTTGACATTTGTATACACAAATTATATCTCCGTTTTGGAAATGTGAGCTATCTGTCTGGCTGCCAAGAGGCTGGTAGCTGGGGAGGGATCGTGAGCGACTGGGTTTCAGTTGATTAGTTGTGGTGCCAGGACAACAACCTCTCCCTCAATGTCAGCAAGACAAAGGAGCTGATCGTGGACTAAAGGAAACGAAGGGGCTGTAGTGTAATTCCACGGTGTCGACATCACTAAGTATCTATCATGGTCCAAACATACCAACACAGTCGTGAAGAGAATATGACATCACCTCTTCCCCGTCAGGAGGCTGAAAAGATTTGGCATGGGCCCTCAGATCCACCAAGCGGCTGCATCACCATTTGGTATGGCAACTGCTTGACAACCGACCGCAAGGCGCTACAGAGTGTAGTGCTTACGGACCTTTATACCAGATGGTGTCAGAGGAATGCCCTAAAATTGTCAAAGACTCCAGCCAGTCATACCGTATTCTCTGCTACTGCAAATAGTTAACCAAATAGCTACCTGGACTATCTGCATTGACCCTTTTTACACTAACATTTTTACTCATCTCATATCCTGCTGGTACTGTTTATTATCTCCCACTTTATTTCTAGTTATATGTAATATCTACCTAATTAACTCATACCCCTGCACATTGACTCGGTACTGGTACCCCGTGTATATAGCTAAGTTATCGTTACTCATTGTGTACTTATTATTAATTTTATTATGTGTTTTACCTTTCTATTATTTCTCTATTTTATTTCTCTCTGAATTGTTGGGAAGCACTTTAAGTCTACACCTGTTTACTAAGTCTGTGATGAATTAAATTGGATTTGATTTAGTGGAGATGGATACAAGTTACTGTGGAGAGACCAGACATGTCGGTCAATACAGGTAGCAGGGGGAAATTAGATAAATGCAGTTAGGAATCATGCCCACGCTGAGGATATGCGAGACATGGCCAAGATTTGTTATATTGTCAATGTAATACCCTGTTAAAACCATGTATTAGTAACACTGCATTTTACTGTCGAGACAAGATTGTTTTGCATTGCATCAAACACTTGTGTTTTCTTTTTAATGTGCAAACTTCAAAGAAAAAACATGTCAACCCTTTGAGAGTCACTGTTGATAGAATTCTCTAATGTGCCGTCCACTTCATTATTTTGACATTTTACGCTCAAGTAAACTAAAGTAACCTGGTTTGGTTTGGCCAATGAGAAGCTTTGTTAAGTTTTTGTGCCAATCACATTTGCTGTTGGGAGGAAAACTCTTTGGGTCTCAGCCTCGTGATGCTGCTCAAGAGACATAAGGGAGAGAGAGAGACAGACACGAATGTTATTGAGCTTTAATATGTGAAGAGATTATGAATTGCATTTAGCAAAGACTGTTTCTTTATCTTACCTGTTACAATTCTAGAGAAAGTCTAGTTAAATACTGAATGTACCTGAAATCGGCTTCTCTGGAGAATTTAGCTAGCCCAGCTTGTCAGATCTGTAGCTGTAGAGGGTTTTGTTCCAAGCGAGCTGAGGTCGTATTTTGTGACTCTTTTTTTATTGCATGCGCCATAGATTGCAGAGGCATCAGCCCTACATTTTCAGAATAATTTGTCTTCTATCAAAATTAATTGAGCTCCAACTAATGCCAAAGTTAGTTTGCAAGCTTGCTAGGATGAAAAGTGTTAGTGTTAGTGTCAGTGAAAAGTGTTAAGAGTTTAAAAATTGCACTCTATACCTGTTTTATTCCTATATTGTGATTGGTTGTGCTGTGTTACTGATCAGTTATATTTTTATTTATTTATTTTACCTTCATTTAACTAGACAAGTCAGTTAAGAACACATTATTTTCAATGACTGCCTAGGAACAGTGGGTTAACTGCCTGTTCAGGGGCAGAAGGACTGATTTGTACCTTGTGAGCTCAGGGATTTGAACTTGCATCCTTCCGGTTACTCGTCCAACGCTCTAACCACTAGGCTACCCTGCCACCCCATTCACTACAGTAGCTAAGGCTGTGTTTAGACAGGCAGCCCAATTCTATCCACTAATTGGTGTTTTAACCAATCACATCAGATTTATTCACATCAGATCATTTTTCAGAGCTGATCTGATTGGTTAAAATACCAATTGGTGAAAAAAAATGCAAAATTGGGCTGCCTGTCTGAACACAGCCTAATACAGTTTGTGGTTGTATTTTCATTGAGTCTTTCATTCTTGTTGCATGGGAGAACATTCTGGACACATTAATCTAAACCTTTATACACGGAGTATATCAAACATTAAGAACACCTTCCTAATATTGAGTTGCGCACCCCCCTTTGCCCTCAGAACAGCTCACTTCGTCAGGCATGGACCAGAAGGTGTCGAAAGCATTCCACAGGGATCCTGGCCCATGTATACTCCAATGTTTCCCATAGTTGTGTCGAGATGGCTGGATTTCCTTTCGTGGTGGACCATTCTTGATATACACAGGAAACTGTTTGGCATGAAAAACCACAACAAATAATCAAAAGAATACCAAAGAATATTAAAAGTACCAAATAATATTAAAATTTAGAAAGTATTATCATAAAAATAAGTTAGATTCAAGGGAACAATGTGCAAGTGTCATTCTGTATTTTTAAGTTGAAAGATTATGCAACATATAGTATAATTACCATTTGATTATTATTGTTGTTAGTATAGATGTGTGCTACAGCAATACTCCTGTTAGCACATTTGCATTAATTTCCATGCACTTTACAGTACCTCAGGGTTGAGGACGGTAGCTAAGGACCAGACCCTGTTATTGTAACACCTATTCATTAGCTTTATTAGACCGAGCAAACTCTTAGACTGCTTTGATCAGGTCCCTGGGTACCTTTTATTCATTTACTATACTCTTCTCATTCCAAGCTGCAGTTGGAGTCTTAAGAAAACCCTCCTCCTGCTTCTCAGGAGAGAACAAAGTAAACAGACTCTTGAGGATTGGACTTAATTAATTAGGTGGTTTTGATAAAACAACATTTAAATACTTTCAGAGAAATTAAGTGATGTAAGGCTGAGATCTATTGCACTAATCAAGTGGAACAACTATTGTACAATCAACTTGTAAGCACCTTTAGGGGATTGCATGACAATCATCAGAAGTTTGGGGAGATTTTCAAAATAAAAAGCGGTGTGCAGTCAAACAGCTTGATTACTGTTGAGGCCAATTGACCAAGTGGTTGATAATGTAAAAGGCAAGGTATTGAATAAGAATGCAAATAGATAAGCATCAAAATGTATCTCATAAGATTTCATAATCTTTGACAATTGCTACAGTATGACCCATCCTATATCTCCACACTGAGGTTGGAATAATACTGTGAGTGACTTTTTGAAAATGATAATGTTCTTTTAGTGTAAGAGCTGTTTGAAAAGACTGCATGTTTAGGTGGGATAGATTTTTGGCCTTCCTTGTGATATCACCAGGTGGTAAATTAGCTAATACACAAGAAAGTTCTAAGTCTCTGACAATAACAATTATTTTTCCCTTTGTTACTTAATTGTTACCGAGAAATGATTTGATATTGAGATAAAAAGAGTTGCATTGGGCCTTTAGAAGGATAGATTCAGAGATCAACTACTTTTCAGAGAACCTGATCTAAAGAGATCCAGCCAGGAACATGCAAATGGTTTCAATGGGGGTCACTCATTTACATGACTGCACTTAGTTAAACAGTTGTACCCATGTTGACATGGATGGCACAGCAATTAGATTCTGCTACTTAGTGTGCAGTCCTATTAATCTATGAATCTGGAATAGTATAATGGAGGGAGAGCAAAAAAAAATAGAGAGAGCATGCTATGTCCTGCATTATTTAGACATAACACATAATACATTTGGAGACCCTCAAAGGCTAAATGACCTGTAGGAGAGATGATAAAGTACTTAGTGCATGCATGCAGCATTAGTGGAGGAGTCATTTCATTACTACGACAAGCAAAAGTGATTCAATACCCACATATCAGCAGGAACAAAAAAAGTACTGAAATATCCAACTCAAGTAGAGGCACTGTTAATTTAATTACATTTTACTCAAGAAGTAAAATTACAGGTGTAAAGAAAACGGCTCAAGTAAAAGTAAAAAGTAGCTCATTTAAAAAGTACTCAGAGTAAATATAATTGGGTAAAAGAAAAAAAAATTACCTTGATGTCACGTTCGTCGTATACATAATGAGCGGACCAAGGCACAGCATGAGTAGAGTTCCACATATTTATTCAAGTGAACCTACAAAAAACAACAAAAAATAAACTAACGTGAAGTTCGTAGCGCACATAGCACTAAACCAAAACAAAACAATATCCCACAAACGCAGGTGGGAAAAGGACCACACTAAGTATGATCCCCAATTAGAGGCAACAATCATCAGCTGCCTCCGATTGGGAACCATACTCACAACAACATGGAAATTCTAGACTAGAACACCCCCTAGTCACGCTCTGACCTATTGCACCATAGAGGACCCCAAGGGGTCTCTAGGGACCCCAAGGGGTCTCTATGGTCAGGGCGTGACAGTACGGACTACGACTGCAAAAACCTGAACGGGGAGGGTTAGGGTGGGCAACTAGCGTCGGTGGTGACTCCGGTGCGGGACATAGCCCCCGCTCAGACTCTGGATCTGACCCTGAAGTTGGGCTGAATGCCGTTGCCGGACTGGGCACCGGAGCAGAGGAAGGCTCGGCCATGGAGCGAGACTGGACGCCATGCCTGGACTGGGCACCGGCGCAGAGAAAGACTCCGGCCATGGAGCGGGCCTGGACGCCGTGTTTGGTCTGGGCACCGGCGCAGAGGAAGGCTCCAGCCATGGAGCGGGACTGGACGCTGTGCCTGGACTGGGCACCGGCGCAGAGGAAGACTCCGGCCATGGAGCGGGACTGGTCGCCGTGCCTGGACTGGGTAACGGCACAGAGGAAGGCTCCAGCCAAAGCACTGGCGCAGGAAGCTCCGGGCCGTGGACCGTCGCTGGAGGCTCTGGGCCGTGGACCGTCGCTGGAGGCTCCGGGCCGTGACCTGTCGCTGGAGGCTCCGGGACGTGAACCGTCGCTGGAAGTGCTGGACCGTGAACAGTCGCTGGAAGCTCCGGACCGTGAAGCGTTGCTGGAAGCTCCGGACCGTGAACAGTCGCTGGAAGCTCCGGACCGAGAACTGCCGCTGGACGCTCCGGACCGTGAACCATCGCTGGAGGACCGTGAACAAACACCTCTCTCCGATATCCTTCCCTAAATTGCTCCACCGACTCCCAAACGGTCTCTGGCTCTCTCCTCGGCCGACAGCACCTTGCTCCCCCCCAAAACAAATCTTGGGGTTTTTGTGGTCGCGGACCCCGGCGTTGTCACTGTCCTCCTAAACTCATTGGTGACGTCCGCCAAGGAAGGGTCTCACATCCACCCATTATTTCCTCTCATGTCCATCTCTCCTTTACCTCCATGGTATGCTGCTTGGTCCTGTAGTGGTGGGATATTCTGTCACGTTCGTTGTATACATAATGATTAGACCAAGGCGCAGCGTGAGTATAGTTCCACATATTTATTAAAGTGAACCTTCAAAACACAACAAAGGATAAACATACGTGAAGTTCGTAGCGCACATAGCACTAAACCAAAATGAAAAAATATCCCACAAACGCAGGTGGGAAAAGGAACACACTAAGTATGATCCCCAATTAGAGGCAACGATCATCAGCTGCCTCCAATACTCACACCATACTCACACCAACATAGAAGTTCTAGACTAGAACACCCCCTAGTCACGCTCTGACCTATTGACCTCAGGGCGTGACACTTGATCATTCGATAATTTCAATTAGGTTACCTAAAATATGTCACACATTCTCTTTTCAAAGCATTAACCTGTTGCGACGAGCAATCCCGTATACGGGATCCTATTTATAGCCTCAAGCTCATTGCCATAACGCAACATTAACTATTCATGAAAATCGCAAATGAAATGAAATAAATATATTAGCTCTCAAGCTTAGCCTTTTGTTAACAACACTGTCATCTCAGATTTTCAAAATATGCTTTTGAACCATGGCTAAACAAGCATTTGTGTAAGAGTATTGATAGCTAGCATAGCATTAAGCCTAGCATTCAGCATGCAACATTTTCACAAAGACAAGAAAAGCATTCAAATAAAATAATTTACCTTTGAAGAACTTCAGATGTTTTCAATGAGGACACTCTCAGTTAGATAGCAAATGTTCCGTTTTTCCAATAATATTATTTGTGTAGGAAAAATCGCTCCGTTTTGTTCATCACGTTTGGGTAAGAAAAAACCCGAAAATTAAGTCATTACAACGCAAACTTTTTTCCAAATTAACTCCATAATATCGACGGAAACATGGCAAACGTTGTTTAGAATCAATCCTCAAGGTGTTTTTCACATATCTATCGATGATAAATCATTCGTGGCAGTTGACTTTCTCCTCTGAAGAAAATGGAAACGCGCATGGATCTGGAGATTACGCAATAATTTCGACGGAGGACACCGGGCGGACACCTGGTAAATGTAGTCTCTTATGGTCAATCTTCCAATGATATGCCTACAAATACGTCACAATGCTGCAGACACCTTGGGGAAACAACAGACAGTGCAGGCTCATTCCTGGCACATTCACAGCCATATAAGGAGACATTGGAACACAGCGCATTCAAAATCTGGACCATTTCCTGTATGAAATGTCATCTTGGTTTCACCTGTAGCATTAGTTCTGGGGGACTCACAGATAATATCTTTGCAGTTTTGGAAACGTCAGAGTTTTTTCTTTCTAAAGCTGTCAATTACATGCATAGTCGAGCATCTTTTCGTGACAAAATATCTTGTTTAAAACGGGAATGTTTTTTATCCAAAAATTAAAAGAGCGCCCCCTATCTCGAAGAAGTTAAATTGAAAAAAAGAAGAGACAAAATGTATAGTCGAAAAAACAAAGGATTTACAAGCAATACAAAATAAAGTGCATAAACAATAGTTGCCAGACTTCAATACATTTCTTCCTCCAGCAATAAACTTACCTAATTCTTTCACCCATTCAATCACTCATTCACACCTCTGTTACTTGTTACTTGTCCATGGGACTGGCTGACAGTCATGCACTCACCCATTCACCCCTCTTCCCCTCACTCCCTCTTTCCTTCACTACCTCTTACTTCACTCACTCACTCACAAACTCCCTCTTTCACTCACTCACCAAGGGTGGAAAGAGTACTGAAACATAATACTCAAGTAAAATTGCTGACTTAAAAAATTACAAAAAAGTACAAGTACTCAGAAAAGTTACTTAATTACAGTAACAAGAGTAGTTGTAATGACTTACTTTACAAACCTGCAAATCAGTCTAAATTATTCAGTGTCTTTATACATGCACAAAGCTAAACACAATGTAACAGGGGAAATAGGCAACTTTTCATGAAAGATTGCATGTTTTACTTATTCATTCCAATGAATAAGCTTACACCCAAAAGCTTACACCCACTTAGTTTGGAGTCATTAAAACTTGTTTTTCAACCACTCCAAAAATGTCTTGTTAATTAACAAACTATAGTTTTGGCAAGTCGGTTAGGACATGTACTTTGTGCATGACAGAAGTAATTTTTCCTACAATTGTGGGTTAGAAGTTAACAAACTAAGTTGACTGTGCCTTTAAACAGCTTGGAAAATTCGAGAAAATTATGTCATGGCTTTAGAAGCTTCTGATAGGCTAATTGACATCATTTGAGTCAATTGGAGGTGTATCTGTGGATGTATTTCAAGACCTATGTTCAAACTCAGTGCCTATTTGCGTGATATCATGGGAAAATCAAAAGAAATTAGCCAATTCCTCAGAAAAACAATTGAAGACCTCCACAAGTCTGGTTCATCCTTGAGAGCAATTTCCAAATGCCTGAAGGTACCACATTCATCTGTACAAACAATATTACGCAAGTATAAACACCATGGGATCACGCAGCCATCATACTGCTCAGGAAGGAGACGCCTTCTGTGTCCTAGAGATGAACGTACTTTGGTGCAAAAAGTGCAAATCAATGTCAGAACAATAGCAAAGGACTTTGTGAAGATGCTGGAGGAAACGGGTACAAAGTATCTATATCCACAGTAAAACGAGTCCTATATCGACATAACCTGAAAAGTCGCTCAGCAAAGAAGAAGCCACTGCTCCAAAACCGCCATAAACAAAAGCCAGACTACGGTTTGCAACTGCACATGGGGACAAAGATCGTATTTTTTGGAGAAATGTCCTCTGGTCTGATGAAACAAAAATATAACTATTTGGCCAGAATGAGCATCGTTATGTTTGGAGGAAAAGGGGGAGGCTTGCAAGCTGAAGAACACCATCCCAATCGTGAAGCACGGGGGTGGCAGCATCATGTTGTGGGGGTGCTTTGCTACAGGGGGTGCGGGTGCACTTCACAAAATAGATGGCATCATGAGGCAGGTATTCGTGGATATATTGAAGAAAGATCTCAAGACATCTGTCAGGAAGTTAATGCTTGGTCGCAAATGAATCTTCCAAATGGACAATGACAACAGGCATACTTCCAAAGTTGTGGTAAAATGTCTTAACCTCTTGAAGCTAGGGGGCACTATTTTTATATTTGGAAAAATAACGTTCCCAAAGTAAACGGCCTATTTCTCAGGACCAGATGCTAGAATATGCATATAATTGACCAATTAGGATAGAAAACACTCTAAAGTTTCCAAAACTGTCAACTGTCATTTTCCTATTCATGAAAATCGCAAATGAAATGAAATAAATATATTCAAACACAAGCTTAGCCTTTTGTTAAACTGTCCAAAATCACATTGTAAAATTGTGTAAACAGTACCTTACTCACTAATTCATCTTACACAACAATTAGATGTAAACCTTATATCTGGGGCTATTATATAAACAGCATTATGGTAATGTGGCCACACCGTCTCCTATGAGCTTCCCAAGTTGTGACAAAAACACCAGTTCGTAGCTGGATTCTTCACCGATCTTTTATACTTTCCCCGGAACATGAAATTTGTTCGTACCTCAAGTTCTGTGAGGTGGAAGGATTTCCTTTGTCCTCTATGCAAATTGACTCTCTCTATACAATGTGACAGGGTCTTCTCAAGAATTGACGACCTCTGACCACAGCAGCCTAGTTGAAGGAGGCAAGGGGAGGCAGGGAGAGGGGGATGGGGTTGCTATACCCAAAGAGGCCAACGTCATGACACATTGTTGGTTGAGTTAATCAAGCAAAATATATAATTCCTGAAAACATGTACAGTTGAAGTTCGAAGATTACATACACTTGGGTTGGAGTCATTAAAACTCGTTTTTCAAACACTCCACAAATTTCTTGTTAACAAACTATAGTTTTGGCAAGATGGTTAGGACATCTACATTGTGCATGACACAAGTCATTTCCCAACAATTGTTTACAAAAATATTATTTTACTTAAAATTCATTTTATCACAATTCCAAGGGGTCAGAAGTTTACATACACTAAGTTGACTGTGCCTTTAAACAGCTTGGAAAATTCCATAAAATGATGTCATGATGTCATTAGAAGCTTCTAATTTACATAATTTGAGTCAATTGGAGGTGTACCTGTGGATGAATTTCAAGGCCTTCCTTCAAACACAGTGCCTCTTTGCTTGACATCATGGGAAAATCAAAAGAAATCAGCCAAGACCTCAGAAAACAAATTGCAGACCTCCAACAGTCTGGTTCATCCTTGGGAGCAATTTCCAAACGCCTGAAGGTACCATGTTCATCTGTACAAACAATAGTAAGCAAAGTATAAACACCATGGGACCACGTAGCTGTCATATCAGTCAGGAAGGAGACGCGTTCTGTCACCAAGAAACGAATGTACTTTGGTGCAAAAAGTGCAAATCAATCCCAGAACAACAGCAAAGGACCTTGTGAAGATTCTGGAGGAAACAGGTACAAAAGTATCTACATCCACAGTAAAACGAGTACTATATCGACATAACCTGAAAGGCAACTCAGCAAAGAAGAAGCCACTGCTCGAAAACCGCCATAAAATAGTTTGCAACTGCACATGGGGTTAAATATCATACTTTTTGGAGAAATGTCCTCTGGTCTGATGAAACAAAAATATAAATATTTGGCCATAATGACCATCATTATGTTTGGAGGAAAAAGAGAGAGGCTTGCAATCTGAAGAACACCATCCCAACTGTGAAGCACAGGGGTGGCAGCATCATGTTGTAGGGGGTGCTTTGCTGCAGGAGGGACCAGTGCACTTCACAAAATAGATGGCGTCATGACGCAGGAAAATCATGTGGATAAATTGATGCAACATCTCAAGACATCAGACAGGAAGTTAAAGCTTGGTCACAAATGGGTCTTCCAAATGGACAATGACCCCAACCATACTTCCAAAGTTGTGGCAAAATGGCATAAGGACAACAAAGTCAAAGTATTGGAGTGGCCATGACAAAGCCCTGACCTCAATCCCATAGAAAATGTGTGGGCAGAACTGAAAAAGCGTGTGTGAGCAAGGAGGCCTACAAACCTGATTCAGTTACACAAGCTCTGTCAGGAGGAAGGGGCCAAAATTCACCCAACCTATTGTGGGAAGCTTGTGGAGGGCTACCTGAAACTTTTGACCCAAGTAAACCATTTAAAGGCAATACTTCCAAATACTGATTGAGTGTATGTAAACTTCTGACCCATTGGGAATGTGATGAAAGGAATAAAAGCTGGAATTAATCATTCTCTCTACTATAATTCTTACATTCTTCACATTCTTAAAAGTGGTGATCCTAACTGACACTTCACATTCTTAAAAGTGGTGATCCTAACTGACCTAAGACAGGGAATTTTTACTAGGATTAAATGTCAGTAATTGTGAAAAACTGAGTTTAAATGTATTTGGCTAAGGTGTATGTAAACTTCCAACTTCAACTGTACATTGGTATTCATGTAATGTCTTGAACCTTGTCACATTTAAGTTTGATTTCAGCCTCAATGCACCTCAAATAGATTATTTATAACATGTCCCAGAACCTAACAGAGCAGAACATACTGTAAATCATAAATACATTGTTATAATGATGTCATTATCCTCATAATATATTATAACTCCAACATCATTAGCTCATAATAGTGCAGGTCACTGGTCTTGTCACGCCTTGGTCTTAGTATTTTGTGTTTTCTTTAATTATTTGTTCAGGCCAGGGTGTGACATGGGGTTATTGTATTGTCTTATTGGGGTTTTTGCAGGCATTGGGATTGTGGTTGATTAGGGGTGTGTCGAGTATAGGCTTGGCTGCCTGAGGCAGTTCTCAATCAGAGTCAGGTGATTCTTGTTGTCTCTGATGGGGAACCGTATTTCGGTGGCCTGGGTTTCACTGTGTATTTCGTGGGTGATTGCTCCTGTCTCTGTGTAGTTTCACCAGATAGGCTGTAATTAGGTTTCACATTCCGTTTGTTGTTTTGTATTTGTATAGTTATTTCATGTGTCGCTTTTTTCATTAAAGTCATGAGTAACCACCACGCTGCATTTCGGTCCGACTCTCTTTCGACAAACGAAGAACGACGTTACAGGTTTTTGAAATTGCTTTATGATTTAAAGTGCATCGGAAAGTTTTCAGACCCCTTGACTTTTTCCACACTTTGTTGCGTTACAGCCTCATTCTAGAATGGATTAAATGTTTTTTTCCCCTCATCAATATACACACAATACCCCATAATGACAAAGAAAACATAATTTGTTTTGGTATACTTATATAAATAAGGTTTTTCTGTTTTTTTGCGGTGAATAAATTAGGTAAAATTCTGAAAACTTGTTTTCGCTTTGTCATTATGGAGTATTGTGCGTAGATTGATGAGGATTATTGTTTTTTAATCCATTTTAGAATAAGGCTATAGCGTATCAAAATGTGGAAAAAGTCTGAATACTTTCCAAATTATTTTAAAGATTAGACCTAAGAGAGTTATTTCATAATTGTTTTGCAAGTGGATCCTTTCAGGCCATCAATTTACACATGCAAATATCACCTCTTGGTAAATGAAAGGCCACTTTTATACTCGAGGGAAAAGCAACCAGCTGGATATTACCTAGTTAAGTTGCAGTGACACCATCTTTACATCACTGGTCCAGTTTGTAAATTTGGGTTTCAGCTGCTAAAATCTCTGTTTTTCTTCAGTGCCAAGGTGTTCGGTGAGAAGATATACATACACACTTTGTGTTACTAATCACCTGCTGTATCTGGTGGAATGAGGCACATATGGAGGCAGGCAGCGGCTCAGGCTTAGCCTCTCTCAATCTTATTAAAAATCTCCCATCCGTTAATAAGCTTAGTTTGATTTAATCCAGATTTTCCTTTCTGCTCCCCAAAACATGCTAATCTTGTTTTTGACTGTTTGAAAAAACAACCAAGATGAAGTGAGCATCGTGTAAGCAGGAAGTAGACTGCCTTTCTGCTAAGTGCGTAGGAGATCCTGAAAGAAAAGAGGAATCCATTTAGACGTATCGAATGCACGTGTTTTGGCAGACTGTTATTGCGGATAATTCAACATCAAACTCAACATCTTCAAGGATTGTCCATCATGAGAAGATCTGTCATAAATTATTATGTGACAACCCACTCATGTTCATGTCGATCACAAAAACCCTTGTAAAAAATACAATCTTGTCAGCTCAACAATCGAAGGCCATGTAGTATACTCCACTTCCACACTAAGGAATGCTGAGGGCCTCTCTATTCTTCAGTGAGAGCCATTGTCTCAAGCCTCAAGCCATCTGAGGAGCAGATCAAATTAATCTTTGTTTGTCACGTGCAGAATTCAACAGGTGTCGTCCATACCGTGAACATCTTATTTACAAGCCCTTAACCAAAAGGGCAGTTCAAGAAAGAGTTCAGAAAATATTTACCAAATAAACTAAAGTAAAATACAAATAATTTTCAAACAGAAATTTGCATCCTGTAGCACAAACTCCAAAAAGTTCTGGGACACTGTAAAGTCAATAAGAGCCCCTCCTCCAAGCTGCCCACTGCACTGAGCCTAGGAAACACTGGCACCACCGATAAATCCACTATAATCTGGAATTTCAATAAGCATTTTTCTACGGCTGTCCATGTTTTCCACCTGGCGACCCCTACCCCGATCAACAGCCCTCCACCACCACAGGAACTCGCCCAAGCCTCCCCATTTCCCCTTCATCCAAATCCAGATAGCTGATGTTCTGAAAGAGCTGCAAAATCTGGACCCCTACAAATCAGACAGGCTAGACAATCTGGACCCACTCTTTCTAAAATGATCTGCCGAAATTGTTGGAATCCCTATTACTAGCCTGTTCAACCTCCCTTTCGTATCGTTTGAGATTCACAAAGATTGGAAAGCTGCCGCGGTCATCCCCCTCTTCAAAGGGGGAGACACTCTAGACCCAAACTGCTACAGACCTATACAGACCTATATAAGTTAACAAACAGATTTCCGACCATTTCGAATCACACCGTACCTTCTCCACTATGCAATCTGGTTTCAGAGCTGGTCATGGGTGCACCTCAGCCATGCTCAAGGTCCTAAAAGATATCATAACTGCCATCGATAAGAGACATTACTGTGCAGATGTATTCATCGACCTGGTCAAGGCTTTCGACCACATTCTTATCGGCAGACTCAACAGCCTTGGTTTTTCAAATGATTGCCTCACCAGGTTCACCGACTACTTCTCTGATAGAGTTCAGTGTCAAATCGGAGGGCCTGTTTTCCGGACCTCTGGCAGTCTCTAAGGGGGTGCCACAGGGTTCAATTCTCGGGCCGATTCTCTTCTCTGTATACAAATCAAATCAAATCAAATGTTATTTGTCACATACACATGGTTAGCAGATGTTAATGCGAGTGTAGCAAAATGCTTGTGCTTCTAGTTCCGACAATGCAGTAATAACCAACGAGTAATCTAACTAAAAATTCCAAAACTACTACCTTATACACACAAGTGTAAAGGGATAAAGAATATGTAGATTAACCCACTGTTCCCAGGCCATCATTGAAAATAAGAATGTGTTCTTAACTGACTTGCCTGGTTAAATAAAGGTAAAATAAAAAATACATTTTTTTTTAAAATATGTGAATGAGTGATGGTACAGAACAGCATAGGCAAGATGCAGTAGATGGTATCGAGTACAGTATATACATATGAGATGAGTATGTAAACAAAGTGGCATAGTTTAAAGTGGCTAGTGATACATGTATTACATAAAGATGCAGTAGATGATATAGAGTACAGTATATACGTAGACATATGAGATGAATAATGTAGGGTATGTAAACATTATATTAAGTAGCATTGTTTAAAGTGGCTAGTGATATATTTTACATCATGTCCCATCAATTCCCATTATTAAAGTGGCTGGAGTTGAGTCAGTGTGTTGGCAGCAGCCACTCAATGTTAGTGGTGGCTGTTCTTAGGCCGCCCCATCCCGCATGCGGGATCGTGACTACAGCCTCAAGCTCATTACCATAACGCAACATTAGCGAATGAAATGCAAAATTGCAAATGAAATGAAATAAATATGCCTGCCCTCAAGCTTATCATTTTCTTAACAATCCTGTCGTCTCAGATTTTCAAAATATGCTTTAGAACCAGAGAAAATCAATAATTTGTGTAAGAGTGGTGATAGCTAGCTTAGCATTTAGCGTTAGCATTTAGCACGCAACATTCACAAAAACCAGCAAAGGGATCAAATAAAATAATTTACCTTTGAAGAACTTCAGATGTTTCAATGAGGAGACTCTCAGTTACATAGCAGATGTCCAGTTTTTCCTGAAAGATGCTTGTGTAGGACACAACGTTCCGTTTTGTTACTATGCATTTGGCTACCGAAACTAACCGAAAATTCAGTCACCTAAACGTCGAACTTTTTTCCGAATTAACTCCATAATATCGACTGAAACATGGAAAACGTTGTTTGAATCAATCCTCAAGGTGTTTTGTCATATATCTCTTCATTGAAATGCCTTCCCTGGAAGCGTGCATTCTTCTCTGATTCGGATGGAAAAATACTGGTACCTGACTTTTGCGCACCAATTTCCACGCAGACACCGTGCGGGACACTTGGTAATTGTAGGCTCTTATGGTCAATCTTCCAATGATATGCCTACAAATACGTCACAATGCTGCAGACACCTGGGGGAAACGATAGGAAGTGTCCGTTCATTCCTGTCGCATTCACAGCCATATAAGGCGATCATGGAAAACGTGCCTCCAGAAATCCTGTTGATTTCCTGGTCACTCAAACATCTTGGTTTTGCCTGTAGATTTTGTTCTATGGCACTCACAGTGAAAATCTTTGCAGTTCTGGAAACGTCAGAGTGTCTTCTTTCCAAAACTATCAATTCCAAGCATAGTCTAGCATCTTTTCGTGACAAAATATTGCGCTTAAAACGGGCACGTCTTTTTATCCAAAAATGAAATACTGCCCCTATAGGACTAACAGGTTAACAGTCTGATGGCCTTGAGATAGAAGCTGTTTTTTAGTCTCTCGGTCCCAGCTTTGATGCACCTGTACTGACCTCGCCTTCTGGATGATAGCGGGGTGAACAGGCAGTGGCTCGGGTGGTTGTTATCCTTGATGATCTTTATGGCATTCCTGTGACATTGGGTGGTGTAGGTGTCCTGGAGGGTAGGTAGTTTACCCCCGGTGATGCGTTGTGCGGACCTCACTACCCTCTGGAGAGCCTTACGGTTGTGGACGGAGCAGTTGCCGTACCAGGCGGTGATACAGCCCGACAGGATGCTCTCGATTGTGCATCTGTAGAAGTTTGTGAGTGCTTTTGTTGACAAGCCGAATTTCTTCAGCCTCCTGAGGTTGAAGAGGAGCTGCTGCGCCTTCTTCACGATGCTGTCTGTGTGGGTGGATCAATTCAGTTTGTCTGTGATGTGTATGCCGAGGAACTTAAAACTTGCTACCCTCTCCACTACTGTTCCATCGATGTGGATAGGGGGGTGTTCCCTCTGCTGTTTCCTGAAGTCCACAATCATCTCCTTAGTTTTGTTGATGTTGAGTGTGAGGTTATTTTCCTGACACCACACTCCGAAGGCCCTCACCTCCTCTCTGTAGGCCGTCTCATCGTTGTTGGTAATCAAGCCTACCACTGTTGTGTCGTCCGCAAACTTGATGATTGAGATAGAGGTGTGTGTGTGGCCACGCAGTCGTGGGTGAACAGGGAGTACAGGAGAGGGCTCAGAATGCACCCTTGTGGGGCCCCAGTGTTGAGGATCAGCGGGGTGGAGATGTTGTTACCTATCCTCACCACCTGGGGGCGGCCCGTCAGGAAGTCCAGTACCCAGTTGCACAGGGTGGGGTCGAGACCCAGGGTCTCGAGCTTGATGACGAGTTTGGAGGGTACTATGGTGTTAAATGCTGAGCTGTAGTCGATGAACAGCATTCTCACATAAGTATTCCACTTGTCCAGATGGGTTAGGGCAGTGTGCAGTGTGGTTGAGATTGTAAGTAAGCAAATTGGAGTGGGTCTAGAGTGTCAGGTAGGGTGGAGGTGATATGGTCCTTGACTAGTCTCTCAAAGCACTTCATGATGACGGAAGTGAATGCTACATTGGGCGGTAGTCGTTTTACTCAGTTTCCCTAGCTTTCTTGGGAACAGGAACAATGGTGGCCCTCTTGAAGCATGTGGGAACAGCAGACTGGGATAGGGATTGATTGAATATGTCCGTAAATACACCAGCCAGCTGGTCTGCGCATGCTCTGAGGGCGCGGCTGGGTATGCCGTCTGGGCCTGCAGCCTTGCAAGGGTTAACACGTTTAAATGTTTTACTCACCTCGGCTGCAGTGAAGGAGAGTCCGCATGTTTTGGTTGCGGGCTGTGTCAGTGGCACTGTATTGTCCTCAAAGCTGGAAAAAATGTATTTAGTCTGCCTGGGAGCAAGGCATCCTGGTCCGTGACTGGGGTGGTTTTCTTTTTGTTATCCGTGATTGACTGTAGACCCTGCCACATACCTCTTGTGTCTGAGCCGTTGAATTGCGATTCTACTTTGTCTCTATTTTGACGCTTAGCTTGTTTGATTGCCTTGCCGAGGGAATAGCTACACTGTTTGTATTCGGTCATGTTTCGGGTCACCTTGCCCTGATTAAAAGCAGTGGTTCGTGCTTTCAGTTTCACGCGAATGCTGCCATCAATCCACGGTTTCTGGTTTGGGAATGTTTTAATCGTTGCTATGGGGAACGACATCTTCAACGCACGTTCGAATGAACTCGCTCACCGAATCAGCATATTCGTCAAAGTTGGTGTCTGTCGCTGCTGGTGATTCTCTGATCCACCTCTACACAGACAACACCATTCTGTATACTTCTGGCTCTTATTTGGACACTGTGTTGACTATCCTCCAGACGAGCTTCAATGCCATACAACTCTCCTTCCGTGGCCTCCAACTGCTCTTAAATGCAAGTAAAACTAAATGCATACTCTTCAACTGATCACTGCCCGCACCTGCCCTCCCATCCAGCATAACTACTCTGAACTGTTCTGACGTAGAATATGTGGACAACTACAAATACCTAGGTGTCTGGTTAGACTGTAAACTCTCCTTCCAAACTCACATTAAGCATCTCCAACCAAAATTAAATCCAGAATTGGCTTCCGATTTCACAACAAAGCATCCTTCACTCGTGCTGCCAAACATACCCTCGTAAAACTGACCATCTTACTGATACTTGACTTCAGCGATGTCATTTACAAAATAGCCTCCAACACTCTACTCAACAAATTGGTTGCAGTCAATCACAGTGCCATCCATTTTATCACCAAAGCCCCATATACTACCCACCACTGTGACCTGTGCACTCTCGTTGGCTGGCCATCGCTTCATACTCATCGCCAAATCTACTGGCTCCAGGTCATCTACAAGTCTCTGCTAGGTAAAGCCCCGCCTTATCTCAGCTCATTGGTCACCATAGCAGCACCCACCCGTAGCACGCGCTCCAGCAGATATATCTCACTGGTTACCCCCAAAGCCAATTCTTCATTTGGCCGCATTTCCTTCCAGTTCTCTGCTGCCAATGATTGGAAAGAACTGCAAAAATCACTGATGCTGGAGACTCATATCTCCCTCACTAGCATTAAGCACCCGCTGTCAGAGCAGCTCACAGATCACTGCACCTGTACATAGCCCATCTGTAAATAGTACATCCAACTTCCTCTTCCCCGTACTGTATTTATTTATTTATCTTGCTCCTTTGCACCCCAGTATCTCTACTTGCACATTCATCTTCTGCACATCTACCATTCCAGTGTTTAATTGTCATATTGTAATTACTTCACTACCATGGCCTATTCATTGCCTTACCTCCCTTATCTTACCTCATTTGCACACACTGTATATAGACTTTTTCTACTGTATTATTGACTGTATGTTTGTTTATTCCATGTGTAACTCTGTGTTGTTGTATGTGTCGGACTGCTTTGCTTTATCTTGGCCAGGTCGTAGTTGTAAATGAGAACTTCTTATCAACTAGCCTACCTGGTTAAATAAAGGTGATTTAAAAAAAAAGTACCACAATTAAATAACAAGGCTACGAGGCTACACTATGTACAGGTGGTACCGGTACGGAGTCAATGTGCGGGGGTACAGGTTAGTTGAGTTAATTTGTACATGTAGGTAGGAGTGAAGTGACTATGCATAGATAATAAACAGCGAGTAGCAGCAGTGTAAAAAACAAATGGAGGGAGGATGTCAATGTAAATTGTCCGGTGGCCGGATTAACTGTTCATCATTCTTATGGCTTGTGGGTAGAAGCTGTTAAAGAGCCTTTTGGTCCTAGACTTGGCACTCTGGCCCCACTTGCCGTGCGATAGCAGAGAGAACAGTCTATGACTTCGTGACTGGAGTCTTTGACAATTTTGGGGCTTTCCTCTGACACTGCTTAGTATATAGGTCCTGGAAGGCAGATCCCGCCATGGGTAGAGAGTGAAGTGAAGGAAAATTATCTGTCTCAAACCAGAGGCGCTCTGGGGGTTTAATTTACATGAGTAGTGTATTTTTTTGGTCCCCCATGAGTGTGATGGATCGTTCCCCAGACCCTGAAGGAATGGAATGCATCAGTTAATTTGTTTTCCTCGGACAAAGCCATGGAGTACGTCTCGGCTCCCGGCACCCCATCCCCTTTCTCTTCCCAACATCCACTAGGCACATTGTCTTGAGTTAACCTCACATCTTTAAAATATTCCCTTACCTTATTTCTCTATTTTTGATTATGTCTATGCTACCTTTCCTTATTTCTTTCCTTTCAATGATCAGGTGTTTTTCCCTGGCCAAGTGACCTGACCATAAAGAACTCCTGGTCCTAGAGACTGTATATGATACACGACAATAGAACATTCACACTGGACCTTGCTAATCTTTACACTAAGGGTTCTATTCAGACTTGAGATAAGTTGACTTAACATTTTTTTATTTCACCTTTATTTAACCAGGTAGGCCAGTTGAGAACAAGTTAATAATTTACAACTGCGACCTGGCAAAGATAAAGCAAAGTTTGTCACATACAACAACACAGAGTTACACATGGAATAAACAAACATACAGTCAATAATACAGTAGAAAAAAATGATATATACAGTGTGTGCAAATTAGGTAAGATAAGGGAAGTAAGGCAATTAAATAGGCCATAGTGGCGAGGTAATTACGATATAGCAATTAAACACTTGAGTGATAGATGTGTAGAAGATGAATGTGCAAGTAGAGATACTGGGGTGCAAAGGAGCAAAATAAATAAATAAGTACAGTTAAGGGATGAGGTAGTTGGATGGGCTATTTACAGATGGGCTATGTACAGGTGCAATGATCTGTGAGCTGCTCTGACAGCTGGTGCTTTAAGTTAATGAGGGAGATAAGAGTGTACAGCTTCAGTGATTTTTGCAGTTTGTTCCAGTCATGGTCTTAATTCAACACATTTTTAGTTAAATCCATGTTTTATTGACTTAGGTCCATGTTAAGTCTACTTATCTTAAGTCGTAATCGGGCACTAACTGCATAACCTTATGAATGTCAGCCAACTCTCTGCATATCATGTGTACTGTTTTTCAATGGTCACTACATTATACCAAGGCCAGTACCTATAGGCACTATCTCTATGGCTGCTGACGACACCTGGCATGAGTCATGATTAAGGGGAATGGGCCAGGTCGATACTGGAGGATTCCAATCCCCATGGGAGCTCAATTGAACACTAACACAAGTCTTTGGCACATTCCAAAGCCTCTCCTTTAGAGTTAGATTTGCAGCAGAGGACCAGCCAATCTGTAAATATTAACATGGATGTATACTACTGGGCAGGATCCATTAGGCATCCACACACTAAGTGAAAAGAACTATGGGAGGGGAAGAGCCGAGGACAAAGGAAATATCTCCTGATATTTCTTATGTACTGTAAGTATTATTTAATGGCAAAATGACTTTGTTTGTCATCTCAATGACAGCTCTGGAAATGAGCACTCTCCAATACTTGGTTGTCAGACCTGCAAATCTTCCTCCTCTTGAGACAGGTCTTGGATTTGAAATACACCTGTAGCCTCGCATGCTACTGGGGCTGGTATAGGCTCAATTATTAGGCCCTGCTTGTCTGCATTGCAGACTGACAAATCACACACATATCTGTTAACACTGCATTCATGCTTTGATGATGATGATGAGGATGATATTATCGTATGTTATACTCAATGCACACTTTGCCCTACAAAATTTATGAAACCTTCTTCCCCTCTCATCTTGAGGTATTGTGACTGTTTCTTGAACATGGGTCATCATTGTGTTTGACATTCATAGTCAGCAACACTACTAAAGAAAGTGTCTATAGGCACTAAATCACAAAGTAAGTTTAAATCACAACTTTTAATAGCTTAATGTTTACTTTCTAGCTACCCACTTTAAAATGAAGTTTTAGCCATTGTGATGTTATCTCAGTGAATGTAAAGTGTTGGCCTGCTGTTGGTCCCATGTTTCATGTGCTGAAATAAAATAAATTCCCAGACATTTCTCAAATTTTATACACATTTACATTTACATTTAAGTCATTTAGCAGACGCTCTTATCCAGAGCGACTTACAAATTGGTGCATTCACCTTATGACATCCAGTAGAACAGTCACTTTACAATAGTGCATCTAAATCTTAAAGGGGGGGGTGAGAAGGATTACTTATCCTATCCTAGGTATTCCTTACAATAGTGCATCTAAATGCAGAGATGGATTACTTATCCTAAAGAGGTGGGGTTTCAGGTGTCTCCGGAAGGTGGTGATTGACTCCGCTGTCCTGGCGTCGTGAGGGAGTTTGTTCCACCATTGGGGGCCAGAGCAGCGAACAGTTTTGACTGGGCTGAGCGGGAACTGTACTTCCTCAGTGGTAGGGAGGCGAGCAGGCCAGAGGAGGATGAACGCAGTGCCCTTGTTTGGGTGTAGGGCCTGATCAGAGCCTGGAGGTACTGAGGTGCCGTTCCCCTCACAGCTCCGTAGGCAAGCACCATGGTCTTGTAGCGGATGCGAGCTTCAACTGGAAGCCAGTGGAGAGAGCGGAGGAGCGGGGTGACGTGGGAGAACTTGGGAAGGTTGAACACCAGACGGGCTGCGGCGTTCTGGATGAGTTGTAGGGGTTTAATGGCACAGGCAGGGAGCCCAGCCAACAGCGAGTTGCAGTAATCCAGACGGGAGATGACAAGTGCCTGGATTAGGACCTGCGCCGCTTCCTGTGTGAGGCAGGGTCGAACTCTGCGGATGTTGTAGAGCATGAACCTACAGGAACGGGCCACCGCCTTGATGTTAGTTGAGAACGACAGGGTGTTGTCCAGGATCACGCCAAGGTTATTAGCGCTCTGGGAGGAGGACACAATGGAGTTGTCAACCGTGATGGCGAGATCATGGAACGGGCAGTCCTTCCCCGGGAGGAAGAGCAGCTCCGTCTTGCCGAGGTTCAGCTTGAGGTGGTGATCCGTCATCCACACTGATATGTCTGCCAGACATGCAGAGATGCGATTCGCCACCTGGTCATCAGACGGGGGAAAGGAGAAGATTAATTGTGTGTCGTCTGCATAGCAATGATAGGAGAGACCATGTGAGGTTATGACAGAGCCAAGTGACTTGGTGTATAGCGAGAATAGGAGAGGGCCTAGAACAGAGCCCTGGGGGACACCAGTGGTGAGAGCGCGTGGTGAGGAGACAGATTCTCGCCACGCCACCTGGTAGGAGCGACCTGTCAGGTAGGACGCAATCCAAGCGTGGGCCGCGCCGGAGATGCCCAACTCGGAGAGGGTGGAGAGGAGGATCTGATGGTTCACAGTATCGAAGGCAGCCGATAGGTCTAGAAGGATGAGAGCAGAGTAGAGAGAGTTAGCTTTAGCGGTGCGGAGCGCCTCCGTGATACAGAGAAGAGCACTCTCAGTTGAATGACTAGTCTTGAAACCTGACTGATTTGGATCGAGAAGAGAAAAGAAAGAAGGGATACTGGTCTGTAGTTGTTGACATCGGAGGGATCGAGTGTAGGTTTTTTCAGAAGGGGTGCAACTCTCGCTCTCTTGAGGACGGAAGGGACGTAGCCAGCGGTCAGGGATGAGTTGATGAGCGAGGTGAGGTAAGGGAGAAGGCCTCCGGAAATGGTCTGGAGAAGAGAGGAGGGGATAGGGTCAAGCGGGCAGGTTGTTGGGCGGCCGGCCGTCACAAGACGCGAGATTTCATCTGGAGAGAGAGGGGAGAAAGAGGTCAGAGCACAGGGTAGGGCAGTGTGAGCAGAACCAGCGGTGTCGTTTGACTTAGCAAGGATCGGATGTCGTCGACCTTCTTTTCAAAATGGTTGACGAAGTCATCTGCAGAGAGGGAGGAGGGGGGGGAGGAGGATTCAGGAGGGAGGAGAAGGTGGCAAAGAGCTTCCTAGGGTTAGAGGCAGATGCTTGGAATTTAGAGTGGTAGAAAGTGGCTTTAGCAGCAGAGACAGAGGAGGAAAATGTAGAGAGGAGGGAGTGAAAGGATGCCAGGTCCGCAGGGAGGCGAGTTTTCCGTAATTTCCGCTCGGCTGCCCGGAGCCCTGTTCTGTGAGCTCGCAATGAGTCGTCAAGCCACGGAGCGGGAGGGGAGGACCGAGCCGGCCTGGAGGATAGGGGACATAGAGAGTCAAAGGATGCAGAAAGGGAGGAGAGGAGGGTTGAGGAGGCAGACAAAGTTGTTAACATCCCTGTCAGTGAGCATTTCTCCTTTGCTGAGATATTCTATCCACCTGGCAGGTGTGGCATATCAAGAAGCTGATTAAACAGCATGATCATTACACATGTGCACCTTGTGCTGGGGACAATACAAGGCCAATCTAAAATGTGCAGTTTTGTCACAAAAACAATGCTATAGATGTCTCAAGGTTTGAGGGAAATGCAATCGGCATGCTGACTGCAGGAATGTCCACCAGAGCTGTTGCCAGATAATTTAATGTTCATTCATCTACCATAAGCTGCCACTAACATCATTTTAGACAATTTTGCCAATCGGCCACACAATAGTACACCACGTGTAACCACAACAGCCCAGGACCTCCACATCCGGCTTCTTCACCTGTGGGATCGTCTGAGACCAGCCACCAAGACAGCTGATGAAATTCAGGAGAATTTCTGTCTGTAATAAATCGCTTTTGAGGGGAAAAACTCATTCTGATTGGCTGGGTCTGGCTCCCCAGTGGGTGGGCCTTTGTCCTCTCAGTCCCATCCATGGCTCCGCCCCTGCTCTGATTTCACATGAACTGTAACCCAGTATAATTTTTTTAATTGTTGCATGTTGCGTTTATATTTTTGTTGAGTATATTTGAAGGAACATAATGTTCAGACCAGTACCCTGTTACAAACAAATGTGTTGCATAGACTATAGGGGAAACTAAGTTAAGATTGAATGACCTCTCAGATATAATATTACTAAAAGATTTAGATGGACAAATATGAAAATAATGAATGTTTGTTTTCTCCAGGAAGACATTGTGTTAATGGTTATGAGCTCATTGGCAGTTCAGAAGTTCATTACTTATTCATTTACTTTTTTTATAGGAGGAGCATATTTTACAGCTTGGTGGAATCAGTTTAGCACATCTATATTTCAGTTCTAAAATTAGGCCAATTTCACATATAAGCTCTATTGTATGGCCATGAACCGCCAGAAAACACTAAGAGACATGGGCTTAATGAATATAGGTAGAAATGTGCTCTTGCTCAAAAAGGCCTATGCAGTGTGCATTTTCCTAATGAAGACCTGCATTTGAGATTAATAGGAAGAACTCCTTCTTAATTTTCTCCCTGGCCCTCAAAATAGCTAGCACTTCCATTCTCATCCTTCCATTTGTTGTCGAATAAAGAGCATCAATAAGAGGAGACCTCTATATTTCTCTCAGTGGAAGAGATCTCTCCTTCAGGGCTTTATTGTATTTTCAGGGAGGTCAAAATTAAAAAGGGATATTTTCCTTCAGAGTGAATGGGAGAACATACCTGAGAGCTAGGTAGAGCCCTAAACAGCCCAAGCATACAGCCTCTTTCCCCCGAGAAGGAGAAAAGCAGAGCAGAGGAGCAGGCATAGTGAAATGAGAGTCTGATCATGGTACAGGTATCAGGGCCCCCCCAGGGGCCATCTGACCTCTGCTCCTCCCCATCATGGGCCTCCCAGGAGTATCAGACTGGGTGAGGAAAGAGGAGAAAGCAGCCTGGTGTGCAATAGGGGGGAAAACAGAGAACATATACAGTGGGGCAAAAAAAGTATTTAGTCAGCCAACAATTGTGCAAGTTCTCCCACTTAAAAAGATGAGAGAGGCCTGTAATTTTCATCATAGGTACACTTCAACAATGACAGACAAAATGAGAGAAAAAAAATCCAGAAATCACATTGTAGGATTTTTAATGAATTCATTTGCAAATTATGGTGGAAAATAAGTATTTTGTCACCTGCAAACAAGCTAGATTTCTGGCTCTCACAGACCTGTAACTTCTTCTTTAAGAGGCTCCTCTGTCCTCCACTAGTTACCTGTATTAATGGCACCTGTTTGAACTTGTTATCAGTATAAGTTGCAAATAAATTCATTAAAATCCTACAATGTGATTTTTGGGACTTTTTTGTCTGTCAAAGTTGAAGTGTACCTATGATGAAAATTACAGGCCTCTCTCATCTTTTTAAGTGGGAGAACTTGCACAATTGGTGGCTGACTAAATACTTTTTGCCCCACTGTATATGCATATTATTATTAGTATTGAATAGAAACCACTCTGAAGTTTCTAAAACTGTTTGAATGATGTCTGTGAGTATAACTTTTTGTGACTAGGGGGCAGTATTTTCATTTTTGGAAAAATAACGTTCCCGTAGTAAACGGGATGTTTTTTCAGGACAAGATGCTAGAATATGCATATCATTGACAGCTTAGGATAGAAAACACTCTAAAGTTTCCAAAACTGTAAAAACATTGTCTGTGAGTATAACAGAACTGATATTGCAGGCGAAAGACTGAGAAAAATCCAATCCGGAAGTGACTCATCTTTTGAAAGCTCTTTGTTCCAATGCGTTCCTATTGAGCAGTGAATGGGCTATCAACCAGATTACTTTTTCTCCGTATTCCCCAAGGTGTCTACAGCATTGTGACGTAGTTTTACGCATTTATGTTGAAGAATACCCGTAAGCGGCTACATTGCGAAACTGGTCACCTGATGGCACCCAGAGTGATTATCGCGTAAAATACAGAGGTAGCCATTATTCCAATCGGTCCTACTGAAAAACCAATTGTCCCGGTTGATATATTATCAAATAGTTATTTGAAAAACACCTTGAGGATTGATTATAAACAACGTTTGCCATGTTTCTGTCAATATTATGGAGCTAATTTGGAATATTCTTCGGCGTTTTCGTGACTGCAATTTCCGGGCGATTTCTCAGCCAAACGTGAAGAACAAACGGAGCTATTTCGCCTACAAAAATAATATTTTTGGAATAAAGGAACATTGGCTATCTGACTAGGAGTCTCCTGAGTGGAAACATCCGAAGCTCAACAAAGGTAAACAATTTAATTTGATTGCGTTTCTGATTTCCGTGACCAAGTTACCTGCTGCTAGCTGGACAAAATGCTATGCTAGGCTATCGATAAACTTACACAAATGCTTGTCTAGCTTTGGCTGTAAAGCATATTTTGAAAATATGAGATGACAGGGTGAATAACAAAAGGCTAAGCTGTGTCTCAATATATTTCCTTGTGATTTTCATGAATAGGAATATTTTCTAGGAATATTTATGTCTGTTGCGTTATGCTAATTAGAGTCCGTCGATGATTACGCTCCCGCACGCGGGATGGGGAGTCACTACAGGATAACAGAACTCACATGGCAGCGAAAACCTGTGAATAATCCAACCAGGAAGTGGGATATCTGATGTTTGTAGTTTTTCAAAGCTTGGCCTACCGAATACACAGTGTCTATGGAGTCAAGTTGCACTTCCTATGGCTTTCTCTAGATGTCAACCGTCTTTAGAAATTGGTTTGAGGATTCTACTATAAAGGAGGGCTCATGAGACCTGTTTGAGTCAGTGGTCTGGCAGAGTGTCTCAGGCTCGTGACGCGCTCTCGACAGAGTTAGCTCTTGTTCCAGTGCTTTTCTTCAGAAATAGGAATTCTCTGGTTGGAACATTATTGATGTTTTAGGTTAAAAACATCCTAAAGATTGATTCCATACATCGTTTCACTTGTTTCTATGACCTGTAACGGAACCTTTCGAGTTTTTGTCTGGACGAAGTCCTCGCGCCTTATGAATATGGATTACTGGGCTGAACACGCTAACAACAAGTGCCTATTTGGACATAAATGGACTTTATTTAATTTTATTCTATGGAAAAAATCAGTCATTTATTGTCGAACTGGGATTCCTGGGAGTGCCTTCTGATGAAGATCATCAAAGGTAAGTGAATATTTATAGTGTTATTTCTAACTTCTGTTGACTCCAAAATGGCTGATACTTCTCTGGCTGGATTGGGCTCTAAGCACCGTTCCCAGATTATGCTTTTTCCAAAACGTTTTTTTGAAATCTGACACAGCGGTTGCATTAAAGAGAAGTCTATCTTTAATTCTGTGAACAACAGTTGTATCTTTTATCAATGTTTATTATGAGTATTTCTGCAAAATCACCGGATGTTTTGGAATCAAAACATTACTGCACGTAACGCGCCAATGTAAACTGAGATGTTTGGATATAAATATGCACATTATCGAACAAAACAAACATGTATTGTGTAACATGATGTCCTATGAGTGTCATCTCATGAAGATCATCAAAGGTTAGTGATTCATTTTATCTATATTTCTGCTTTTTGTGACTCCTATCGTTGGCTGGAAAAAATGGTTGTGTTTTTTTGACTTGGCTATGACCTAACATAATCATATGTTGTGCTTTCGCTGTAAAGCATTTTTTAAATCGGACACGATGGGTAGATTAACAAGATGTTTATCTTTAATTTGCTTTATTGGACTTGTTAATGTGTGAAAGTTACATATTTCTAAAAAATATTTTTGAATTTCGCCTGCTGCCTTTTCAGCAGAATGTTGTCGAGGGGTTCCGCTAGCGGAACACCTGCGCTAGAAAGGGTAAGCCCTTTAATTTATTGATAAAAAAGATTGGCCAGGGTTTAGTTTTATCTGTTAAACAACACTTACCGATTATGGAGTTGCATATTGCTGTGATTTATTTTTTTAATTGGCACACCTTTTTATGCCCCTTCTATATTTCGCCTACTCTGGCTGAGCTAATTTAGATTGTCCTCTGAACATTGAATAAGAGTCTATCAAAGACTAAATTTTTCCTTCACAGTACAATGCTTTTAAACAGGCAAACTGTTGTGTCTCGCTCCCCTCAATAGGTTTTGTGCTAAATTACCTTGAATAGAACTGAGCATGCACACAGAGGAAACGCCATGGCGACCCTGGCATTGAATCTCCTTGCTACCATGTTAGATTCTCTTTTTTACTGTAGAATTTAAAATGTAGGTATTCAAAATGCATCTGTCAGACACCTTGCCAATTAGCAAGTGATGTCTTAACAACATCTTCCTGTTGCATCATGTATACATCCGTTGGGAAGAGGTATCTGTGCTATCTGGGTTTGTTGCCTCTCTCTCACACACATCCAATAAGTTGTGTTGTCACAAGGTAGGGGTGGTATACAGAAGAGAGCCCCATTTGGTAAAATACCAAGTCCATATTATGTCAAGAACAAGAAAAGAGAAATGACAGTCCATCATTACTTTAAGACAGTGTTACTCACTATTTTTGTAAGGGGGACACTTTGGGTTGAGACAATCATACAGATCTTTAATTTGTTGTACTTTTTCTTCCAATATTATCAATTGAGAGCAAATTGAGAGCAATAGAGCACATGCAATTTATTTGGTGTACAGCACATCACAAATATATACATACACACATCAAATAGGCTACATCACATGTAAAAGACCCAAATTAAGGGTTACCTCAGTAGTTGGATGAGCGAAAATGTCCCTTATTCTCCTTGACTGAATTAATTCTAAATGTATAGTCCGTTTTTTCTATCCTTGTGAGGCAATCCAGGTGTGCATTGGTCAGTCTGTTTAACTGTTTTTGTTTCACAGTGTTCATTGTTGAGTCCTTTCACCTTCCCTTGAATGTTTGTGGCACGGTCAGATTTGACCAGTCAATATAATTATCATTAAAAAAAACATAACAAGGGCATTTAGAATATCCTCTCCTCGTGTTTGTCCCTGAAGGGGCAGTAAACATAAAAATTCCTCTCTGAATGACTCGTTTTGAGGGAAGAGGACCCGAACACATTATTGGGCAATGTCACTTACATCAGTGCCTTCAAGAAGTGCAATACTAAAACTTAGCGCAATGGATATGTCAGTAATCAGTTGCTTACCGATGTCGTCGCCAATGTCTTCTATGAATCTTGTTATGGTCGAGTCTGAGAGTTGCAGTCCCTGAATTTGCTTTAAAATAGCTCCATTGTTCGTAAAATCATCAAACAATATTTTGGCTCCGGCCATAAAACATTCTTTGACAATCTTTGCATCTGTTTAGGCCTTTTTGTTTCTCGCGAGTATCCAAGCAATCTCACATGTTGCCTTTGTCGTTTTCTCTGCAACAGTGCTATATCTGTCCATCATTTGTTGTTCTCCTTTGAACTGTCCTTTGAGTTGGGCTATTTTGTTTTTTCTGAGGTTGCTTTGTGGCGGATATGTTTCGTCAAAGTGGGCATGATGTGACTGGAAATATCGCTCTACATTTTGTCTTTTAAAACCTTTTTGGGATAGGGGGCAGCATTTTCACTTTTGGATGAATAGCGTGCCCAGGCTGAACTACCTCCTACTCTGTCCCAGATGCTAATATATGCATAGTAGTATTAGTATTGGATAGAAAACACTCTGAAGTTTATAAAACTGTTTGAATAATGCCTGTGAGTATAACAGGCAAAAACCTCAGAAAGAATCCAAACAGGAAGTGAGAAATAGATTTTCAAAACAGTGCCACAGTCAGAGATGGATGAGATTGCACTTCCTAGTGCTTCCACTAGATGTCACCGTCTTGAGGATTCTACTATAAAGGAGGGGCTCATGAGAGCTCTATGAGTGAGTGGTCTGGCAGAGAGCCTCGGTCTCATGACGCGCGCTCCCGACAGAGTTTTCTCTCGTTGCAATGCTTTCCTTCAGACAATGAAATTCTCCAGTTGGAACCTTATTGATGATTTATGTTAAAAACACCCTAAAGATTGATTGCATACATCATTTGACTTGTTTCTACGGACTGTAACAGAACCTTTCGAGTTTTTGTCTGGAGGAAGTACTCGCGCCTCATGAAGATGGATTACTGGGCTGAACACGCTAACAACAAGTGGCTAAATGATGGGCTTTTGTGGAACATTATGGAACAAATCAGTGATTTATTGTCGAATGGCGATTCCTGGGAGTGCCTTTTGATGAAGATCATCAAAGGTAAGTGAATATTTAGAGTGGTTTCTCTAACCGCTCTTGACTCCAAAATGGCAGAATTTTATTTGGCTGGATTGGGTTCTGAGCGCCGTTCTCTGACTATGTTTTTTAAGTAAAGTTTTTTATAAATCTGACACAGCAGTTGCTTAGAGGATAAGTCTATCTTTAATTCTGTGAATAACACTTGCATCTTTTATCAATGTTTAATATGAGTATTTCTGCAAAATCACTGGATGTTTTAGAATCAAACCATTACTGCACGTAACGCGCCAATGTAAACTGAGATTTTTCGATATAAATATGCACATTATTACGCGCATGTGGTGACATCACCTGGTCTAAATGGTATTTCTAGGGACAATATCTCTTTCACCATCCCTCTATGCACAGGTTTACCTTCACTGTAACCACATCCTACCATACTTTTGTCTGTACATTATGCCTTGAATCTATTCTACCGTGCCCAGAAATCTGCTCCTTTTACGCTCTGTTCTGAACGTACCAGATGACCAGTTATTTTAGCCTTTAGCCGTACCCTTATCCTACTCCCCCTCTGTTCTTCTGGTGATGTGCCCAATTTCAACTTCCTGCTACTCATGCCAAGAATACAAGATATGCATATTATTAGTAGATGTGGATAGAAAACACTCTGAAGTTTCTAAAACTGTTTGAATCATGTCTGTGAGTATAACAGAACTTATGTAGCAGGAAAAACCCTGAGGACTAACCGTTCAGAATATCTTTTTTAGGTCTCTGTCTGTTCAGTGGGTCTCGTTGGCAAACAATATTTCTTAGGAACTGGTTTTCAGTTCCTACCGCGTCCACTGGATGTCACCAGTCTCTGGAATTTGGTTGAGGTTATTAATTTGTGCGATGAAGAAGAAGGCCATCTAGGAACTGCGTAACACTGTTGAGAGTTGCGCAAGATGTGAAAAGAAGCATGGTTTGTTGTCTTCCTGTATTAAACACAGATAGACCCGTCTACAATTTGATTGATTATTAACGTTTAAAAATACCTGAAGTTGTATTACAAAAGTAGTTTGAAATATTTTGGCAAAGCTTATAGGCAACTTTTGAAATATTTTGTTGCGCATTTTGGAAGCTGTTTGGAAGCTGTTTTCTTCTGGATCAAACACGCTTTATAAATGGACATTTGGACATATATGGATGGAATTAATCGAACAAAAGGACCAATTGTGATGTTTATGGGACATATTGGAGTGCCAACAAAAGAAGGTCGTCAAAGGTAATGCATGTTTTATATTTTATTTCTGCGTTTTGTGTAGCATCTTCAGGGTTGAAATATGCTACCCTCTTTGTTTACTGTTGTGCTATCATCAGATAATAGCTTCTTATGCTTTCGCAGAAAATACTTTTTGAAATATGACATGTTAGCTGGATTCACAGCGAGTGTAGCTTTGAGTATCTTACATGTGTGATTTAATGAAAGTTTTTGATTTGTATATAATTTTTTAAAATTTCCCGCCCTGCATTTTCCCTGTTTTTTGCCCAAGTGGGATGCAACCGTCCCTTATACCATAAGAAGATAATAAAGCACCAGCTGTCAGAGCAGCTCACAGATCACTGCACCTGTACATAGTCCATCTGTAAACAACCCATCCAACTACCTCATCCCCATACTGTATTTATTTATTTATCTTGCTCCTTTGCACCCCAGTATCTCTACTTGCACATTAATCTTCTGCACATCTACCATTCCAGTGTCTAATTGCTATACTGTAATTACTTCGCCACCATGGCCTATTTATTGCCTTAACTCCCTTATCTTACCTCATTTGCACTCACTGTATATATATTTATTACTGACTGTATGTTTGTTTATTCCATGGGTAACTCTGTAATGTTGTATGTGTCGAACTGCTGTGCTTTATTTTGGCCAGGTTGCAGTGTGTAAATGAGAACTTGTTCTCAACTGGCCTACCTGGTTAAATAAAGGTGAAATAAAAATAAATAAAATAAAAATGAGTTCCACTGCATTAACCCAATGTTCCTAGGCTGTCATTGAAAATACGAATTTGTTCTTAACCGACCTGCCCAGTTAAATTAAGGTAAAATGTTTAGTTTTTAAAGATGAATTTCTGATTCTAGATATTAGGCAACTACTATGACTAAATTGTCAAGTTATCAATAACTTGATATCCCAAGAATACTCAACATTCTCAAATTTTCAACATAAGCTGAATCACTAAACAATCAATATTTGTTTACCTATTGTCACGCCCTGACCTTAGAGAACTTTGTCTCTATTTTGGTTTGGTCAGGGTGTGATTTGGGGTGGGCATTCTGTGTTCTTTTTTCTATGTTTTGTATTTCTTTGTTTTGGCCGGGTATGGTTCTTAATCAGGGACAGCTGACTATCGTTGTCTCTGATTGGGAACCATACTTAGGTAGCCTTTTCCCACCTGTGTTTGGTGGGTAGTTGTTTTCTGTTTAGTTTGGTTGCCTTACAGAACTGTTCGTTTGTCGCTTTGTTATTTTTGATCAAAGTGTTCTGAGTTAATAAAAAATCATGAACACATACCACGCTGTGCTTTGGTCCACTCCTCAGTCTTCATCGGACAAGCGTTACACCTATACATTTAATTATAATTAACCTCAGGCAAACATGTGAATGTGTAATTAACCCTTGTGTGGTGTTCATGATTTTGTTATTCACCCAATGCTCACGGGTTTAATGGAACACAACAATATTGTTTTTTAAACAATACAGCCATAACATTTGGCATAAAAATACTTAACTTAGATGTTGACTTATGTTGACTTATAATTACAAGCAATATAGACAGCATACATGGTTAATATTTGCCATTTCCAAAAATGTCGAAAGTTTTGGAAATTAGATCACATTTATCCATAAAAGCACTATTTGTTTATTTTTGCTAAAATTTGATTTTTGTGAACAAAAACAAATTGTAATCAAGTCATGGGTGGAATAAATCATGTCTATCTTGAACAAATATAAATGAAACAAGTTTTTTTTAATCAGTATTGATGTTTACTGCTTTGAACTGAACAAATTGGAAGGACAAATTTAATGGAAATTGTAAATGAGCCACATTGAACACAAATTAAGGCTAGTCTACGCACCACATGAGGGACATCGTTTTACTCTGTGTGTGTTGCAAACATTCTTCTTGCACTTGATGCATGTGTACTGTGTCTTCCTGTCCTTCTTGGGTCCACACACATCGCAGTGCTTCTTCTTGTTGCAATCTATAATGATGAAAACATTTTACTAACATCTCATTCACATATATAGTTACAGCTTGCCAAGGCATGAAAGTCAGACACACACACATGCGAAAACATCACTCACACTTACTTCCGGTATTGGAGTTGTTGGTTCTGTGGGTCGAGTGGATGGGGCACCAGCATCCTCGTTCCTGAATCCTCCTCACGATGGCTGCAGAAGCTGGGGTCCTTGGGATATGTTGCCTCCTGGATTTGAGGTCTTACCCATGCCTTGCCCAACTGCTCGAGAAAGAGCTCTCTCCTCTGGAGCTTCCTTCTGTTCCAATTTGGGTTCAACGCCATCCAGATGACAAACACGTTGTACGCTGAGATGTCCAAGATGTTGAAGAATGTCATAATTGGCCAGCATAGCGTTCTTCTTTTGCAGCTGTAGCCAGTCACCAGCTTGTCTAAATATTTAACCCTTCCTTTTGTGGCATTGTAACCCATTATGATTTCTGTTTTTTTAAGTTTCTGGCCACAAATTCTCCCATCCCTATGCAGCATACTCATGAGTACCACATTTTTGCCTTTCTTTGGCACGTAAGACACTAGGAATGTCGGCCGTGAACACAAACTATGAGGAATTGGTTGCCCAGTTCCGTGTATTCAACAGCTGAGGCTCTGGATATTTTTTTACACTGTCCCTACCATCGTCAGCTTCCTCTTGAGGAGCTCCTGTCCCAGCTTGTACGAAGTACAAATGTTATTGCATGTGATGTTGTGGCCCCGGAGTACCTGTGTCACCTCCAGGACAACCTGCATTCCTTGGTTCTTCTCAGGTGCTCCTAAATCTGTCTCCCCGTATACACTTTCAAGTTCCACGCATATGATGAAGCAGCATCACAGGCAGCCCAGAACTTGATTCCGTATTTTACGGGTTTAGACGGTATGTACTGCCTGAAGGGGCAGCGACTCCTAAATGGCATAAGCTGCTCATCAACAGTAATGCGCCCAGGGTAGTAAAACAGGGGAAGGTAGTCCACCCACTTGTCTCACACTGACCTGATTATCATGGTCAAAACATATTGATATAGTAGTAGCTAAAATGGGGAGAAGTCTGTCCATAATAAAGCGATACTCTGCCTTCTTAACAACAGTATCAACAAGGCAGGTCCTACAGGCCCTAGTTTTGTTGCACCTTGACTACTATTCAGTCGTGTGGTCAGGTGCCAAAAAAAAGGACTTAGGAAAATTGCAATTGGCTCAGATTGGCTCAGGGCAGGATAGGCTGGCCCTTGGATGTACACAGAGAGCCAATATTAATAATATGCATGTCAATCTCTTCTGGCTCAAAGTGGTGGAGAGATTGACTTCATCAATACTTCATCAATACTATGACAGGTTGAATGCACCGAGCTGTCTGTCTAAACTACTGGCACACAGCTCGGACACCCATGCATACCCCACAAGACATGCCACAACAGGACTCATCACAGTCCCCAAGTCCAGAACAGACAATGGGAGGCGCAAGGTACTACATATAGCCATGACAACATGGAACTCTATTCCACAACAAGTAACTGATACAAGCAGTGAAATTATATTTAAAAAACAGATAAAAAATACCTTATGGAACACAAACATAGGCACAGACACATGCATACACACACACACACGATAACATAAGCACTGTACACACATATACACATGGATTTAGTACTGTAGATATGTGGTGGTGCCTTGGCAACAGCTACTGGGGATCCATAATAAATACAAATACAAAATTGCAGCTAGCTTGTCTCTCTGCCGCCGAGCTGGTCTGGTGTCTCGTTATCGAAGTGGATAATCCTGGAAATAATGTGGGAGTTTTCCAGAGACATTGTTGCACGGAAAAGTTATCTGTCAGTTCTGCATCCTGCAGGTTTTCCGTGGATTCTCCATTGGATCTGAAAACACGAGCAAGGATAAGAACCCCAAAATGTGCATGTAAATTAGATTGGTCCATCTCCTTCCATCTCTCTCCAAAAACACACCTTCTCTCCAAATGAGTGCAGTCCAGAATGATTTTCTGGATGGTGTCTGGGATGAACAGTTGAATAGAAGACTTTATGTACTACGCATGAGTAACCACCATCTGCGTCTGCCCTGGTTACTTCCTTTTCACATTGGCAGTCATGCGGGGAGACAGGTAGACAGGCACAGAGACAGACACACAGGTTATGTGTGCTATGTTGAAACATCAGGCCAAAGGAGGAAGAAGACAGAGTGAAGGCACACAGCAAACCTTTTTGTTACATTTTTACTTGTTTTCACCCACACACACACTTTTCCACACTTTTATTCCCCTATGGTCCAGTGGACCCGAACACAACATATATAATATAATTGTAGGGGGATGCATTGTGTGCACTCCATGAAAATGTGTTCTTCTCAGATAATGAGACAAGGTCAATGAGTCTCAGGTTGAAAAAATGTGTAATTGTATCGTTTTCATTTTAATGAAAATGGGTCCCACACACAAGGGTTAACAAGAAGTGATTATTGTATTTAGGAAGCAATATCCATCAGTCAACTTAGCTGGTCGAATACCAGCTCACTTACTGCTAACAGTGATTCAAGGGTTATTTAAGCCCTCCTTCCCAATAATGTAATGCACCCCTAGATATTATTGACTTGTTGAGTTGTCTGCAACTGGCCTCACTTGAAATGGAAAAAGTATTGTGCTTGACCTCCCAAGATTAAAGGCAGGTCCAACCTCAGTTGTGTTGTCACTGTTTGAGTGAGATTGGTGTTCACTGATTCTTTATGACACTTTGTCATTACGGTCAATTATCATGTAATTATTGCTTTGTTATGGTGAGGAGCATGGAATGGATTTTGTTTGGATGCGTGTACTGTATGAACCCAATCAATTATTTACATAGACCCTTCAACTGTTGTCAGGCACTATCTCATGCTACTCTTTATTTTTTCATTCTCCCATCTGTGTGAAACGTGTGGATGGATCTCACAGCCAGTACAGTGTAAAATTGGCACCGAAACATGAATGTCATAAATTCTCTGGTTTACATAACCTTCTTGTATGACAGCATATTGGGAGATCACCCATTTCATGAAAATATCAATTTACCTCTCAATATTACCTCTAAAATACACACCATAATAATATTACAGATCGGCCCAAAACTACCCCTACCTTCAACCTTTTTGAAGCAGAGGGTAAAGCCAGGTAGAGCCAGCTACTGTCTGGGGCTCATGAGATAAAGGCATGGATGGCCATTTGTACATCCTGAGTTTGATGGTCTGTTCAGGAGATATTGATCTGTCAGAAAAAGTGCAAAGTGGTTGTGAAGCAAGGTGCAGGCCTTTCAGTTTCAATAACAGAGACAGAAAGAAAGAGATAAAGAGACAGAATGACATAGAGATGGATCTATTCCACTTTACAGGAGCATATAATTTCACAATAATATGTTTTCTTCAGTTAAGGCTCTAAGAGGAAAAGCTTAAATTATCCTTATTCTAACAAATGGTCTCAGTTAGTGCATGACTCACACTGAAGCCACCCGCCTCTGCCTTGGAAATGGCTTCTACCCTCTGCTCTACTGGCGAATGTGCAATCTCTGGAGAATAAACTGGATGAGCTCTGTTCGAGACTTTCCTATCAATGGGACATTATTAAGAACTATAATATACTATGCTTCTCGGAGTCATAGCTGAACAAAGACATGGATAAAATTCATCTGGCTGTCTTTTCTATGCATCTATGCATTCTAAGAATATTTTCTATGCATTTCTTTCTGAGCTATTAGTTGGCAGGGCAGAACATAATTAGCATATAATATTATAACAATGAATAGCCCTACACTACAATTTGAAAATGTTTAACACATCTGATTAGTACATAATAAATTCAGTGACAATAACATAATTTCCATCTGATTACGCTCATAAAATCACCAAAGTCTCTATTGAATTATTATTTTTGTCTATTTCTGTGTTGTTTGGTGGGAAAACAGGTCTATGTAGCCTACTGTATTCTACACTTGTTTTTTTACTGGTAACATTTGTTCAGAACAATTAACTTAAAAGCAAGAGAAAATGGCGCTCTCCAAAAGTGTTTTAAAAAATGTGGATAATGAAAACGTTTCAGGGAAGAATGGACATCTTACGATCTTTCTCCAATGCCAAGCCAGTGTGTCTTATTTGCAACTAAACTGTTGCTGTTTGTCAAACTGATGTGAAATGGCTAGCTAGTTAGCGGTGGTGCGCGCTAATAGCGTTTTCAATCGGTGACTTCACTTGCTCTGAGACCTTGAAGTAGTTGTTCCCCAGCGGCTTTTGTGGGTAACTGCTTTGAGGGTGGCTGTTGTCAATGTGTGCAGAAGATCCCTGGTTCAAGCCCAGGTAGGGCGAGGAGAGGGACAGAAGCTATGCTGTTACATTTGCAAATAATTCAATCTCACACGTCATTATAAATCTAAGCATAGTACTTTCAAAGTGGCCTTCCTATCCCAGACAGAGACCTGCAAGCTACACACATGGCAGCAGAATCCTCCTTTGTGGCCTGACCCAACAACATAAGTGTCACGCCCCGGTCGAAGTATGTATGTTTTTCTTCATTTATTTGGTCAGGCCAGGGGGTGACATGGGTTATTGTGGTGCGTTTTTGTCATGGGGTTTTTGTGGGGTGTCTAGCATAGTCTATGGCTGCCTGAGGCGGTTCTCAGTCAGAGTCAGGTGATTATCGTTGTCTCTGATTGGGAACCATATTTAGGCAGCCATATTCTTTGAGTTGTGTCGTGGGTGATTGTTCCTGTCTCTGTGTTAGTTGTCACCAGATAGGCTGTATAGGTTTTCACGTTTTCACGTTCCGTTTGTTGTTTTTGTATTGTTTGTGTAATTTTCTTTATTAAAGATGTATCGAACTAACCACGCTGCATTTTGGTCCGACTCTCCTTCAACGGAAGAAAGCCGTTACAATAAGATCACAAGCAATGTTCCCTCAATTTTTTTCTTGCACTGAGGAAATTTCAGGTCTGCTGAGTGCAAACTGGAACATTATTGAAAATTCTGTGCAACTTCCAGCGCGCATTTACTGTGAACACTGAGGCTGTACCCGCTTCAAGGTACAGTTTTAATAGTGACAGTAGGCTACTGTGGCTATTTCATCATAATGTATCATCAACAACAATGGAGAACAAGTATCCCATAACATTTAAACATGGAAATAGTTGTTTTATCATTCAGCCTACAGTAGCAGCCAATTTGTGGTGTTCAATGTAGGTCCTACATTCCATGAGACGTTTGAAAAAATCATGCAGGGCTTATCCACTTGTCCTACAGGCAAGGAGGTGACTGAAAATGTGGTTGTGTTGTTTGATGCATGAAACCACTTTACAAAATAAAATTCATTATTATTCTCATACCATTACTTCAGAGAATCAGACAAATTATGCTACCCTCTGCCTATTGCCTAATTAGTTTATTTAAATCTGTCTCCAATACAAAAACAAATAAGAAAAACAGCTCTTTACTGTACCTTACTCTCTTTTCAAAGATGTCTAGAAAAGTAAATGTTTTGTGGTCTTGTAGGAAGCAATCACTCCCCTATTGCTGACTACAAATGAACTATAACTGGGCTAATAACTCAATAACTAGCAAAGGATATTAACAAAGTGTGAAAACGTAGCTACATCCCGATATTGCTTTGATCTCAAAACAAGCAGTGTCTCGCCCTGACCTTAGAGATCCTTTTTACGTCTCTATTTTGGTTTGGTCAGGGCGTGAGTTGGGGTGGGCATTCTATGTTTTCTATTTCTGTGTGTATGGCCGGGTGTGGTTCTCAATCAGAGGCAGCTGTCTATCGTTGTCTCTGATTGAGAACCATACTTAGGTAGTCTTTTCCCACCTGTGTTTTCTGGGTAGTTATTTTCTTCTTTGTGTGTCTGCACCAGACAGAACTGTTTTGTTTGTTCCGCTTTGTTATTTTTTGTTCTAGTATTCAGTTTTATTAAAAATCATGAACACGTACCACTCTGCACCTTGGTCCTCTTCTTCATGCAATGATGACAGTAACAAGCAGATATACTTACGACCGCTCATGCTGTAAACACAATCCAGTTAACCTCTAGCTACGAGCAATCCCGTATCCGGGAGCGTAATCATAGCCTCAAGCGCATTACCATAACGCAACGTTTCATATTCATGAAAATCGCATATGAAATGAAATAAATATATTGAAACACAAGCTTAGCCTTTTGTTAACAACACTGTCATCTCAGATTTTCAAAATATGCTTTTGAACCATAGAAAATCAATCATTTGTGTAAGAGTGTTGATGGCTAGCTTAGCATTTAGCGTAGCATTTAGCGCGCAACATATTCACAAAAACCAGCAAAGGAATCAAATAAAATAATTTACCTTTGAAGAACTTCAGATGTTTCAATGAAGAGACTCTCAGTTACATAGCAGATGTCCAGTTTTTCCTGAAAGATTCTTTGTGTAGGACAAATCGCTCCGTTTTTTTACTACACATTTGGCTACCGAAACTAACCGAAAATTCAGTCACCTAAACGTCAAACTTTTTTCCGAATTAACTCCATAATATCGACCGAAACATGGCAAACATTGTTTGAATCAATCCTCAAGGTGTTTTGTCAAATATCTCTTCATTGATATGCCGTTCGTGGAAGCAGTTTTGCGCACCAATTTCCACGCAGGACACCGTGCGGACACTTGGCAAATGTAGTCTCATATGGTCAATCTTCCAATGATATGCTTGCAAATACGTCACAATGTTCCAGACCCCTTGGGGAAACGATAGAAAGGGTAGGCTCATTCCTGTCGCATTCACAGCCATATAAGGAGATAATGCAAAATGTAGCCTCAGAAATCCTGTTCATTTCCTGGTTGCAGAAACATCTTGGTTTTGCCTGAAGCTTTTGTTCTAGGGCACTCACAGTGAAAATCTTTGCAGTTCTGGAAACGTCAGAGTGTTTTCTTTCCAAAGCTAACAATTCCATGCATAGTCGAGCATCTTTTCGTGACAAAATATTGCGCTTAAAACGGGCAGGTCTTTTTATCCAAAAATGAAATACTGCCCCTAGAGTCTGAAGAGGTTAAAAAAATGCGGCACTTCCTGATTGGATTTTTATCTGGGTTTCGCCTGTAACATCAGTTCTGTGGCACTCACAGACAATGTATTTGCAGTTTTGGAAACGTCAGAGTGTTTTCTTTCCAAAGCTGTCAATTATATGCATAGTCGAGCATCTTTTCGTGACAAAATATCTTGTTTAAAACGGGAGCGTTTTTCATCCAAAAATTAAAACAGCGCCCCCTATATCCAAGAAGTAAAAAATAAATGGCACAGATCCATATATGGCAGTTGTCTATTTGCATATAGGCCTACTGCATCTCTGATTGCTGCACCGGTCTGTGTAGAGTATGGGTTGAGTTGTGCATGTCAATGAAATAGAAACCTACTCCAATGTGTTCTGCCTACAACAAAATCTCTTGGTATGTTACATTAAAAATGACTAATATTAATTTGATTCAATCACAATTGCCACAGTAAAGGGAAACGTTAACAGGGAAAACTCGACAACAGTGATCGTCAAGATCACTTTTAGTCAAAATGCAAGCCCAGATCTACTGTTCAGATTTTTTTTTAACATGATTAAAAAAACATAAGCCTATGCAACATTAACCAATTAAGAACTGTACTGTAGCATTGAAGTTTGTGCAGTAAGCCATAGGCCCAATACATTATCCCCACATGTTGGCTTTGCTTGAATTGCCCTGCCAATGCATTGTTGTTCGTGCCATTTAAAAAAAAATGATTTCAAAATTTGAGGTAGGCTATATGATCACACTGGTAATATATCCTTTGCTGTACAGCTGAGTGAGCATACATTTAAATAATTTGCTTTTTATTTATGTATTACTGGGCTGATGGTGCTTGCATCTGATGGTCAGTCCCAGTAGAGTGAGAGATCAGCAGACTGAGGATCCGCCTCTCAACAACCCTCTGCTCTCCCTTTCCTCCACCAAAAAGGGACACCATCTTCCAGCTGATAACAAAACTCGAGTTGCACCATATTATTTCTGCCTCATGTACAAATTCATGTTGTTACTCCTATGAACAGAGAAAGTGAAATATTCCTCTATATTAAAAAAGACACAAACCGCTAATAGTAACAACAACGCAAGCCTATAGATACACTTTCCTACTCATTCATTACTGCTGTAGTGCTTGTTGTAGCACTGAGTGAAAATAGGAAGAACGCTCATTTTATGTCTTATAAAAGTGTTGAATACAAAGTGTTGGCAGTGCTGAGTAAGAACTTAAACATGAACTCACTCATAAAAGCAGCAGCTCTTTGCTGTATTCGTTGACAGTCTCTCCAGTCATGTTTTTTTTATTTTTTTTTACTTCACAGTTTCAACTTGGAAGCAAGAGTTTGTACCTTCAGACACATGAAACGGTTCAAAATGGCAACAGTTTGAATACCCGGTGAGGAGTGCAGCTGAATTGGGTGCACCTACTGACAATTTACATTTTTTTTTTTTTACCTTTATTTAACCAGGAAAGTCAGTTAAGAACAAATTCTTATTTACAATGACGGCCTAGGAACAGTGGGTTAACCTTGTGGGCTCAGGGGTTTGAACTTGCAACCTTCCGGTTACTAGTCCAGCGCTCTAACCACTAGGCTACCCTGCCGCCCCAACAGCAGGAGAGGAACAAATAAAATAGGAACACAAGGTTGTTTTTTAACAGAAATGTTTAGCGATCGACTAGGAATTCCTTCGAAGATCGACCAGTCAATCGTGATCGACCAGCAGTCTATCATGATCAACCGGTTGGTAACCACTGCTCTAGAAAGTTGAGTGAAGTTCAATCTGGTGCTTCTCTTTGTGGGCTGATATTTGAGTGTTAGTCCCGGGAGATGCATGACAGTCTCAGGCTACTGCGTGAACACACAGATTAGAGGGAACATTGGTCACAAGTCCCTCCCTAAAAGGGTCCTGGGTTTTAACCAAGCACAATATGTCCTTTGCAGATGCGGAGATATTTAAAAAGTGTGTGGTGACAGTTTTGGAGGAATTGGTTACAAGTCTATGGATAGCGTAATTGCGTCTGTCAAACAGGTGCCCTTGTCTGCATCAACAGCCGGCCACCACATCCATGCACTGGCAGATGATGGGCATAAGATTGTTCTGGAGGGCTTAATCAGGCTGAGCATTTTCCATGGCTATTGATGAGATAACTGACAACACCGATGTAGCACAGTTGTATGCATTCAGTTCCCTTGATCTTTTCCACATTTTGTTATTTTACAGCCTTATTCTAAAACTGAACAAATTATATATAAAACAAGAATCTCATCAATCTCCCCACAACACCCCATAATGACAAGGTGAAAACAGGTTTTTAGAGATTTTTGAAAATGTTATTATAAATACAAAACAAAAATACTGTATTTACATAAGTATTCAGACCCTTTGCTATGAGACTCACAATTGAGCTCAGGTGCATCCTGTTTCCATTGATCATCCTTGAGATGTTTCTAGAACTTCATTGAAGTCCACCTGTGGTAAATTCAATTGATTAGACATGATTTGGAAAGGCACACTTAAATAAGGTGCCACAGTTGACAGTGCACGTCAGAGGAAAAACCAAGCCATGAGGTCAAAGGAATTGTCCGCAGAGCTCCAAGACAGGATTGTGTCAAGTCACAGATCTGGAAAAGGATACCAAAATATTTCTGCAGCATTGAAAGCTCTCAAGAACACAGTGGCCTCCATCATTCTTAAATGGAAGAAGTTTGGACCCACCAAGACTCTTCTTACAGCTGGCTGCCTGGCCAACTTGAGCAATCGGGAGAGAAGGGCCTTCATCAGGGATGTGACCAAGAACCCGATGGTCATTCTGACAGATTTCTTCTGTGGAGAAGGGAGAATCTCCCAGAAGGACAACCATCTCTGCAGCACTTCCCAATCAGGTCTTTATGGTAGAGTGACCAGACGGAAGCCACTCCTCAGTAAAAGCCACATGACAGCCCACTTGGAGTTTGCCAAAAGGCACCTAAAGGACTCAGACAATGAGGAACAAGATTCTCTGGCACCATCCCGACGTTGAAGCATGGTGGTGGCAGCAACATGCTGTGGGGATGATTTTCAGCAGCAGGGACTGGGAGACTAGTCAGGATCGAGGGAAAGATGAACAGAGCAAAGTACAGACATATCCTTGACAAAAACCTGCTCCAGAGTGCTCAGGCCCTCAGACTGGGGTGAAGGTTCACCTTTCAAAAGGACAACGACCCTAACTGCACAGCCAAGGCAATGCAGGAGTGGCTTTGGGACAAGTCTCTGAATGTTTTTGAGTGGCCCAGCCAGAGCCCGGACTTGAACCCGATAAAACATCTCTTGAGAGACCTGAAAACAGCTGTGCAGTGATGTTCCCTATCCAACCTGACAGTGCTTGAGACGATCGGCCGAGAAGAATGGTAGAAACTCCCAAATACAGGTGTGCCAAGCTTGTAGCGTCATACCCAAGAATTCCTAAGGTGCTTCAACAAAGTACTAAGTACAGGGTCGGAATACTTATGTAAATGTGATATTTCAGTTTATTTTATTTTATAAATTTTAATAAAAATAAAAAAACTGTTTCTTTCTCATTATGGGGTATTGTGTGTAGATTGATGTGGAGAAAATGTCATGTCATACATTTTAGAAAAAGGCTATAACATATCTAAATGTGGAAAAAGTCAAGGGGTCTGAATACTTTCCGAATGCACTGTATGTTCATTATTTAGATGAAAATGAATTTAAAAAAAAGCTACTGGCACTGATTCCCCTTGAAGGACACACCCCCGAGTTCATAATATTCACAAAGCTGGAAGAACTGTTTTCACAACATGGTCTGTCATTCGCAAAAGTCAACTTTGTGGTCACTAACAGGGCTCCTGCTATCGTGGGCAGACACAGGGGCCAGGTCAGCAGGTTGAAGTAAATCGCCCCCCAAATGAATTGCTTGCATTGTCTCATCCATCAGAGTATGCTGTATGCCAGACTAAATGGTGAGCTAAAGTAATGCACATAATCAACTTTGTTAAGTAGCCATCATGCACCCAACACCGTCGTTTCCACAAGCTTGTGACAGAATCAGAGGAGGCAACTCACGATGATCTCCTGCTTCACAACAATGTGCGCTGGTTGTGTAAAGGAAAAGTATTGGAGATGGTCTCGCTGGATGAGGCCGCAATTCAAACTGAGCTGATGGAATTCTAGACATCGGGTCAAATCAGTAATGCGCTCAGGAGTGCCGAATCCTTGTGTACGATTTGGGTGGCATGCTCAGAGGAATACAGCACAATAAAGAAACTTGCATTTTAAATGCTAACAATGTTTGGATTGACTTACACCTGCGAGTCCTCCTTTTCCTCTATGAACACAATCTTTCACATAAGTCAATCGAGGACTGCCTGCACATCAAAATCACATCTATCTCACCCGACATCCACAAGATCGTGTTCGAAAGGAAATTCAACTTTTTCCATAAGTAAGTAACTTTATTAAATACTATCATTATGGTGAGTGCTTATCCAGGACTATTTAGATTTCATGCTGACACTATTCTCTGTTTCCGATACAGACATTCAGACACAGACATCGCCTTTCTTTCTTTATGCAGAGTGCTACATTTTTGGCCAGCTTTTATTTTATATAGGCCTAGGCACGGAAGAAATAGACTCCAATTAAGCCCTCTTGTTGTTTTTAAAGACTAATTAAAATGATGATTGTTTAAATGATTTACTCGACCTGTGTAGTTTTTCTCCATTTGTTGCTTTGCGCCACTTGCATAACAAGCTAGCTATATTTTCACCACCAGGCGATGTTCACCTCCTATTGTTCGTGTTGCGGTTGCAGCTTTACGTTTCAGTACCACAATATGGTCGGCTGCGTGCTTTATTACTTCACTGTGCCAAATAATATTGCTGGCGGAATTATACAGGACCATCACCAAGAGAGTTGTCATCTGTATTTTTCATAGCTCTCTATTTACCACCACAAACTGATGCTGGCACTAAGACTGCACTCTACGAGCTGTATAGGGCCATAAGCAAACAAGCAAATGCCATCTAATGCCATCTAAAGGTGACGCTCCTAGTGGGCAGTGATTTTAATGCAGGAAAACTGAAATCGATTTTACCTAATTTCTACCAGCATGTCACCTGTGCAACTAGAGTGTCACGCCTTGGTCTTAGTATTTTGTGTTTTCGTTATTTATTTGGTCAGGCCTGGGTGTGACATGGGTTTATTTTGTTGTGTTTCGTATTGGGGTTTTAGTAGGCATTGGGATTGCGGCTGAGTAGGGGTGTCTAGCATAGGCTTGGCTGCCTGAGGCGGTTCTCAATCAGAGTCAGGTGATTCTCGTTGTCTCTGATTGGGAACCATATTTAGGTAGACTAGGTTTCACTGTGTGTTTTGTGGGTGATTATTCCTGTCTCTGTGTTTGTTGCACCAGAATAGGCTCAGTCACTGGTTTTTCTTTTTTCCTTGTTTTGGAAGATAAGAGAAGAGAAGAGAACGAGCGCCATTCTCCTTGCGGAGATGGTGCAAAATACATCAACACGGTCGGTCCCTGGGATTGAGCTGGCCAACACGATTCGGTTTGCTTGGAAGGAAAATGAGTTGGAGCCTTTAGGACGGGAAACTTTTGGAAGGATAATATTGATGGGGATTCTAAAGCTGACGGTGAAGGACGTGTTTTGTTTCCAAGGCAACTCGTTGGAGGGAGCATACGACGTGGCACTATATACAGAGGAGAAACATGATGATATCCTGAGAAGGGCAAGAGCAGTGGGAGGTGAGAGGCCGATGAGCCACTATGAAATAACAAGCCTGGCGAAGAATAACTTTAGGGTTGTAACTGTCAACATTTACAACCCTTACGTTAAGGACGAAGAGGTGAGGGCTTTTCTGGGGAGATACATGGATAACGTCTCCTCGGCAAGGCACCTCAAAGACTCCCTTGGGTTTTGGAATGGGAGGAGAGGCTTCCAGGCCCTCCTCAGAGAGGACCCAAAGGGACATGGTGGCTACCTCCATCCTCCTGCTATGTTCTCCCTAGGGGCTGACAGGGGGACGTTGTTTTATGCACGTCAGCCCCCATTTTGCAGGCGCTGTATGGCCTACGGACACATATTCGCCTCGTGCAAGCACAAGAAAATGCAGATTTTGTGGATCTGAGGAACACGAGGCGAGGGATTGTGAAAAGCCTAAGACGTGCCATGGGTGTGGCTCGTCAGCACACCTGTGGCGGGGGTGCCCGGCCCGTCAGAGGTCATATGCGTCTGCGGCTGGGGGGGGGAGCAGGAGCGGGGGATGGGGGAAGAAGAGGAGGGGAAGGAAGCACGCCTCATGACCAGAGTACAGGTCCAGAGGGGAAGGCCACAAGGAAGGAGGAGGAGCAAGAAGCGGAGGATGGAAGAGAGAAGGAAACGGAAGGCACGGGAGTAGGAGAACCAGGAAAAGCGGCGGAAGAAGGCAACCGAGTGGAGGAGCATGAGAGAAAAGAAAGCGAGGGAGGAGTGGTGGAGAAGGAGACGGTGGAAGAGCAAGTGGACTGGGGGGAAAGTGCCCTGGTGGAAGAGATGAGGGGTATGGTGGAGGAGCTGGCGGGGGGGGAGGGTGGTATCTCTCCACTGCCGCCATCACCAAAGAAGAGAATGAAGAGGAGGGTGCGATTGGTGGTGGCAGACAGGAGGGAGATGGTGGACTGTCTGACGCCCCTGTGTGTCACAAATAGGAAATTAGTGACAGGGGGGGATTTTAATACAGATTTAGGAATAGGGGGGGATAGCAGTGCAGGCGCCATTGCCGGGCTAATGGCTTGCCATGGTCTGGTAGATGGTGGTCTGCACACTACTCCGAAAATGGCCGGTCCTACATGGCGCAACTCCAGGGGGGTTGAGCGGAGGCTCGACTATATTTTTGTACCCAGGTCTTTGGGTAAGTTGTCTGGGCGGCTGTTGCCTGTTTTCTTTTCGGATCATGACGGGGTGCTCCTGCAGGTGGGGTCGCCAGTCTGCCTCTTTGGTAGGGGGTACTGGAAGTTAGATCGGGATGTGCTGGAGGAGCAGGCTTTTGTTGACGGGTTTTATGGTTTCTTTTGGAGGCTTGAAGGCCTCCGGTCCATGTGCGAGGGGGTGTTAGAGTGGTGGGAATTAGTTAAGGTGAGGATTAGGGCTTTTATAATAGGGTATTGCAAGAGGAAAAAAGGGAGGAGAGGATGGAGGTGGATCGTATCCAAAGGTTAATTGAACTCGAATACGAGGCAGGCAACCTCGGCTGGTCGTTTGACTGGGAGAGATCCGCAACCCTAAAGGCGCAGCTCAGGGAGTTGCAGGAGCGGAAGGCTTGAGCTTCCCTGGAGCGTGCGCATAGTGGCTTTCTAGAACATAATGAGACTTGTTCTGCTATGTTCTTTAAGTTGGTTAAGGCCAGACAGAGTAGGAAGGTAATGCATGGTGTTAGGGAAGAAAATGGTAGTATAGTTAGAGAACCAGAGGATATGGTCAGGGTGACAACTGATCATTTCCAAGGTTTATTTAAGGAAAGGGAAATAGAAGTAGAGCAGGGAAATGTGTTTTTAGAACACTGGTCCAGGCGGTTGCTGGAGGACATTAGAGAAGTGATGGAGGCCCAGATCTCACGAGAAGAGGTTGAGAGCGCTCTTAGGAGGATGGGAAAAGGGAAGGTGCCTGGGTTGGATGGGCTGCCGGCTGAGTTTTATCTCAAGTTTTGGGGTATACTTTGACCAGTGGTCCTCGAAGTCTTGAAGGACATCCTTGAGACGGGGGTCCCGGGGGGATCAATGGCTGTTGGTGTGCTGTCACTTTTATATAAGAAGGGAGAAGTAACAGACCTTGGCAACTGGCGGCCGTTGACCATGCTGTATGTAGATTACAAGCTACTAGCAAAGGTTTTAGCAGACCGGTTGCGCACAGCCCTTCCCTACGTCGTCCATGAGGATCAGACGTGTGGGGTAGAGGGCCGCTCTATTAGATGGAACCTACAGTTAATCAGGGACTCCATCGCTTGGGTTGAAGATAGAGGACTGCCTTTAATGGTAGCAGCGCTAGATCAGGCGAAAGCCTTTGATCGCGTGAATAGATCCTTTTTATTCAGAGTGTTAGGTCGATTAGGATTTGGGGAGAAGTTTATAGGATGGATTCGTACATTTATATGTCGGAGCGGGGTGCCGAGTTAGTGTGAATAGTCACTTGGGTGACGTTTTTGACCTCTCGTCTAGGGTCAGGCAGGGGTGCCCACTCTCGGTTCTCCTCTTCGTTCTGTACATGGAGCCTCTGGGGGCTGCCATTAGGGCAGACAAAGGGGTGGAAGGCTTGCTGATCCCTGGAAGTGGTGGGCTGCGTGTTAAGATGACGCAGTACGCCGACGACACTTCCTTGCTGCTGTGCAAGGACTCCTGCCTGACAAGGTCCCTTGCCATCTTTGGGGATTTCACCCGAGCGTCGGGAGCAGGTTTTTCGGAAGATGGCGCGGTAGAACGGATGTGCCTGGGGGGTTATCTCTCTGTGAGGGGGCCCTGAGAATTCTCGGGGTCCATTTTGAGACCTCCGGCTCAGTGACGCTAAACTGGAACATGCGTATCGCAGTGGTACAGAGGAAGCTAGCAATGTGAAAGGCTATGTATTTGTCTTTTATGGTCAAAGTCCTGGTCCTAAAGGTGGATGTGTTGCCATCACTTTTGTATTTGGCATACATCTACCCATTGCCGGCTTGTCTGAGGAGGGGCTTGTGAGAGTGAGGCTGAGAGTGAGGCTTGTGTTTCAGTTTATGTGGAGTGGCAGGTGCGAGTGGGTCGCCAGGGCACATTTACATTTACATTTACATTTAAGTCATTTAGCAGACGCTCTTATCCAGAGCGACTTACAAATTGGTGCATACACCTTATGACAACCAGTGGAACAGCCACTTGCATCTAAATCTTGTTGGGGGAAGGGGGTGAGAAGGATTACTTACCCTTACTTACCCTATCCTAGGTATTCCTTGAAGAGGTGGGGTTTCAGGTGTCTCCGGAAGGTGGTGATTGACTCCGCTGTCCTGGCGTCGTGAGGAGTTTGTTCCACAATTGGGGGCCAGAGCAGCGAACAGTTTTGACTGGGCTGAGCGGGAACTGTACTTCCTCAGTGGTAGGGAGGCGAGCAGGCCAGAGGTGGATGAACGCAGTGCCCTTGTTTGGGTGTAGGGCCTGATCAGAGCCTGGAGGTACTGAGGTGCCGTTCCCTTCACAGCTCCGTGGCGAGCACCATGGTCTTGTAGCGGATGCGAGCTTCAACTGGAAGCCAGTGGAGAGAGCGGAGGAGCGGGGTGACGTGAGAGAACTTGGGAAGGTTGAACACCAGACGGGCTGCGGCGTTCTGGATGAGTTGTAGGGGTTTAATGGCACAGGCAGGAGCCCAGCCAACAGCGAGTTGCAGTAATCAAGACGGGAGATGACAAGTGCCTGGATTAGGACCTGCGCCGCTTCCTGTGTGAGGCAGGGTCGTACTCTGCGGATGTTGTAGAGCATGAACCTACAGGAACGGGACACCGCCTTGATGTTAGTTGAGAACGTCAGGGTGTTGTCCAGGATCACGCCAAGGTTCTTAGCGCTCTGGGAGGAGGACACAATGGAGTTGTCAGCCGTGATGGCGAGATCATGGAACGGGCAGTCCTTCCCCGGGAGGAAGAGGAGCTCCGTCTTGCTGAGGTTCAGCTTGAGGTGGTGATCCGTCATCCACACTGATATGTCTGCCAGACATGCAGAGATGCGATTCGCCACCTGGTCATCAGAAGGGGAAAGGAGAAGATTAATTGTGTGTCGTCTGCATAGCAATGATAGGAGAGACCATGTGAGGTTATGACAGAGCCAAGTGACTTGGTGTATAGCGAGAATAAGAGAGGGCCTAGAACAGAGCCCTGGGGACACCAGTGGTGAGAGCGCGTGGTGAGGAGACAGATTCTCGCCACGCCACCTGGTAGGAGCGACCTGTCAGGTAGGACGCAATCCAAGCGTGGGCCGCGAGGAGATGCCCAACTCGGAGAGGGTGGAGAGGAGGATCTGATGGTTCACAGTATCGAAGGCAGCCGATAGGTCTAGAAGGATGAGAGCAGAGGAGAGAGAGTTAGCTTTAGCAGTGCGGAGCGCCTCCGTGATACAGAGAAGAGCAGTCTCAGTTGAATGACTAGTCTTGAAACCTGACTGATTTGGATCAAGAAGGTCATTCTGAGAGAGATAGCGGTAGAGCTGGCCAAGGACGGCACGCTCAAGAGTTTTGGAGAGAAAAGAGAGAAGGGATACTGGTCTGTAGTTGTTGACATCGGAGGGATCGAGTGTAGGTTTTTTCAGAAGGGGTGCAACTCTCGCTCTCTTGAAGACGGGAGGGACGTAGCCAGCGGTCAGGGATGAGTTGATGAGCGAGGTGAGGTAAGGGAGAAGGTCTGTCCCATCGGGGAGGGAGGTAGGGGGGTACCACATTTCCCCCTCAAGCTGGACACAATTTTTGTTTCTTTCTTGTTAACGGAGCTTGCTCAGCCAGTGATACACCCGTCCGGTGACCTCCTGCGGGTGTTCTTCTCGTAACAGGCGAGAAGCATAATGGTGTGGTCTAACACGGGTCCTCGGGCGGAACAGCTGCCGTGGCACTTTGGTCATGCGGCCAAGTGGCTGCGTGCGCACCCTGAGGTTGAAGTTGCCCGAGTAGGTTTAGATCACAGGCACCTGTACGAGGAGGTCAGAAAGGCAGGGAGTCCGGCGCCTGTAGTGGGCATCTCCGAAGTGGTCTGGGAGGGAGTGCAGGCGCGGGGTCTGGACAACAGGCTCAAGGACCTGAATTGGTTGAGCCTCCATAAGTGCTTGCTGGTACGTTCCATCATGTACCGGTATAGTTTGGTGCAATCCCCCACCTGTCCAAGATCTTCTTGTGGCAGGGAGGAGAATGTGCACCATGTCTTTTGGGACTGTGCCTTTGCCGGAGTAGTATGGGCTAGGGCACGGGTGTTGTTAGGTTTGGTAAAGGGAGATTTTGTATTGACGTGGGCCAGGTTAGAGAGAGGTGTAGGAAGAGCGAGAGGGACGTAAAGGGACAGGTTTCTGCTCTGGCTTCTCATGAGTCTCTTTAAACGGGGGCTGTGGGAAGCAAGGCAGAACATGGTGAAGACAGGGAGAGATTGGGGGTGGAAGGGATAGTGAGGGGGGTGGAAGGGATAGTGAGGAGGGTGGAAGGAGATTTGAGGGGGAGGATGAAGAGGGAGGAGAGGAAGTGGGGGCAGCATGCTGCTCGGGAGAGGTGGAAGGGAGGTTTAGGGCTGGGTGTCATTTAGATTTGTAAGGGGATAGATTTGGGACGGGGAGAAAGGGAAAGGTATTTTGTAGGGTGACTGGGAGGGAAGATGCTCCCCTGAGGTTTTGTTTGGGGTTTATGTTTAGTTGAATTAGTTTAATTAAAATACCATTATTTGAGTATGTATGAAAATTATGTGTTGTAAAGAATGAATGGTATTGAAGATAATAAATTATTTTTTATAAATAAATAAAAAATACAAAAAAGATAACCGATACAGCCTTTCGCGTTTCGTTTGTTGTTTTTGTATATTTAGTTATTTCACGTATCGTTGTTTTTTCATTAAAGAACATGAGTAACTACCACGCCGCATTTTGGTCCGACTCTCTTTTCGACAGACGAACGCCGTTACAGAATCACCCACCACACCCGGACCAAGCAGCGTGGTAACTGGCAACAGCGACAGCGGAAGCAGCGAAAGGAGGAATGGACATGGGAAGACGTTTTGGATGGCAAGGGTTGTTACACTTGGGAGGAGATACTGGCTGGAAGAGATCACCTCCCATGGGAACAGGTGGAGGCACTTAGGAGAGCAGAGGCAGCTGGAGAGAGGAGCCGACGTTATGAGGGAACACAGTTGGCAAGGAAACCCGATAGTCAGCCCCAAAAATGTATTAGGGGGGGGGGGGGCTCAGGGAGAGTGTGGCAGAGTCAGGGTTCAGACCTGAGCCAACTCCCCCTGTTCATCGTGAGGAGCAGCGATCACAGGACTTCTGGACTTGGGAGGAGATATTGGACGGAAAAGGACCATGGGCACAGCCTGGTGAATATCGACGCCCCAAAGAAGAACTGGAGGCGGTAAAAGCGGAGAGGCGCTGGTATGAAGAGGCAGCACTGCGACGCGGATGGAAGCCTGAGAGTCAGCCGCAAAAATGTATTGGGGGGGTGGCTCACAGGGAGTATGGCTACGCCAGGTAGGAGACCTGCGCAAACTTCCTGTGCTTACGGGGGGGCTAAAGAGACCGGGCAGGCACCGTGTTATGCTATGGAGCGCACGGTGTCTCCAGTGCGGGTGCATAGCCCGGTGCGGTACATACCAGCTCTTCGTATTGGCCGGGCTAGAGTGGGCATCGAGCCAGGCAAGGTTGGGCAGGCTCAGTGCTCAAGAGCTCCAGTGCGCCTGCACGGTCCGGTCTATCCAGTGCCACCTCCACACACCAGTCCTCCGGTGGCAGCTCCCCGCACCAGGCTTCCTTTGTGTGTCCTCGGTCCAGTACAACCAGTTCCGGCACCACGCACCAGGCCTTCAGTGCGCCTCGCTTGTTCAGCGCAGCCAGAGCCTTTCTCCTCTCCAGTGCTGTCGGATTCTCCCACCTGTTTAGCGCTGCCGGAGCCTCCCGCCTGTTCAGCGCAGCCAGCGCTTTCCTCCTAAATTTAAATAATTAGGGATGACCAAGGATATTCTCTTGATAAGTGCATGTGTCACATCTGCTCCCCCCGGTGCTTGAGGGTGCCAGGCTGCCCTGCATCATGCACTCCTGCCATCTATTATGCACACCTGCCTTCCCTCGTCACATCAGCGATATTGGACTCACCTGGACTCACTCATCACCTGTTTATTACCTCCCCTATTTTTGTCAGTTCCCTTGCTCTGTTCTCTGCTGCTGCATTAATTGTTTTTTATTTGTGTTACTCGTTTACTGATGCTGTTCCTGTCTCGTTCCATGTCTGTTCCTTATTATTGAATCCCCGTACCTGCTTTGTCTCTCCAGCGTCATTCCATGTGACAGCATGAATTGGACCATTTTCCTGTCAAAATGTAACGACAACTTTTGGGTGTCAGGGAAAATGTATGGAGTAAAACATTATTTTTTTAGGAATGTAGTGAAGTAAAAATAAAAGTTGAATAATACAGCTTACAAAGGAAAATGCGGCCGAGAGCTGCCGAGTGACGCAAGCGTACCAGATGAGCTAAATGACTTCTATGATCACTTCGAAGAAAGCAACACTGCACCATGCGTGAGAGCACCAGCTTTTCGGGACAACTGTTTGATCATGCTCTCTCATCATGCTCTCATGGACTTACTGATGGGCCGCCCCTCAGGTGGTGAGGGTAGGCAACAACACATCCTACACGCTGACCCTGAACATGGGAGCCCCTCAGGGTGCATGTTCAGTCCTCTCCTGTACTCCCTGTTCACACACGACAGTGTGGCCAAGTACAACTCCAACACCATCATTACGTTTGCCAAAAACATGGTGGTAGGCCTAATCAATGATGATGACGAGATAGCCTATAGGGAGGAAGTCAGAGACCTGGCAGTTTTGTGCCAGGGCAACAACCTCTCCCTCAATGTGGGTAAGACAAAGGAGCCTATCGAGGACTACTGTCACATTGGTATGAAGAGATTCGGGAGACAGGCGCAGGAATGCGTAATAGTTTTTTAAAATTAACTCCAAATTACGGAGTACCGGGTAAAGGCACAAGGACGAAGACCAAACAAACACGTAACAAAAACACAAGTTTGAAACCCCAACAAAAGAGCGAGGAGTACCTCGAATAAATAACACACGAGCACAATGATTATCACACGAGACCAGACCTGTAATCATCTGCGCAATCCACAATGGCACTAAAGCCAAAACACACAGCATGTACTCACATGCCCCAACGGACATTGTAACAATAATCGACCCCACCATGGTGAACAAAGGGCACATATATACAATACAATCAGTGGGGCCAGGTGTGCGCAAGGAAAGTTCAAGAGGGATCCGTGACAACGACAGGAAACGGAGGGCCGAAAACGCCCCCATTCACATCGAAAGGGCTGTAGTGGAGTGGGTCAAGACCTTCAAGTTCCTTGGTGTCCACATCACCAACAAACTATCATGGTTCAAAAACACCAAAACAGTTATGAAGAGAGCACCAAAACACCTATTACCCCTCAGGAGGCTGAAAAGATTTAGCATAGGACCTCAGATCCTCAAAAGTTCTGCAGTTGCACCATCGAGAGCATCCTGATTGGTTGCATCACTGCTTGGTATGGCAAATGCTCGGTATCTGACCACAAAGCTCTACAGGTAGTGCTTATGGCCTATTACATCACTTGGGCGTAACCTTCCATTAGGACCTCTATACCAGGTGGTGGCAGAGGAAGGCCCTAAAAATTGTCAGACTCCAGCCCAAGTTGTAGACTGTTCTCTCGGTACCAGAGTGTCAATTCTGTGTCCACGAGGCTCCTTATCAGCTCTACCTCCATGCCATAAGACTGCTGAACGGTTGATCAAATGGCTTCCCGGATTATTTGCATTGACCCACTTATTTTATTCGTACTTGTTCTTCATTTTTGCACTGACTCTCTTGCACAGGCTCGATGTGCACTCACTGGACTCTAGTCACTCACACATTCTACACTGACACTCCCCCACACACAACCACACACAAAAACACGCTCACAGATGCATATTGTGTTGTCAAAATACCTCCCTGTCACACTGAAAAAAGCTGCAGATTAGGAGTGTGTGTGTGGGGGGGGGGGGTGCATGTGTGTCTGTGTCCTCAATTTGCTGAGTTACCAAGTTTGCTCTCACTCAGTCAGAATGCACATAAGCGTTTCATCTTTTTTCTCTACCCTTGCCCCGCTTTTTAGATATTATGTACATTGATAGCTTCATTGCAAATGCTCTTGTGATTTTTCATAGTAGCAGGCAGAAAATTACTTCATTTCTTTAGATCACGGATAATTACAAAAAAAACTCTGATCATAATCTTAATCTTATCCAGAATATTGCCCATATCCATTACAATACTTGTTTTATCCGACTACTCGGCACACCCCTACTCTGTAGCCACAAGTCAGAGCTTTGCTGTGACATTATTTGGTAGGAAGTCAGTGTCATTGGCATCATAATAACAGATCATGACGTGTACATTATCAAGTGAGTAAAAATGAAAATTATTTACTTATGCATCATTTAAAAGCAGGTTAAACTCCTCTTTAGCGTACTAATGAGCAGCTATTGTATTTAATGTTTTTAGCCCCAAACTAAACTTGACCGGCTTACTTACAAGGCACACCATCTTGTAAAACAGCAATCCAACTGCAACTAGCAGCTGCACATTTGAAGGTTACGCCTTAAGAGGCAAAATCCTTCAAACCGTGCCAATTCATTAATCTAAGGCGCAATGCAGGAACAAAATGTATTTGGATAAATGTCCAGATCAAAGGCTTATGTATCCCCAAAGGTAGGAGAATAAAATCAAAGGAACCCTCACACCATGCAGTAGGTGGGATTTTATTCTCTGTTAGACAAAAATTGACTGTTGCCAAGTCTTTGAAAACATTGCTGGATTATACTGTGGCTAACAGGCTGATACAATGCACATGTTAATGTTTAGTCTTGAAAGGTGAGTAGCTGATTCTAGATATTAGGCAACTAATATGACTGACTAACTCAAACTTTTAATTCAACGTGATCTCCCAGGAAACATTACCATTCTCAGGTTTGCAACATACTCTGAATTGCAAAACAATCTATATTTGTTTACTTATTCAATACACTTATCTCTAATTGACTCCAGTCAAACATGTCAATGTGTAATTAACCAGAATTGATTCTTGTATTCCGGCGCCGACAGATGGCCACCTCGCTTCGCGTTCCTAGGAAACTATGCAGTATTTCGTTTTTTTACGTGTTATTTCTTACATTGGTATCCCAGGTTTCATGACATACAGTCAGGAGGAACTACTGAATATAAGAGCAACTCACCATCATTACGACCAGGAATATGACTTTCCCGAAGCAGATCCTGTGTTTTGCCTTCCACCCAGCACAATGGATCGGATCCCAGCCGGCGAACCTAAACAACGTCGCCGTAAAAGGGGCAAACGAATCGGTCTTCTGGTCAGGCCCCGGAGAAGGGCACATCGTGCACCACTCCCTACCATACTACTCGCCCATGTCCAGTCTCTTGACAACAAGGTTGATGAAATCCGAGCAAGGGTTGCCTTCCAGAGAGGCATCAGAGACTGTAACGTTCTTTGCTTCACAGAAACATGGCTCACTCGAGAGATGCTATCGGAGTCAGTGCAGCCAGCTGGTTTCTTCACGCATCGCGCCGACAGAAGCAAGAATCTTTCTGGTAAGAAGAGGGTCGGGGGGGTAGTATGCCTTATGATTAATGAGATGTGGTGTGATCATAACAACATACAGGAACTCAAGTCCTTCTGTTCATCTGACTTAGAATTCCTCACAATAAAATGTCGACTGCCTTATCTACCAAGGGAATTCTCTTCGATTATAATCACAGCCGTATATATTCCCCCCCAAGCAGACACATCGATGGCCCTGAACAAACTTTATTTGACTCTTTGTAAACTGGAAATCACATATTCTGAGGCTGCATTCAATGTAGCTGGGGATTTTAACAAGGCTAATCTGAAAACAACACTCCCTAAATTCTATCAGCATATCGATTGCGCAACCAGGGCTGGTAAAACCCTGGATCATTGTTATTCTAACTTCCGCAACGCATATAAGGCCCTCCCCCCGCCCTCCTTTCGGAAAAGCCGACTACGACTCCATTTTGTTGCTTCCAGCCTACAGACAGAAACTAAAACAAGAAGCTCCCGCGCTCTACTGCCCTAATCCATCTGGACAAGAGGAATACCTATGTGAGAATGCTGTTCATCGACTACAGCTCAGCATTTAACACTATAGTACCCTCCAAACTCGTCATCAACCCTGGGTCTCGACTACGCCCTGTGCAACTGGGTACTGGACTTCCTGACGGTCCGCCCCCAGGTGGTGAGTGTAGGTTACAACATCTCCACCCCGCTGATCCTCAACACTGGGGCCCCACAAGAGTGCGTTCTGAGCCCTCTCCTGTACTCCCTGTTCACCCACGACTGAGTGGCCATGCATGCCTCCAACTCAGTCATCAAGTTTGCAGACGACATTACAGCGGAAGGCTTGATTACCAACAACGACGCGACGGCCTACAGGGAGGAGGTGAGGGCCCTCGGAGTGTGGTGTCAGGAAAGTAACCTCACACTCAATGTCAACAAAACAATGGAGATGATTGTGGACTTCAGGAAACAGCAGAGGGAGCACCCCCCTATCCACATCAACAGGACAGTAGTGGAGAGGCTAGTTAGTTTTAAGTTCCTTCTGCGTACACATCAAACTGAATTGGTCCACCCACACAGACAGCATTTTGAAGAAGGCGCAGCAGCGCCTCTTCAACCTCAGGAGGCTAAAGAAATTGGGCTCGTCACCAAAAGCACTCACAATCCACTACAGATGCACAATCGAGAGCATCCTGTCGAGCTGTATCACCGCCTGGTACGGCAACTGCTCCGCCCACAACCGTAAGGCTCTCTAGAGGGTAGTGAAGTCTGCACAACGCATCACCGGTGGCAAACTACCTGCCCTCCAGGACACCTAAACACCCGATGTCACAGGAAGGCCATAAAGATCATCAAGGACAACAACCACCCGAGCCACTGCCTGTTCACCCCGCTATCATCCGGCAGGCGAGGTCAGTACAGGTACATCAAAGCAGGGACCAAGAGACTGAAAAACAGCTTCTATCTCAAGGGCATTATACTGTTAAACAGCCACCACTAACATTGAGTGGCTGCTGCCAACCTACTGACTCAACTCCAGCTCACTTTAATAATGTAAATTGATGTAAAAAATGTATCACTATCCACTTTAAACAATGCCACTTAATATAATGATTACATACCCTACATTACTCATCTCATATGTATATGTATATACTGTACTCTATCATCTACTGCATCTTGTCTATGCTGTTCTGTACCATCACTCATTCATATATCTTTATATACATATTCTTTATCCCTTTACATTTGTGTGTATAAGGTAGTAGTTGTGGAATTGTTAGGTTAGATTACTCATTGGTTATTACTGCATTTTCGCAACTAGAAGCGCAACCATTTCGCTACACTCGCATTAACATCTGCTAACCATGTGTATGTGACAAACTTATTTTATTTGATATTTAGGAAGCAATATGCATCAGTCACCTTAGCTGGTCGAAAGCCAGCTCAGTTCCTACTAACAAGGTGATTCAAGGGTTATCTAAGCCCTCCTACCCAATAATGTATTATTGTTATTATATAATAATTATTGACTTGTTGAATCATCTGCGACTGGCCCTAATTAAAAAGGGATAAGCATTGTGCTCAAATAAGCTTTAATTTGCCGCGTCAAATAACAAAATTATATTACAGAATGTTGTTGTATGTCCTGAATTTTCACATGCAAGCCAAGTGAGCCCACTATGATCAGTAGCACTGTCAAAGCTGTAAAAAAAACAAGTCTGCCAACAAGCACACACACTGGCCACGATGTGTTTACAATACCACGTTGGTAATAAGGCATTATTTATTTGACTGAATGGAAAAACGTCTATGAGCATTTTAAATAATATCAGTAACAAACAAGCAGAATAAAAATGTGCAAATATCTTTGATAAAGATGTTATTAGCAACTTCTGGGGTAGCTAGCTTGCAACGGTATTCGTCGTCTGAAGAAGAGGAATCATCTGACCAAAGCGCAGCATGGTAAGTGTTCATGCTTTCTTTATTAAAACTGAACTCTATAACAAAATAACAAAGGGAATAACCGAAACAGTCCTGAAAGGTGCAAAACACTAAACAGAAATTAACTACCCACCAAAACCCTGTGGGGAAAAAGCTACCTAAGTATGGTTCCCAATCAGAGACAGCGATAGACAGCTGTCCCTGATTGAGAACCATACCCGGCCAAAACAAAGAAACACAAAAACATAGAAAAAGGAACATAGAATGCCCACCCAAATCAGGCCCTGACCTTAGAGCTTTTTATGTCTCTATTTTGGTTTGGTGACATACCTAGCTTTAGCTTGGTACCTAGCTAGCACCATTGAAACCAGGCTGAAAATAATGACCAGCAGATACTGCAGTAATTTTCTATATTCTTTGCAATGATTTAGGAATCAATGTGACTTATTATTAGCTAGGCAGCCAATTGAACTTCCATTCATGAAAATAACTAGCTAGCTAGATAACGAACTAAACAAGCTAGCCAGCTACTGAACCCTGTTGGCAAAGATGTTTATAACTTAACCAAGATGAGTTTGAATTTGAGTTTATTTATTCTTGTTCTCATATAAAACATTAGAAATGCATCATTTACATGACTACATGACTGGTTAGGGCCAGTTTGCTCTATTCTGTGAAGGGAGTAGTACACAGCGTGATACGAGATCGTCAGTTTCTTGGCAATTTCTCGCATGGTATAGCCTTCATTTCTCAGAACATGAATAGACTGATGAGTTTCAGAAGAAAGTTCTTGGTTTCTGGCCATTTTGAGCCTGTAATCGAACCCACAAATGCTGATTCTCCAGATACTCAACTATTCTAAGAAGGCCAGTTTTATTGCTTCTTTAATCAGAAAAACAGTTTTCAGCTGTGCTAACATAATTACAAAAGGGTTTTCTAATGATCAATTAGCTTTTTAAAATGATAAACTTGGATTAGCTAACACAATGTGCCATTTGAACACATTATCAGCAACCATCACTCCTGGATCACTTTTTGACACATAACAACCCAAACGGCGTTCCATAGTTTTGTCACTGTTTGAATTGTCATGTCATAATTTTCAATTGTCAGGTCATCATAGCTTTCTTGTGGTGTTATAGTAATTGGATGAGGAGCATGGTTGGATGCATGTATGAACCAAATACATGATTTACGTCATGTCTGAGGACAGCTGAGGGGTCTATCTCATGATTCTCTTTCTTTTTTAATTCTCCCATCTGTGTGAAACGTGTGGATGGATCTCACAGCCTGTATAGTTAATTGGTACAGAAACATGAATGCCATAAATTGTTGAGTTTTCGTAACCTTTTTGTATGACAGTATATTGGGGGATCACCCATTTCATGAACATATACATTTACCTCTCAATATTACCTCTAAAATACACACCATAATAATATTACAGATCAGCCCAAAACTACCCCTACCTTCAACCTTTTTGAAGCAGAGGGTAACGCCAGGTAGAGCTAGGTACTGTCTGGGGCTCATGAGATAAAGGCATGGATGAATGCTTGAAGTTCTGATTTTAATTACCTCCCAATGTTTCCCTTTAAGACAGAATGGATCATTAAACAGGGAAGTGGAAGGAGAGGTGAAGACAGGAGATGATATGAAAGTTGTTACTGCTGTATGTTGGGTTAAGGGAAACATGATGGTGTTGTGGCAACAGTTTTCAAAGTCCTTTTTTATGTCATGATCCCAATCATACATGATTGTACAAGTGTACATCGATGCCATTAACTGCCTTGTTCAGGGGCAGAACAACAGACTTTTACCATGTCAGCTCGTGGATTCAATCTACCTTTCGGTTACTAGGATACCTGCCGCCCGTACAATAATAAACGTTAAGATGTGCAATGTATCAGCCTGGGGAGTTAGCCACAACATAATCCAGCAATATTTTCAGACCTTTAGCAAATGTGCCTCTTTTTCTAACAAAGAATCAAATTTCACCTGTCACATGTTGGGAGGGTTCCTTTGATTTTATTCTCCTACCTTCTCCTACTTAAGACGATTAAGGCATGACCTTCAATTGTGCAGCTGCTAGTTGCAGTTGTATTGCTGTTTTACAAGATGGTGTGCCTTGTAAGTAAGCCGGTCAAGTTTAGTTTGGCGCTAAATAAATGAAATAGAATAGCTTCTCGTCAATTCGCCTGGGAAGAGTTTAACTAGCTTTATTAATTGATGAATAAAATCATACATTTTTTTACTCGCATGATAATGTACTCTTCATGATCTGTTATGATGCCAATGACGCTGAGATCCTACCTAACAATGTCACAGCAAAGCTCTGGCTAGTGGCTACAGAGATAGAGTTTGTCCCTTTGACAGAGTGACAGTATTTCAACAATCATGTGATTTATCAGTGGGGTCTTCACAAAATGGAGGGGTACCTGTAGATCTACTTATTGTATCAGTGCCGTTTCATTGTTATCACCTCCATTAAAAGAGCAAGGAAGAGGAGGAAAATACCGACATTGACATCATTATCGCAGAGGTAATTGCTATACATTGTTGTGTCCTTTCATATTTGAACTGTTTACTGTGAATATGCAAGTGTGCAGTCCTTGTTGAGTAGTTGAAAAACGAGTTTTGATGACTCCAACCTAAGTGTATGTAATCTTCCAACTTCAACTGTATATAACACAGTAAAATCCAGTTTTTGCCTGCACTGGGCCTTTAACAAAAACATGGCTTTCAAGTTACAATTCATTAAAGTGACATGTTTTCATTTGCATTTCAAGTAGAAATGTAAACTCCCCAGTGATATATTGATGGAAGTAGGAAGACAGTATGGATCAGCAGCAGCTTGCTGAGTACAATTTAGTTAAAGATTAGACTGCTTACAGCCACACCAGGAAGGAACTGCCACAATCTCCAGGTTATTCAAGCATACAGCTTTCCCTAAGTGTACATGTGCTGACTACAAGTGACGTATAGAGATAGCTTACCGGTATGACAAAATACCGTATCTACAAAGTTCTTAGGTTTTAGACTTGCATGACACAGTTTTATGACAGTTAATAATTCCCTGCCTGAAGCTGCTTGGACAAGAGCTCAATATTGTCCCATGAATAATCAGGCTGCCTGTCGTCTGAATGTCTACAATGAATCAACATGATCATAACCCTTATTTATTGACCTGTGTATCTTTGATTACAAAGTGTCTATAGTGTACATTTTCCAAATAATGGGGGCATAGACATAGGCCTATAACTGAAATACAATCACAAATTGAAATTACTGGAGGGAAATGATGGAGAGAGCACTTACCTACTGTAAATTCCAAACACAATTTCTTTGGAGGGAAATGATGGAGAGAGCACTTACCTACTGTAATTTTCAAACACAATTTCTCCAAAACTTTTTTCAGAGAACATGTTTAAGAGGAAAACAGCATTAGAGCATTAACTGGTCATTAAAACTTTTGGCAGATTGAATATTCATTCTGCAAAGTTTATTTTTTTGACACCTAAATCCATATCGTATGAGGAATGAGTCATTGTAACCGATCACTACTTTTTCTCCATTTAGAAAAAGCTCTCTCTGTCCTTGACAAATCAGGATTGATTCAGGTGCCGTTCCTTAAGAGCTGGTTTCTAAAAACTTTGGAACAGAATAAATTAATGGTAATATTAAGCAAACAAGCACAGAGCCCTGTGCACCCAATTTGTATACAAAGACATGCACAAAAACAATAGAAGAATTGCAGGGTGGTGGATAACCAAATCAGTGATAAGTTTTATTTTATTATGAAGATGTTTGGCACAGTTCAATGCATTTACTGCTTTACTGAGTGCTGAACAATTAGTCATGTCCCGGGCTGCCAGGCGTCCAGTCCACAGCATCAAACTGTTATTGCAGGTCCTCTGTAAGTTGTCAATTAACTCAAGATAAGAACCCACTGCTATGTATTTATATTACTTTCTAATACTATCTCTCTCTCTGTCTTTCTTTCTCTCTCTCTCAAACACACACGCCTGATCACACACGTTGTATGTATTGTTTTATGTTACTATAATTCAGTATGTTTGCCAAACGTGTTTAAGGGAATGTTTGCTACTTTCATTACCATGTCTCCATTGGGCAATACTTCCCCATACATTTTTTACTTTTACTTTTATTTAACTAGTCAGTTAAGAACAAATTCTTATTTATGATGACGGCCTACACCAGCCAAACCCATACGACGCTGGGCCAGTTGTGTGCCGCACTGTGGGACTCCCAATCACGGACAGTTGTAATACAGCCTGGAATCGAACCAGGGTGTCTGTAGTGACGCCTAGACACCACATATTCACAGCAGGTGAACCTGGATAATATATTATTAATTATAATATATGAATTAACCATATATTAATAATTTCGTTTTAAAAGATGCACCCACGTAGAGTGCATATTGCACATATTAAGATACCTACATGGCTGTACCCAAACGGTCATACAACATTGCAATTAGAGCCTCCATAATGGTCATGTGACCTGACCATGGAAAACTCTGAAACCTAATTATATACTGTAGATACAATACATCATATTCCTATGATCACTGAACGTACAGATGCAATAAACATGAAAAAAAACACAGGTTCCTTTTGAATTGGAATATCATGTCATGTCAGAACAAGATAATTGCATATTGATCTAAATAAAAACATCACAATTATTGATAAGTATTCAGGGATAACATTGACTTGCTTGTTGCCCTCCAGAGCTTTGGACTTTGTCCCATTGAATTCACCTAAAAACATGACATGGCCTCTATCGGCTCAATACACCCAGCAGCACCTCGTTAAAGTTACTGTTATAGCTGACCTCCCCAGCATTGTGCTCACCTCGCCGCTGTCTGGACCGCTTGCCTGCCAGCCTGGCTGCCTGGAGGCTGGATGTTATGGCCTCAAGGTTGGCCTGTAGAGTGGAGGGATTTCAAATATTTATTAATCTCATTTAGCCTTTCCTCAATATGTTTAATCCTCACCTGACAGGAATAGATGGCCTCCATTTCAGACCATTGATCATCCATTTGGACTGTATGACTATCAATTATGCCTGTTTTTTTCTCCCTCTGCCCACCTGGGACATTCTCCTCAGCAAGGAAAACCTCTGAACAGACTGATGTGGTTTCTTTATATTTATCATCCGGGTAGCAGAGATTCTTGTCTCCACAAATCTGTTTAAAGCCCTCGACATGTCATGGGGCCCATCATGAATACATGTCACTGATGTGTATTGATGGGATATGCACTAATGCTCATAACTTTAATTAAAGTCACTTTCCCATTAAGGCTGTTGAAGCTGTAATGGCTGAGCCGTGCACAATGACTCTGTGTAGTCTAGCTGACTTTTGAAGATTTACTCAGACACACACACTCTGGAGGAGTGCTTGTGCAACAGCCATGTGGAGTCACAAACATTATCCCAACCATTGTGTATAGCCTGCTTGACAAAAATCTGAAAATCCATTGTCCTCCATTGCACTGTGGCTTTACCGCTGAACAATCAAACTTAAGAGACTTAATTTATTTTCTCTTTCCACCGCTTTCTACCTCTACTCGCTTGTTTTCCCCTCCCCCTTACAGTTTGACAAGATCAAGTTTTAGGTCACCTTGCTCTATGATTGGAATCATTATCAGGCAGCTGGGAAACTGGCTCTCTCTCACATGGGATGGGGTCCCGTACCACTCAGTCTCCTCCTCAACTCTTAATTTTAGTTATTTTATCGGAACTCAGCACCAAATTTCAGCTGGTTTCTTGACAGATCATGACTGCAGCGAGCGAGGCTGAGCTACCTATCTGGCTGTGTGCCATTTATTGTTTTCTGTCTTTTGGAGGCTCATGAGCCCATTTAGTGTGTAGATGGCCTCTGTGGAGCTGTCTCCTTGCATTGAGTTTACAAGAGAAAGTTGATACCAATATCTGTTACCCTTCTCCCAAATGATGCCTTATCGTCACTGTTTGCATTGAGGTTGATTGAAGGGATCGATCCCCTGTCACTTTATCTGTCGCTTTCTCTACCTGCTCCATCTCGCCTCCTGTCGATCCTCTGCCCAAGCCTTGTCCCCAGCCCAGCAGCTGTCTTCTTCACACAGTTAGAGGACATGAAGCAGGGCCACAGTGGCAGAATGGAGAAATGAACCCCTCCTATCAGCCAGCAGTTGTCTCTGTATTGTCAGGACATCCCCCTGCCCTCTATCCTATCCACCACCCCGCCACAATAATGCCATCGAGCCCCCACTAGAGCGCCCCACCTAACACCACATACTCCTACCTGGTCCCTATGGTTGCAGGTCAGGTTTTTTCCTCCTGTATTCTGTCCTTGGGAATCATAGCAGTACATGGTGCCCTCTGTTTGAACTTTCATCCTTCACCGTTTGTGACATGCAACACACTCTCTTTAAATGTGTAGGCCGTGGGTTGAAGAAAAGGGTATTTCATATTTGACTTAGAACATTTGATAAAAAATTCGATTTTCAGATGATTTTCCATAAAGTTTCTATGATTTCAGTATCTCTCAATCTTAAAGATCTTGAGTGTAGCTCATTGAGAAGGTCTAAACTTTTTTTCTGCCTGTTCTGACACTGAGGAAAATGGTGACATGCTGACAATAAAAGACAGGTCTCTTTCAGGCTGGCCAGTGTATGTAGGGGACACAGTCACAAAAAGCACACTGCTTGACAGACATCACTAATTCAATTGTCACGACTGTATATAGCCTGTCTTTTTACTGTTTTATTTCTTTACTCATCTATTGTACACCTAACACCTTTTTTGCACTATTTGTTACAGTATGTAAGTAAGCATTTCACTGTAAGGTCTACAGCTGTTGTATTCCGTGCACGTGACAAATAAACTTTGATTTGATTTATTACATTTTTGTTAATGTATTGCATTTAATGTGAAAAGATGAATTTCACTGGGTTGACGTTTTTGTCAATACATTGAATTCAATGGGAAAAGATGAGTGTCGCATGGTTGATGTTTTTATCAAAACATTGCATTAAATGTTAAAGGGACATGTAAGGGTTTTCCTGTGGTGAAGTAGAGGAGGACCAAAACGCAGTGGTTATATTGATTCATGTTTAATAAAAACAGATAAACATGAACACTACAAAACAATAAACGTGGAAAACCAAAAACAGCCCTATCTGGTGCAAAACACAGAGACAGGAACAATCACCCACAAAACCTGACATGGACCTCATCCCTATCAGTAGAGGATGCCTGGCTATTCTTTAAAAGTGCCTTCCTCACCATCTTAAACAAGCATGCTCCATTCAAAAAATGTATAACCATGAATAGAAATAGTCCTTGGTTCACTCCAGACGTGTCTTCCCTTGACCAGCACAAAAACATCCTGTGGCGTTCTGCATTAGCATCAAATAGCCCCCGTGATATGCAACTTTAAAGGGAAGTTAGGAACAAATATACACAGGCAGTTAGGGCTAGCTTTTTCAAACAGAAATGTGCATCCTGTAGTACAAACTCAAAGTTCAGAGACATTGTAAAGTCCATGGAGAATCAGAGCACCTCCTACCAGCTGCCCACTGCTCTGTGGCTAGGAAACACTGTTACCACCAATACATCCACTATAATTTAACATTTCAATAAGCATTTCTCTACGGTTGGCCATGCTTTCCATCTGGCTACCCCTACCCTGGTCAACTGCCCAGCACCCTCCACAGCAACCCGCCCAAGCCCCCACCATTCTCCTTCACCCAAATCCATATAGCTGATGTTCTGAAACAGCTGTGAAATCTGGACCCTCTCTTTCTAAAATTATCTGAATAAAGTGTTGCAACCACTATTACGAGCCTGTTCAACCTCTTTTTCGTATCGTCTGAGATTCCCAGAGATTAGAAAGCTGCCGCGGTAATCCCACTCTTCAAAGGGGGTGACACTCTAGACCCAAACTGCTACAGACCTATATTTATCCAACCCTGTCTATCTAAGGTCTTCGAAAGCCAAGTTAACAAACAGATTACAGACCATTTCGAAATCCCACCGTACCTTCTCCGCTATGCAATCTGGTTTCAGAGCTGGTCATGGATGCACCTCAGCCACGCTCAAGATCCTAAACGATATCATAACCGCCATCGATAAGAGACATTACTGTGCAGCCGTATTCATTGACCTGGCCAAGGCTTTCGACTCTGTCAATCACCACATTCTTATTGGCAGACTCGACAGCCTTGGTTTCTCAAATGGTTGCCTCGCCTGGTTCACCAACTACTTCTCTGATAGAGTTCAGTGTGTCAAATCGGAGGGTCTGTTGTCCGGATCTCTGGTAGTCTCTATGGCTGTGCCACAGGGTTCTATTCCCGGGCCGACTCTCTTCTATGTATACATCAATGATGTCGCTCTTGCTGCTGGTGATTATCTGATCCACCTCTACACAGACAACACCATCTTGTATACTTCTGGCCCCTCTTTGGACACTGTGTTGACTAACCTCCAGACGAGCTTCAATACCATACAACTCTCCTTCCGTGGCCTCCAACTGCTCTTAAATTCAAGTAAAACTAAATGCATGCTATTCATTCGATCACCGCCCGCCTGTCCAGCATCACTACTCTGGACTACTCTGACTTAGAATATGTGGACAACTTCAAATACCAAGGTGTCTGGTTAGACTGTAAACTCTCCTTCCAGACTCACATTAAGCATCTCCAATCCAAAATTAAATCCATAATTGGCTTCCTAAGTCACAACAAAGCATCCTTCACTCATGCTGCCAAACATACCCTCATAAAACTGACCATCCTACCGATCCTCGACTTTGGCGATGTCATCTATAATATAGCCTCCAACACTCCACCCAACAAATTTGATGCAGTCTATCACAGTGCCATCCATTTGGTCACCAAAGCCCCATACACTACCCACCACTGCGACCTGTACCCTCTCGTTAGTTTGCCCTCGCTTCATACTCATCGGCAAACCCACTGGCTGCTGATCATCTACAAGTCTCTGCTAGGTAAAGCCCGCCTTATCTAAGCTCACTGGTCACCATAGCAGCACCCACTCATAGCACGCTCTCCAGAATGTTTAAACCACTTCACACACCAGCGTCACCCGGCATGTTTTGGTGTTAGAAGTTCAACCATTTGCAACCTTAGCTTACACTGTGATTTGCGTGGTCTGGTGTGAATTTCATCAGGAGTGGGTTTTAAACGTTTCAGTAGAAAAGTAGAAATGTAAATGTAAATGTAATGTAAATGTAAAAGGGTGGTCCATGACACGTAATGTGATGTCTAGGCTCACGGGGGTGTGGCCACTGACTAGTTAACCTTCATATGAAATTCCATACTTTCATGTAGAAGGTTACAACTTCTTCTGGATCGGTGACCCTTCCACAGGACGGTTGAGATAATATAGGCTAATGCAATTAGCATGAGGTTGTAAGTAACAACATTTCCCTTGACATAGACATATCTAATATTGGCAGAAAGCTTAAATTAGTGTTAATCTAACTGCACAGTTCAATTTACAGTAGCTATTACAGTGAAATAATACCATACTTTTGTTTGAGGAGAGTGCAAAATTTTGAACATGAAAATGTATTAATAAACAGAAACAGAAATGCAATGGCTTATTGAATCAGTCTAAAACTTTGCAAACACAATGCTTCCATCTAGTGGCCAAAATCTAAATTGATCCTGGGCTGGAATAATACATTATGTCCTTTCTCTTGCAATTTAAAGATGGTAAAAAGAGAAAAGAATGGCTGGTTTTTCTTTGTATTATCTTTTACCAGATATAATGTGTTATATTATCATACCTTCCTTTCACATTTCCACAAACGTCAAAGTGTTTAATTTCAAATGGTACCAAGAATATGCATATCATTGCTTCACGGCCTGAGCTACGGGCAGTTAGATTTGATATGTAATTTTAGGCGAAAATTGAAAAAAAGGGGAGGGTCCTTCAGAGGTTTTAACCAGCTCGGGAGTTTTATTCCTCTGCTGGTAGCGTGACTACAGCTCAAGCTCATTACCATAACGCACAATGCGCAAAAATATTCCTACAAATATTTAACCTCCACACATTAACAAGTAAAATAGCTCAAATGAAAGATAAACAAGTTGTTTATCTAGCCAGCAAGTCAGATTTCTAAAATGTTTTACGGCGAAAACATAGCACATATTTATGTCAAACCACCACCGCAGACATAGCTCATTAGCATAGCCAAGTAGGAAAAAATATGCAATCAACAAACGCAGGATTAAAAGAAAAATCATTTCACTAACCTTTTGAAATCTTCATCAGATGACAGTAATATAACATGTTACACAGTACATTCATTTTTTTTTCAATAATATGCTATATATATCCATAAATCTCTGTTTACAATGATGCATCGTTCAAAAAATGCTACCCAAATGTCCTGAGAAATGACGATAGCCCCGGCAGATAACGTCAGCTAACAAGGAATACACATCATAAACTTTGACTAAATATGCATGTTTTACATATGTATAGCAAGATACACTTCTTCTAAATGCAATTGCATTGTTACATTTAATTTTAACGTTACATTTTGCGTTCACTAGACTATAATATGGAGTCGGCGCTCCCACAGTAGCATAATGACTCCTTTATCTTGGAGTCGACAGAAACCCAAAATGAATACATTAAATATTCCCTTACCTTTGTTATTCTTCCATCAAACGACCTGTAAGGGATTATACTCACCAAATTAGCGTTCAGTTTTCAAGTCTGCGTCTTTCGGTTCTCAAAATAGCCTGATTTTGGTAAAAATGTAGTCAAAATTGAAGTGGTTGCGCACCAAAACTTCGAAAGAATATATAATATGTCGAGTAAACTTGTCAAACTAACTTCATAATCAAGCTTTAACATGTTATAAAGGTGTACAGCAATTTTGAGAACAAACAGAAACACAAGCACTGTTCAATCGATCTTGGAAAAGAGAGAGGACTTGACCATTGCGCACAGGTTTTTTGAGTGTGAGAGCTTACCGCGTGACTCTCACGAGCGGGCGATTCTCACAATGAGAAGTCCCTTTGAAAGCTGAGATCACGCTGAACACGTGGAGACTCTTCGGGTGCTGTGACTGTTTGGAAAGGGTGTTTGCGATGAGGTCAAAGGTGACCCAACTTTTCAGATGAGAAGAGATATTTTGGGAAAATGCAGATTTTGAGAGTTCTGCTATACATAGAGACATAATTTAAACGGTTTTAAAAGCTTTAGAGTGTTTTCTATTCGATAATATTTTTTATTTGCATATATTAGCAACTTTTGACAAAAATGTATCATGTTTTATATGGGTACCCAAATCCTCCAGAAGGGGCAGTAAACCGTGGTATCCTGAACAGGTTAAGATATGTAGCTAGCTAGCTAAACAATAAACCATAATCCCAACTCATGATATTACTACCCTGCATCAATCGGCAGGTAGCTAATCAGCCAGGTTCAATGTCTGCAAGCCAAGCAAATGGCTCTGAGATATGAATAATAAGATCACACATGTAACGTTAGCAAGCAAGCCAGCCAGCCAGCTAATGCTAGCTATCTAACTTTAACTTGAAATGAAACCACTTTCTTAACCGTATTCATAGATGGGCGCGTCTCCTGTCACGGTGGCCATGGTTGACCTTAGTTTGAAGATGTAATCCAGAGACATGTGTTTTCCCCATCTCCTTAGCTATCATACTCAAATTCCACTGGACACAGTCCTCCAGAAAGTGGAGTGGAGCGTAAAACTTATGCAGTTTTACTATGCAATACATAAAACAACCGCGTTAGACAGGATAACCAACATATACTGATCAGCTCAAATAGACAGAAGCATGCTATATGATAAACCAATCCAAACTCATTGCATGTCCAGCCCACTCATTATCTCAGCCAATCATGGCTAGCGGAGAGGTTGAGGTCTTCTACTGTGGCTAAACCAACTAGGCTTGAAATTTAACAATTTAATTTGTATTTATAGATGGCATACAAATTTGTTATTAAGGTACATAAGGTAACATGTTCAAAAAACGCATTTTGGCAGAAAAATGTTTTCATTCAAACAGCTCTCCTGTGAAGTAGTGACTCGCGACATATGCCTAGTTTCCTGAAAAAGGTCACATATAGACAGACCGACAGACAGAAAGCCGCACTCACAGACAGACAGGCAGGCAGACAGACATATACACTCAGACAGATATATACATTCACAGACAGACAGACATGGACAGTTTCAAGTGTCAAGTCCAAAATAATCTAAAACAATTTGACCGATATCCTGTTCAGAATTCCTTCCAACAAGGGTCTTGTCTCATGAAGGTCAAATACTGTTTTGGGCCAATTGAATTCAACTTTCATATGCTCGGTCATGACCGTCACTGAGTAGCAAATGTAACATTTAGGACTCAATCTTTGTAACACCTCTTTGACCTCCAATTAAGTCTTCCTTTCATTGCAGGTAACTGAAATTCAATGTACGCTCACTCTAACAATTACTTGAGTTTCAAGCCTTTATGTTAAGAATTGCTCGTTCCACAGAGGGTTGAATACAGTGTTTTTGTGTAACTGCAGGGAGAAAATGTAGGACCATGTTGACAATGAATTGAGTCACTTCATGTAGCCTCAGGAAGCTGAACACAGGGCATAAATAAGGTCACAATGGTTTGTTTAGTGGGGAGGGGGGGTTATGTCAGGACTGTAGGTAATACTTTCTATGGAAGAAAGTCCTTTTCTGTGGTGCCAAGTTTTCACTGTGAAAAATTCATTTAACATGGTCATGTGTAGGCTTGCGCTTGTAACGGCTGTCGTCGGTGGAAGAAGGTGAGGACCAAGGTGCAGCGTGCTAAGTGTTCATGATTTTTAATCATAGTCAAAACTGAACACTGAATAACAAAACAACAAAGAAACAACCTAAACAGTTCTGTCTGGTGCAGACACACAAAGACTGAAAACAACCACCCACAAAACACAATAGAAACCAGGCTCCCTAAAAATGGTTCTCAATCAGGGACAACGATTGACAGCTGCCTCTTATTGAGATCCATACCAGGCCAAACATAGAAATAGCAAATCATAGAAAACTAACATAGACAACCCACCCAACTCACGCCCTGATCATACTAAAACAAAAGACAAAACATAGGAACTAAGGTCAGAATGTGACAGCGTTCATTGGGAGTGTCTGCTTAATGGTCCCATACATGAGTTGTGTTTCTATTCTCAACCATCCTTCCAATGTCACTCAAAAGCACCTTAATTCTAGGACAGGCTTCAAGTGAGGCCTACCTTTCTACCATTTAGTGGGCAGAGGGCAAGCTGGTCTCCGAGCATTTCGGATATGTATGTAAATCCGAGAGACCTTACGCTTACTGTTACGTTTCATATGGTATGTATTAATTTGTTGATGTCCATCACCCATTTCATATGATATGTTATATGAATTACAGTTGGTATTATATGTTATTATATTAATTGTCAAAACATATGATATGTTGCGAATTCTAGCTAGTTGGCTAGGTGGCTAATGTTGGCTAGGGGTTAGGATTAAGTTTATGAGTTAGGTTAAAGGGTTAGGGGAAGGGTTAGCTAAAATGGTTAGTGTTTGGGGAAGGGTTAGCTAACATGCTAAGAATTTGCTCAATTTCCGTGATGACGGGGGTACTGCTAAGCTAACATATGGAATTGTTTTAAGATGGCTAAATGATCCATAGTATGACCATTTGATTTTGAATTTTAGGACCCCTTTAGGTATCAACAAAAAATATTGTATTTGGCCTTTACTAGTATAGCAGAGAAACACAATAAATAACACATTCATAAATGGTAAAAAAAGACAGTAAAAAAACATGACTAGGCAATTCATTTTTGCAGAAAAGAGTCAAAACAGAAAAGAAAAGTAAAATAATAAAAAACTTGACAAACAAACATCACACTTGCTCAGTTCCAAGTTGTCACCATATCAGTAGTTACAGTGGGGCAAAAAAGTATTTAGTCAGCCACCAATTGTGCAACTTCTCCCACTTAAAAAGATGAGAGAGGCCTGTAATTTTCATCATAGGTACACTTCAACTATAACAGACAAAATGAGAAAAAAATATCCAGAAAATCACATTGTAGGATTTTTAATGAATTTATTTGAAAATCATGGTGGAAAATAAGTATTTGGTCATCTACAAACAAGCAAGATTTCTGGCTCTCACAGACTCTGTCCTCCACTCGTTACCTGTATTAATGGCACCTGTTTGAACTTGTTACCAGTATAAAAGACACCTGTCCACAACCTCAAACAGTCACACTCCAAACTCTACTATGGCCAAGATCAAAGAGCTGTCAAAGGACACCAGAAACAAAATTGTAGACCTGCACCAGGATGGGAAGACTGAATATGCAATAGGTAAGCAGCTTTGTTTGAAGAAATCAACTGTGGGAGCAATTATTAGGAAATGGAAGACATACAAGACCACTGATAATCTCCCTCGATCTGGGGCTCCACGCAAGATCTCACCCCGTGGGGTCAAAATGATCACAAGAACGGTGAGCAAAAATCCCAGAACCACACGGGGGGACCTAGTGAATGACCTGTAGAGAGCTGGGACCAAAGTAACAAAGCCTACCATCAGTAGCACACTACGCCGCCAGGGACTCAAATCCTGCAGTGCCAGATGTGTCCCCCTGCTTAAGCCAGTACATGTCTAGGCCCGTCTGAAGTTTGCTAGAGATCATTTGGATGATCCAGAAGAAGTTTGGGAGAATGTCATATGGTCAGATGAAACCAAAATATAACTTTTTGGTAAAAACTCAACTTGTCGTGTTTGGAGGACAAAGAATGCTGAGTTGCATCCAAAGAACACCATACCTACTGTGAAGCATGGGGGTGGAAACATCATGCTTTGGGGCTGTTCTTCTGCAAAGGGACCAGGACGACTGATCCCTGTAAAGGAAAGAATGAATGGGGCCATGTATCGTGAGATTTTGAGTGAAAACCTCCTTCCATCAGCAAGGGCATTGAAGATGAAACGTGGTTGGGTCTTTCAGCATGACAATGATCTCAAACACACCGCCCGGGCAATGAAGGAGTGGCTTCGTAAGAAGCATTTCAAGGTCCTGGAGTGGCCTAGCCAGTCTCCAGAACTCAACCCCATAGAAAATCTTTGTAGGGAGTTGAAAGTCCATGTTGCCCAGCAACAGCCCCAAAACATCACTGCTCTAGAGGAGATCTGCATGGAGGAATGGGCCAAAAACAAAGCAGCTAAAAAGATATCAGCCATATTGTGTAGTCAATATTAGTCAGAAATAGCATTATAAATATTCACTTACCGTGGTGATCTTCATCAGAATGCACTCCCAGGAATCCCAGTTCATCGATAAATGTTTGATTTGTTTGATAATGTCCATCATTATTGTCCAAATAGCCTCTTTTGTTAGCGCGTTTGGGAAACAAATCCAAACGCGCATTCAGGTCCAGCCGAAAGTCGGACGAAAAGTTCAAAAAGTTATATTACAGCCCGTAGAAACTTATCAAACTAGGATGTTTTTATCATAAATTTTCAATAATTTTCCAACCGGAGAATTCCTATGTCTGTAGAAAAGCAATGGAACAAGAGCTAACTCTCTCGTGACCGCGCCTCAGAGCCTGTGGCACTCTGCCAGACACCTGGCTCAATCAGCTCTCATTCACCCCCATTTCACAGTAGAAGCCTGAAACAACATTCTAAAGACTGTTGACATCTAGTGGAAGGCTTAGGAAGTGCAATATGACACCATTTACACTGTATATTGGAATGACAAAGAGTTGAAAAACTTCAAACCTCAGATTTACCACTTCCTGGTTGGATTTTTATCAGGTTTTTGCCTGCCATCGGGGTTCTGTTATACTCACCGACATCATTCAAACAGTTTTAGAAACTTCAGCGTGTTCTCTATCCAGTACTACTACTAATACGCATATATTAGCATCTGGGACAGAGTAGCAGGCAGTTTACTCTGGGCACCTTATTCATCGAAGCAATATCAATACTCAATACTGCCCCCCTGTCACCAAGAAGTTAACAGACAGGTTGAAGCCTGCTTGACAGAGACTCTAAGCTGCTAGCTATCAAGCTAACAAAGTTGGTACCAAATGAGATTTGCAATGGAGCCCACCTTGTCTGGAGAAATCAATGAACAGTTCCAGCACTGTAGTATGGGGTATTTTCCGGTGCATGCATTGTGCGTCTCGGTGTGGTGAGCACAATCAGTGTGGGCTTGGGGGGAGGCCATTGTGTGTGTGTGTGACTGGGCCATTGTGGGCTTGAGGGAGGCCATTGCCTAGTCCTGTGGGTGTCCTTGGACATGCACCTGCATTATGAGTGTATGTCTATATTATTTTTTGTATCATTGCTATGGTTACGCCACCAATATAATCTATGCCCTGAAGTATGTGCTAAGAAGGGATCATATACATAAAGAGGAGTGACTGTTTTTCCTAGCCACCGTGCATCTACAACTGCATTGCTTGCTGTTTGGGATTTTAGGCTGGGTTTCTGTACAGCAATTTGACATCAGCTGATGTAAGAAGGGCTTTATAAATACATTTGATTGATTGATTGATTGATTGATTGACTATGTATGTTGAGTCAGACTAAAACTGTAATTAAAGAGATCTCTGAGTCTGGGACTGTCAGTTGCTCCATGGACGAGCTTGGCTTGTTACTTTGTAATTAAGTCTATACTGAATTCACAAGCTCCGGTGTCTAAGAGATATTTTTGAGAAGTATTTCCACAACATAAAATGGTGAGCTTAACAGGAGTGGCTAAAAAGGGACCAACAACAGTGGAAAACTCTGTAGCTGCAGATGGGTGTTTTTAGATGAAATACACAAACAGGTGGCCACCTACAAAGAGGTAAGCAAAGTTCACACTTATAGTATAAAGTTTGTGGTTCATTTTGAGAACCTGCCTCAGCAATAAAACACCAAGTAGGTCTCACCGAATGTAATGAACTACGGATATGAACCAGTTGCGACGAACAAACCCGTATCCGGGAGCGTAATCATAGCCTCAATTGCATTAGCATAATGCAACTTTTCCTATTCAGAGAAATCGCAAATGAAAGTTAAAAAATATATTCAAACACAAGCTTAGCCTTTTGTTAACAACACTGTCATCTCAGATTTTCAAAATATGCGTTACAGCCAACGCTAGACAAGCATTTGTGTAAGTTTATCATGGCATAATGCTATGCTAGGCTCTGCTGCCAGCAGCCAACATTTTCACGAAAATAAGAAAATCAACCAAATTAAATCATTTACCTTTTGGGGAACTGCTTTTTCACTCAGGAGACTCCCAAGATAGCAAATGTTCCTTTTTTCCAAAAATTTTATTTTTGTAGGCGAAAAAGCTCCCGTTTCTTCACCATGCTTGGCTGAGAAATCGACCGAAAAATGCTACAACTATAACACCAAACTTTTTTCAAAATTAGCTACATGATATCGACAGAAACACGGCAAACGTGGTTGAGGATCCATCCTCAAGGTGTTTTTAACAAATATATTCGATAATATATCCGTAGAGGCAGTTGGTTTCTCATAAGAAGCGATTGGAAAAATGGCTACCTCAGTATTTTACTTAAGGTTTTCTGCGGGAGACACCATGTGACCACATGCCATATATGGTCCCTTACAGCCATTCGTCAAGGGAAATGCCTAAAAAGACGTCAAAATGCTGTAGACACCTTGGGGAAAATGTGGAAAACATAAGCTCATTCGTAGCTCATTCACAGCCATATAAGGAGTCATTGGCATGAGGCGGTTTTAAAAAATGCGGCATTTCCTGGTTGGATTTTTATCTGGGTTTCGCCTGTAACATCAGTTCTGTGGCACTAACAGACAATATCTTTGCAGTTTTGGAAACGTCAGTGTCCTCTTTCCAAAGCTGTCAATTATATGCATAGTCGAGCATCTTTTCGTGACAAAATATCTTGTTTAAAACGGGAACGTTTTTCATCCAAAAATTAAAATAGCGCCCCCTAAATCCAACTGGTTAAGAGCTTTAGAGTTCAATAAATTGCATGCAAAAGGGAAAAAAATGCATGAAGGGAAAAGTGCTTTGAGGGTTGCAACAGTGAAAATATAGTAGAAAGATTGGGGGGGAGTAGTGTGCCTCATCTGTTTTGATTGGCTCAGTTGAGTGGGGTTATTCACTTGTTTTAATCGAGGAGTTCATCTGACCAGTTTGTTCAGTCTGTTTGAGTTTAGATTGTTTTATCTGATTCAGTTTGTCCAGACTTGTTTGTTCAACAGGTTTGAGGTTGTGAACGCAATTTGTTATTCAATCAGTCCAAGTCGGGTTGGTCACTCAATTCATCTTGCTCACTCAGCTGCTCATCTAGGGAATTTGTTCGAGCTCGTTCAATTCATCTGTCTGGCCTGTTAACTGTTCTGCTCAATCCATTTTGGGACGGCAACTGTCCGTCTGCATGGTCGAATAGGCAAGAGAAGTCCTATGGATACTGCTCTAGTGTGTTGAGAAAGTGAATCACTAGGGGACTTCACGGATATGCAACAAAAGTCCTATGGAGACCATTCGAGTGTGTTGAGGAAGGGTATCACTGGAGGACTGCACAGATAGGCAAAAGTCCTGTGGACCGCTTTGTTGTGTCAAAGAAGTGAATCAATAAAGGGCTGCTGAGACAGTCAAAAACCTTGTATAATACACTTCCGACACACAAAAGCGGTATCAGAGAAGGGCTGAATTTGCAGGTCACTTAGGAAAGTGTAAGTGAGTGAAAATCTTCTGTCCTTGGTGGGGAAAAGGTTGAGCACCTCTCCTGGATCGTCACTTTAGTGTGACCCAGCAGAGAGGATGCATCTAGTCTCGCAATGAGAAGGAGGGGTGTGAATAAAAAAAAACATAACCCTTCACGCTTTGGTGTGGAAAAGGTTGCGCACCTCTCCTAGATTCCTAGAAGTGTGAACTTGCACAGAGGACAGACCCAGTCCCACAGTAAAGGAGGGGAGTGTGAATGGGGCACGAATGACTACCGAAGTGATAAGAATAGAACGATATCAGCTACCAAATGGTCTAGAAATAAGGAAAATAAGAATAAAAAGGAGATTTTTGAGACTAGCTATGAGGTGGTGGCAGTCAGGAAAAATAAGTATACTATAAGAAAGACGAACACACACATTTACAATAACTGAATGTTGGCTAGGAGTATCAAGTGTGGACAAATTATTAATAGGAAAGTGAATGGCAGAGCAGGATGAAACTAGAGAACAGAGGATAACATGAATACTACAAGAAGGATAAAAACACATTTTTGTAAAACATTTGAATACGAGGATTTGCTTGGAAAAGGGTATAACTGAACAGAGGAAAAGAAAACCGCCCCATTAAGAAGCCTAAAAGAAATATGAAACCTAGAAGAGGTGGAAGAAGAGTGGCCATACATAGACTGGAGTGGTATAATTGGAATAAACTGGAGGATAAGACTAATAGGTTAGACACTTGAATAATTAACTCAAGTTAAACATTTATATTTTGTGGTTGTACTCATAGATACCCAGGTAGAATCATACCTGCCTATAGGGGAACATAAAGGATTTGAAAAAGAAACGGGTTACAGGACAAAAAAATAAATAAATTAAAAATAAATATCAGTAGCACTTAGACAGGAATGGTGGATATAACAAATAAAAGAGTAGCAATACTAAAAACACAAACTGTCACCAGACTAACATTAACCTCTTCAACCTATGGGGGCGCTATGTCATCATTGGATAAAAAGACGTGCCCGTTTTAAGTGCAATATTTTGTCACGAAAAGATGCTCGACTATGCATGGAATTGACAGCCTTGGAAAGACAAAACTCTGTCGTTTCCAAAACTGCAAAGATATTATCTGTGAGTGCCCCAGAACTAATGCTACAGGTGAAACAAAGATGAAGTTTCATACAGGAAATGCCCCAGATTCTGAAGGCGCTGTGTTCCAATGTCTCCTTATATGGCTGTCAATGCGCCAGGAATGAGCCTGCCCTTTGTGTCGTTTCTCCAAGGTGTCAGCAGCATTGTGACGTGTTTGTAGGCATATCATTGGAAGATTGACCATAAGAGACTACATTTACCTGGTGTCCCGCCCGGTGTCCTGTGTCGAAATTATTGCGTAATCTGTAGGTCCATGCGCGTTCCATTTCTTCAGAAGAGAAAGTCAACTGCCACGAAGGATTTTATCGTCGATAGATATGTGAAAAACACCTTGAGGATTGATTCTAAACATCGGTTTGCCATGTTTCTGTCGATATTATGGAGTTAATTTGGAAAAAAGTTTGCGTTTTAATGACTTAATTTTCGTTGTTTTTTTTAACCAAACGTGATGAAGAATGATGAAGAAAACGGACCGATTTGTTAACACAAATAATATTTTTTGTAAAAACGGAACATTTGCTATCTAACTGAGAGTCTCCTCATTGCAAACATCTGAAGTTCTTCAAAGATAAATGATTTTATTTGAATCCTTTTCTGGTTTTTGTGAAAATGTTGCATGCTGAAAGCCAGGCATAAATCCTATGCTAGGCTATCAATACTGTTAAACAAATGTTTGTTTAGCTATGGTTCAAAAGCATATTTTGAAAATCTGAGATGACAGTGTTGTTAACAAAAGGCTAAGCTTGAGAGCAAATAGATTAATATCATTTCATTTGCGATTTTCATGAATAGTTAACGTTGTGTTATGCTAATGAGCTTGCGGATAGATTTACACAATCCTGGATACAGGTTTTTTTCGTAGCTAAACGTGACGCAGAAAACGGACCGATTTGTCAACACAAATTATATTTTTTGTAAAAACAGAACATTTGCTATCTAACTGAGAGTCTCCTAATTGAAAACATCTGAAGTTCTTCAAAGGTAAATGATTTTATTTTAATCCTTTTCTGGTTCTTGTGAAAATGTTGCCTGCTGAATGCTAACGCTAAATGCTACACTAAATGCTATGCTAGCAATCAATACTGTTACACAAATGCTTGTTTTGCAATGGTTGAGAAGCATATTTTGAAAATCTGAGATGACAGTGTTGTTAACAAAAGGCTAAGCTTGATAGCAAATAGATTAATTTCATTTCATTTGCGATTTTCATGAATAGTTAACGTTGCGTTATGGTAATGAGCTTGAGGCAGTAGTCACGATACCGGATCCGGGATGGCTCGATGCAAGAAGTTAAGAAAAATACTGGTGACTCGTAGACCAAACACAGAAAAGGGACTAATCCTGAGACTGGCGGTAGGATGACCAAGACTGCAAGTAGTAGAAATTAATAAAATGGCAGTAGAAATCCTAGGCACCAGATATCCCCTATTTAGGGAGGAACGAACAAAAATATCCCAGAAATGGGAACATGAACCAAGAAAATGACAACAAAATGGCCAGAAGGAGGGACGGTTGAAGTCACAGTGTGTGAGGAAATGGAAACCCTAATAAAAAAACTATAAAACTATTGACACAAAATAAAAAATAAGACAAAAATGAAGCGCGGTGATACAAATGTTTAACCTCATAGTCCGCCCCATCCCGCATGCGGTCGCGTTACTACAGCCTCCAGCTCATTACCATAATGCAACGTTAGCGATTTCTAAAAATCGCAAATTAAATGAAATAAATATGCCTGCTCTCAAGCTTATCCTTTTCTTAACGATCCTGTCGTCTCAGATTTTCAAAATATGCTTTAGAACCAGAGAAAATCAATAATTTGTGTAAGAGTGGTGATAGCTAGCTTAGCATTTAGCGTTAGCATTTAGCACGCAACATATTCACAAAAACCAGCAAAGGGATCAAATAAAATAATTTACCTTTGAAGAACTTCAGATGTTTCAATGAGGAGACTCTCAGTTACATAGCAGATGTCCAGTTTTTCCTGAAAGATTCTTGTGTAGGACACAACGTTCCGTTTTGTTACTATGCATTTGGCTACCGAAACTAACCGAAAATTCAGTCACCTACACGTCAAACTTTTTCCGAATTAACTCCATACTATCGACTGAAACATGGAAAACGTTGTTTGAATCAATCCTCAAGGTGTTTTGTCATATATCTCTTCATTGAAATGCCGTCCCTGGAAGCCTGCATTCTTCTCTGATTCGGATGGAAAAATACTGGTAGCTGACTTTTGCGCACCAATTTCCACGCAGACACCGTGCGGGACACTTGGCAATTGTAGTCTCTTATGGTCAATCTTCCAATGATATGCCTACAAATACATCACAATGCTGCAGACACCTTGGGGAAACGATAGAAAGTGTCTGTTCATTCCTGTCGCATTCACAGCCATATAAGGCGATCATGGAAAACGTAGCTTCAGAAATCCTGTTCATTTCCTGGGCGCTCAAACATCTTGGTTTTGCCTGAAGCTTTTGTTCAACGGCACTCACAGTGAAAATCTTTGCCTTTCTGGAAACGTCAGAGTGTCTTCTTTCCAAAACTATCAATTCCAAGCATAGTCGAGGATCTTTTCGTGACAAAATCTTGCGCTTAAAACGGGCACGTCTTTTTATCCAAAAATGAAATAATGACCCTAGTGGACTAACAGGTTAAAGCAGAAGGAGAGGGACTGCTGAAAATAACAAATACAGCGAGAGGAATGTTGAGGAAAGATGATGAAAAAACAGACAGAAAGAAAGTAGAATGGTTTACAAAACCTCCGCCGTACACCAATGGACAATTTCCGCTGGTGTCAGGGATAGTGGAAATAAAGATAGAAGAGGAGAAGGAGACTCCCTCTGCGCCCTCTCGGGTAAAAGAAAAAACAACTAAAAGGAAGGAAATTAATGACTGAGCAAGCAACAGAAACAAGGCTGGAAAGATTTGACTGTTATAAAGGATTAAGAGAAGCCCTGGCAAAGATGTCAATAAAAGAAGATGAAAATGAGGAATCATTAGATGAAGGTATAATGGATAAGATAGATAGGACAAATGAGCTAGTGGAGCTATAACAACTAAAGAGAGAACTAGCAAGAGAAAAAGAAAAGAAAGAGAGAGAGCAGAGTGCCTTCAGGGAACAGGATCTTGGAACTGGATGAGGAATGTGAAAGGGAAGGAATTTACCTAAGGGAAGGACTCTGACAGAGAAAGTGAAGAGGGAAGGCTGAGAGATAAGAGAAAGCTGAAAAAAACTGAAAAGTATGACAGACAATTACCAATTTTGATAAAGGGAATACAAGGGCAATATGTCCCATGGGGCTCGCAGGACCTGGAAGGGTTGGTTGCTCGCCTACCTGACCTGGAAAATGGATTAGAACTTTTGAAGAGCAAACCATGGGGAAACTGCTGGCTGTGGGGGATCTGAAGGCACTGTTGGCGAGAGTAGTGCGAGTGTTGGAAAAGCTGACCACGACTCCATTTTGTTGATCCCTGCCTACAGACAGAAACTAAAACAAGAGGCTCCCACGCTGAGGTCTGTTCAACGCTGGTCCGACCAAGCTGACTCCACACTCCAAGACTGCTTCCATCACGTGGACTGGGATATGTTTCGTATTGCGTCAGTTAACAATGTTGACGAATACGCTGATTCGGTGTGCGAGTTCATTAGAACGTGCGTTGAAGAGGTCGTTCCCATAGCAACGATTAAGACATTCCCTAACCAGAAACCGTGGATTGATGGCAGCATTCGCGTGAAACTGAAAGCGCGAACCACTGCTTTTAATCAGGGCAAGGTGTCTGGTAACATGACCGAATACAAACAGTGCAGCTATTCCCTCCGCAAGGCTATCAAACAAGCTAAGCGTCAGTACAGAGACAAAGTAGAATCTCAATTCAACGGCTCAGACACAAGAGGCATGTGGCAGGGTCTACAGTCAATCACGGACTACAAGAAGAAAACCAGCCCAGTCACGGACCAGGATGTCTTGCTCCCAGGCAGACTAAATAACTTTTTTGCCCGCTTCGAGGACAATACAGTGCCATTGACACGGCCTACAACGGAAACGTGCAGTCTCTCCTTCACTGCAGCCTATGTGAGTAAGACATTTAAACGTGTTAACCCTCGCAAGGCTGCAGGCCCAGACGGCATCCCCTGCCGCGCCCTCAGAGCATGTGCAGACCAGCTGGCCGGTGTGTTTACAGACATATTCAATCAATCCCTATACCAGTCTGCTGTTCCCACATGCTTCAAGAGGGCCACCATTGTTCCTGTTCCCAAGAAACCTAAGGTAACTGAGCTAAACGACTACCGCCCCGTAGCACTCACTTCCGTCATCATGAAGTGCTTTGAGAGACTAGTCAAGGACCATATCACCTCCACCCTACCTGACACCCTAGACCCACTCCAATTTGCTTACCACCCAAATAGGTCCATAGACGATGCCATCTCAACCACACTGCACAAGAGGAATACCTATGTGAGAATGCTGTTCATCGACTAAAGCTCGGCATTAAACACCATAGTACCCTCCAAGCTCGTCATCAAGCTCGAGACCCTGGGTCTCGACCCCGCCCTGTGCAACTGGGTACTGGACTTCCTGACGGGCCGCCCCCAGGTGGTGAGGGTAGGCAACAACTTCTCCTCCCCGCTGATCCTCAACACTGGGGCCCCACAAGGGTGCGTTCTGAGCCCTCTCCTGTACTCCCTGTTCACCCACGACTGCGTGGCCACGCACGCCACCAGCTCAATCATCAAATTTGCGGACGACACAACAGTGGTAGGCTTGATTACCAACAACGACGAGACGGCCTACAGGGAGGAGGTGAGGGCCCTCTGAGTGTGGTGTCAGGAAAATAACCTCACACTCAACGTCAACAAAACTAAGGAGATGATTGTGGACTTCAGGAAACAGCAGAGGGAGCACCTCCCTATCCACATCGATGGAACAGTAGTGGAGAGGGTAGCAAGTTTTAAGTTCCTCGGCATACACATCACAGACAAACTGAATTGGTCCACTCACACAGACAGCATCGTGAAGAAGGCGCAGCAGCGCCTCTTCAACCTCAGGAGGCTGAAGAAATTCGGCTTGTCACCAAAAGCACTCACAAACTTCTACAGATGCACAATCGAGAGCATCCTGGCGGGCTGTATCACCGCCTGGTACGGCAACTGCTCCGCCCTCAACCGTAAGGCTCTCCAGAGGGTAGTGAGGTCTGCACAACGCATCACCGGGGGCAAACTACCTGCCCTCCAGGACACCTACACCACCCGATGTTACAGGAAGGCCATAAAGATCATCAAGGACAACAACCACCCGAGCCACTGCCTGTTCACCCCGCTATCATCCAGAAGGCGAGGTCAGTACAGGTGCATCAAAGCTGGGACCGAGAGACTGAAAAACAGCTTCTATCTCAAGGCCATCAGACTGTTAAACAGCCACCACTAACATTGAGTGGCTGCTGCCAACACACTGACACTGACTCAACTCCAGCCACTTTAATAATGGGAATTGATGTAAATATATCACTAGCCACTTTAAACAATGCTACCTTATATAATGTTACTTACCCTACATTATTCATCTCATATGCATACTTATATACTGTACTCTATATCATCGACTGCATCCTTATGTAATACATGTATCACTAGCCACTTTAACTATGCCACTTTGTTTACATACTCATCTCATATGTATATACTGTACTCGATACCATCTACTGTATGCTGCTCTGTACCATCACTCATTCATATATCCTTATGTACATATTCTTTATCCCCTTACACTGTGTATAAGACAGTAGTTTTGGAATTGTTAGTTAGATTACTTGTTGGTTATTACTGCATTGTCGGAACTAGAAGCACAAGCATTTCGCTACACTCGCATTAACATCTGCTAACCATGTGTATGTGACAAATAAAATTTTATTTGATTTGAGAAATGGAGGATGTACTGTATATCAGCGACCTGAACGGAGCAGTGGGGAACACGCTGGGAGACGGAATAAACTTTGACTCACATCACCCCAATTTATGGCACGCTTTGAGAAGAGAGCAACAGGCGAATAAGAGTCCCTTCCTGATTGGATTTTCCTCAGGCTTTCGCCTGCAATATCAGTTCTGAAATAATCACAGACAATATTTTTACAGTTTTGGAAACATTAGAGTGTTTTCTATCCCAAGCTGTCAAATATATGCATATTCGAGCATCTTGTCCTGACAAAATAGCCCGTTTACTTTGGGAAAGTTATTTTTCCAAAAATGAAAATAGTGCCCCCTAGTTCCAATTGTACATTGTATGTTTTCTCGTAAATTACGATAGATAAATGGCTGGTTCTTTTTTTACTTACATCGTAGGTTCATGTACTTTGACGTGAAGCAGTCAAATTAGCGCTCTATTACCATTTTTGACCTTTAATCCCCAAAAAATGGGCCTTAACTCAAAAAGCATTGAGGCCTTGACCCGATCTTGTTTCTGTGCTAAAAGCCCATTTGCCCAAACCCACACTCACCAGGTTTCGTCTTTGAAGTCTTTTCCGTTTTGGAGAAATTACCATGTCACTTTGGTGATGTTTTGTCCATTTGCAATAAGCAGCCAGTCGTCATCTGGTGGGATTTTCCGGTACAGCGGAAAAATGACCAAAAATGTAACATTTTATAAAACAGAAACCAAATGTCCGAGAGACTTCATTTGATGCTTCCCAGAAGAGCGGGCCCTGGCGCATGACCCGAAGGCCGCCGGCCTATTTTAAAAACACTCATGGACGTCTACTAAGGGACCACACATTTGCCATATAGAGATCCTCATCAATCATATGGGAAATGCCAAATTGTTCCCTTCATGTATGTAAAGATAATGCCTGGGAAGAGGCTATGAAAAATGAGTGGTACAAATGGGCACAGTGCTCTGTGGATATGATTACAAGACTGATTGTCTGGTATGCACTCCCTCTACGCTGAAGGAATTGGTAGTTATGCCTAACCCCTACAGCTACCAGGAATGTGCTGACTTTAACCACAACTTCTGTCATCTAAGAGACTAGGAGAGACGTACTGTCCAGCAGAATGTTTGTCATATTTAGGAAGCCCGGAATATCAAAAATATTATAGTCGAACAGGGTGTGGAGATTGGTGCAATCAGCTGGACATGAGGATAAACCATAGAAAAATGGAAACACAATCATTATCGCATAGGCTATAAGTAGACATACAAGTGTTTTAATAAAAAAAATGTGGAAAACATCCTAGGGAAATTTCAGGGTGAGTGTGGCATTATCTGGCATCTAACCAAGGATACCTCTTGGAAAGCGAATACACAAAGAAGGGTGGTGTATCAGGCAGCAGGAACAAGCAGAAAACATGTTGTGATGCCAGAACACTGTCAGAATCAGACCCTAGCATTACCCCTGATTGCTCTATATGAGGATCAGTCAGTGGCAGATTTCTTCTGGGTTTGTCAGGGGGGACCACATAGAGCAACATTACCAAAATAATGGGAAGGACTTTGTGCTAGGGTACAGCTGGTGCAACAAGCAGTAATAATAGATTGGGGCCCCTTGAAAAATGACGATCAAGACTTTGCTCCAAAAATAATTAGAAGAGCTTATGAATCGGACCCCAGAGTCTACCTGGATACAATAGAACAACTGAGAGAAATTCCTAATGAATACAAGGTAAGAGATTAGATAAGATTAGGGTTGGAATCAATATTTGTCTGCTAATCGCCTAACAAAAATTTGGAGTGGATTAATTATATTTACTATAATCAACAAAGGTTTATTAACTGTACAGACTCTGCGTTGACAGCACTAGGAGAACAGGTGCAGGCAACAGGTGTTATGACCTGTCAAAATAGGCAAGAGGTGAATTGGCTATTCCCGGAAAAAGAAGGAGTCTGCGTAATGTTCGGAGATGAAAACTGTACCTTGATCCCAAACAACATTGCTTCGGACGGGTCATTCACTGAAGCAATGACCAAACTGAAAAGACTGAGACAGGTGCTTGGGATGTGCTTGGCACATGCTTGGGGTTGGCTGGATTTAACTCTGGGAAAATGTGGATCAATGTTTGCAAAAATGGCAATTATCATAGGTATAACACTGGTGGTGAAGGGAGTAGTTTTTTTTGCTGTATCTTACCTTTGTTAAAATCTCTCCTGATTCAAACCACAGTAAACACGATGACTGTACAGACCGTCATTACAAACCCACCTGTGGAGGTGTACCCTGTCCCTGTCGCTCCAGGACAATACACTGACAACCATGCAATGCTAAAAGAGGACCGTTGGACTGCCCATTAGGACACACTGAGTGTCAGTGGGGTATAGTTCCAGGTGGAGGGTGGGCTTGTCGTGTCTATCAGGAACAACAACAATTGCTGGAAACTGACATAGATGGTGATCTTCCGGACATATACTCAGTACCGAACTATATAAAGGACAGTGAGGACATCAAGCCTGATCACAGACCCCCACCTAATGTCAAAGGGCAAACTCACTTTCACAAACCTTGTTCAAAAAGAGGTTTCTGTAAATGGTGCTCAAAAGATGAGAGAGATGGACTTTATCATCATGCTGAACTATTTGACTGTGACAAAGAGGTGATTGCCTTTGATGTTGGGATAAGGACTCATATATTACAAAAGCATATAACCATGTACTCAATGGAACAGTTGCTGAATGATAAATGACATTAGACCTTCTGAATATCTGTTCGCCTAGATATGTATGTGACACAGGGTTTTCCGGTTACAAGAGTCCATGGACCACACCCTTAATCCTCCAACAGGTTTTGCACTTATGTTAAAATGGTTGTTGGAAAGGTGTCTGTGAGGGAGGGCCACATATGCAGGTGTCATATTAAGAATGACATTATAAAGATTTCCAGACGGCATCCCTAGCCGCGTCCTCAGATCATGCGCAGAACAGCTGGCTGGTGTGTTGACGGACATATTCAATCATTCCTTATCCCAGTCTGCTGTTCCCACATGCTTCAAGAGGGCTACCATTGTTTCCAGTTCCCAAGAAAGCTAAGGTAACTGAGCTAAATGACATTCGCAAAATTTGAGTCAGTTGGAGATGTGCCTGCGGATGCATTTCAAGGCCTACGTTCAAACTCAGTGCCTCTTTGCTTGATTGGGAATTTTCATGGGAAAATCAAAAGAAATTAGCCAAGACCTCAGGAAAAACAATTGTAGACCTCCAGAAGTCTGGTTCATCTTTTGGAGCAATTTCCAACACCTGAAGGTACCACGTTCATCTGTACAAACAATAGTATGCAAGTATAAACACCATGGGACCACGCAGTCGCCATACCGCTTAGGAAGAAGACGCGTTCTGTCTCCTAGAGATGAAAGTACTTTGGTGCGAAAAGTGCAAATCAGTCCAAGAACAACAGCAAAGCACCTTGTGAAGATACTGGAGGAAACGGGTACAAAAGTATCTATATTCACAGTAAAATGTTTCCTATATCGGCATTACCTGAAAGTCCGCCCAGCAAGGAAGAAGCCAGACTACGGTTTGCAACTGCACATGGGGACAAAGATCGTACTTTTTGGAGAAATGTCCCCTGGCCCGATGGAACAAAAATAGAACTGTTTGGCCATAATGACCATCGTTATGTTTGGAGGAAAAAGGGGGAGCCTTGCAAGCCGAAGAACACCATCCCAACCGTGAAGCATGGGGGTGGAATCATCATGCTGTGGAGGTGCTTTGCTGCAGGAGGGACTGGTGCAAATAGATGGCTTCATGAGGCAGGAAAATTATGTGGATATATTGAAGTATCATCTCAAGACATCAGTCAGGAAGTTAAAGCTTGGTCGCAAATAGGTCTTCCAAATGGACAATCGCCCCACGCATACTTCCATAGTTGTAGCAAAATGGCTTAAGGACAACAAAGTCAAGCTATTGGAGTGGCCATCACAAAGCCCTGACCTCAATCCTATAGAAAATGTGTGGGCAGAACTGAAAAAGCGTGTGCGAGTAAGGAGGCCTACAAACCTAACTCGGTGTCAGCAGCTCTGTCAGGAGCAATGGGGCAAAATTCACCCAACCTATTGTGGGAAGCTTGTGGAAGGCTACCCGAAACGTTTGACCCAAGTTAAACAATTTAAAGGCAACACTACCAAATACTAATTGAGTGTATGTAAACTTCTGACCCACCGGGAATGTGATGAAAGAAATAAAAGCTGAAATAAATCATTCTCTCTACTATTATTCTGACATTTCACATCCTTAAAATAAATGGGTGTTCCTAACTGACTTAAAAGTCAGGGATTGTGAAAAGCTGAGTTTAAATGTACAGTGCCTTGCGAAAGTATTCGGCCCCCTTGAACTTTGCGACCTTTTGCCACATTTCAGGCTTCAAACATAAAGATATAAAACTGTCTTTTTTTGTGAAGAATCAACAACAAGTGGGACACAATCATGAAGTGGAACACCATTTATTGGATATTTCAAACTTTTTTAACAAATCAAAAACTGAAAAATTGGGCGTGCAAAATGATTCAGCCCCTTTACTTTCAGTGCAGCAAACTCTCTCCAGAAGTTCAGTGAGGATCTCTGAATGATCCAATGTTGACCTAGATGACTAATGATGATAAATACAATCCACCTGTGTGTAATCAAGTCTCTGTATAAATGCACCTGCACTGTGATAGTCTCAGAGGTCCGTTAAAAGTGCAGAGAGCATCATGAAGAACAAGGAACACACCAGGCAGGTCCGAGATACTGTTGTGAAGAAGTTTAAAGCCGGATTTGGATACAAAAAGATTTCCCAAGCTTTAAACATCCCAAGGAGCACTGTGCAAGCGATAATATTGAAATGGAAGGAGTATCAGACCACTGCAATTCTACCAAGACCTGGCCGTCCCTATAACTATCAGCTCATACAAGGAGAAGACTGATCAGAGATGCAGCCAAGAGGCCCATGATCACTCTGGATGAACTGCAGAGATCTACAGCTGAGGTGGGAGACTTGTTTAAAGTTTGACACAAGCCACCTGGGAGACACACCAAACATGTGGAAGAAGGTGCTCTGGTCAGATGAAACCAAAATTGAACTTTTCGGCAACAATGCAAAACGTTATGTTTGGCGTAAAAGCAACACAGTTCATCACCCTGAACACCATCCCCACTGTCAAACATGGTGGTGGCAGCATCATGGTTTGGGCCTGCTTTTCTTCAGCAGGGACAGGGAAGATGGTTAAAATTGATGGGAAGATGGATGGAGCCAAATACAGGACCATTTTGGAAGAAAACCTGATGGAGTCTGCAAAAGACCTGAGACTGGGACGGAGATTTGCCTTCCAACAAGACAATGTTCCAAAACATAAAGCAAAATCTACAATGGAATGGTTCAAAAATAAACATATCCAGGTGTTAGAATGGCCAAGTCAAAGTCCAGACCTGAATCCAATCGATAATCTGTGGAAAGAACTGAAAACTGCTGTTCACAAATGCTCTCCATCCAACCTCAATGAGCTCGAGCTGTTTTGCAAGGAGGAATGGGAAAAAATGTCAGTCTCTCGATGTGCAAAACTGATAGAGACATACCCCAAGCGACTTACAGCTGTAATCGCAGCAAAAGGTGGCGCTACACAGTATTAACTTAAGGGGGCTGAATAATTTTGCTCGCCCAATTTTTCCGTTTTTGATTTGTTTAAAAATAGTTTGAAATATCCAATAAATGTCGTTCCACTTCATGATTGTGTCCCACTTGTTGTTGATTCTTCACACAAAAAGTTTTATATCTTTATGTTTGAAGCCTGAAATGTGGCAAAAGGTCGCAAAGTTCAAAGGGGCCGAATACTTTCGCAAGGCACTGGATTTGGCTAAGGTGTATGTAAACTTCCGACTTCAACTGTAGGTGTTCCTTTTGTCCAGGTGGGAAGGGGAAGTTTGGAGTGCAATATAGATTGCATCATCTATGGATCTGCTGCTGTGCAATGCAAATTGGAGTGGGTTTAAGGTTTCTGGGATAATGGTGTTGATGTGAGCCATGTCCAGCCTTTCAAAGCATTTCATGGCTATAGACGTGAGTGCTAAGGGTCGGTAGAGCTGCCACTTTAAAAAAAAATTTCCCTCTGGTTGCACATTTGATAGACATTAGGTAAAACTGATTTAAATTTCCCTGCATTAAAGTCCCCGGCCTCTGGATGAGCGTTTTCCTGTTTGGTTATGGCGGTATACAGCTCATTGAGTGCGCTTTTAGTGCCAGCATTGGTCTGTGGTGGTATGTAGACAACTACGAAAAATACAGATTAAAACTCTCTAGGTAGATAGTGTGGTCTACAGTTTATCATGAGATACTCTACCTCAGGCAAGCAAAACCTCAAGACATTGAACGGCAGTTTTCTCAAAAGTGAGTTTACAAGCTTATCAACTTTCAAAGCACAAGTAATTTCCCATTGTTCCTCAAATGCAATGCATGATGTACAATTTTGTAGCTCTGAGTCTCTACATTTATCCAATGTAAAAAACACTTTCAAACTTTGCTACATAAGACTCATTTGAGCCAGTTGGTCACATATGTCTGAATCTCTCAATAACTTGCCCATAAAATTGTATGTCTGTCTGTCTAACCCTAACCCCTGTGACACTCATGTCTTCCCATTAAATACAACATATTGACTAAAAATGTCACACATCTATTCCCACTGAATGTAGTGTATTGACAAAAACATAATATATTATGTTTTCCTTTTTGCTAAACGTGACAAGATAGATTGAGGCCTATACTGGACTGAACTGAGAGGGAGAGGAGATGAAAGAACAGGCTTTTTGGAGTGCTTCCCTGGAAAGTTTAGGATACATTTCTGTAGCTCTTAACATAGTCTGGGCAAGGGAGAGAGAGGAGAAGAGGGAGATGGATAAGAAAGCAGAAAGGTTTGAGAGAGGATAGAGAATGAGATGTACGGAAATCACAGGTAAGAGACGGAGAGAAAAGGATATGAAGGAGAGAGGGAAGAAGAGAAATGGAGAGGGGTGCTTGGTGTGGGTATTGCTCAGCATGCCAAGCAGGGTCAGGGAATCCCTCTCCCACTGTTTCCAGGGGAACAGAGACACAGAGAGCCATGCGCTGGTGTTTCCGCCTCCACAGCTCACCCACATAGGCCTGGGCAGGGCCCATTATTTTGAATGCAGTGGTGTGTGTGTGTGTGTGTGTGTGTGTGTGTGTGTGTGTGTGTGTGTGTGTGTGAGAGAGAGAACAACAGATATTGTATATGTTTTTTAAAAACTTAATTGCTCTGTATAACTAATTATTTCCCATATCATTCCACCATCTTGTAAGAGAACACCATCAGGTACTCCTACCTTACTTTCTCTGTACTTAGTTATGCAGTTAGGCGGGAGAATCCAACAACAGTGAACAGGGGTCCTTCAAGCGTGTCTCATTTCTAAACGTTGTGAGCTTAACCAACACGTTCAGGGGTGAGCACTCCTGGGAAACAGGAAGATCAGAGTGGCTCCACAGGGAACCCACTCTGTTCTATTTTTTTTCGCACAAAATTGTGCTCTGGTTAGAAGAAGGGCGACTGTCAGACATGATTTCAGCAGATGTCTCAGCTACCTGTGACAACCGTCGATTTCAGATAAAACATTTGATGAAATTGTTGGTTGGTTGGCTTCTACTGTACTTGGACCTGCTTGAGCGTGATTTAACCTTTTTATGTAAGCTAATAGCTTGAGAAGAGCGAGAGAGAGAATGCTGGCTATAATACTTGTTAATGGCTGTTAATGACATGGGTAGAGGCCACAAGGAGGGCACAAAGCACAGTCATCCTTAGAGTGAATGAAGGAGTAGATAAAATATATAAAAAATATAATTAATCTGGCTGTTGCCATGCAGATGCACAGGACAGGAACCAATAAACTGCAACAGATGAAAGGGTCAGGAGTCAAGACGTTCTCCTGGCTGCCTCGGTGACAGGCCAACCTATGGTGTGTGCTCACAAGTGTGTGTGTGTGGGGCACGGTTACATTTTTTTATACTGTATTTGCACCGCATGACAGCTGCATGCAAGTCATCAGAACACATTAACGCTGAGAGATGGAAATGCCATATAATGACTTCAGGAAAGTGAACCTGTAGCTTTAGCAAATGCTGTCAAAATAGGCCATGCTACTCTTTTTTTGTCTTTCACTCTGTCCCTCCCTTTTTGGCTCTTGTGCTCCCTCTATCCCTTGCCTTTCAGAGTCTCTGTAATCCCGATATGCTAAGATTCCATGATGGGTCATACCAGTTGAAGGATGAGGAATTAATCTGCTGGTGCACTGCATTTACCCCCTTGTTTCTCCGGCTGCTGTGTTAACCAATTCTAATTATATATTTTGAGCCTCTATTCCAGCCACTAGAAAAGTAAGATGCTCAGCAGCACAGTGCTGAGAATTGATGCCTGTGTGAAGAAAGATCTCTGAATGCTTTTGTCATTGTTGATTCCCAACTTTAGGGAAGGGCTTATTGAAGTTGGCTTCCGTAGCTACAGTACAATGAAGCATCTATTCACACTGCACTCACGTGAACCTGGTTTAGTTGAATGCCATGAATGATTTCTGCTGCATCAAATTTCTCATAATGGCACTCTAGGACAGAGGCAGGAAAGAGATGTATATACTGAACCTTTAGTATAAATGTGACCCGATTCAGGAAACTAGGTGTACAGTGGGGCAAAAATGATTTAGTCAGACACCAATTGTGCAAGTTCTCCCACTTAAAAAGATTAGAGAGGCCTGTAATTTTCATCATAGGTACACTTCAACTTTGACAGACAAAGACATTTTTTTTTAAATCACATTGTAGGATTTTAATGAATTTATTTGCAAATTATGGTGGAAAATAAGTATTTGGTCAATAACAAAAGTTTACCTCAATACTTTGTTATATACCCTTTGTTGGCAATGACAGATGTCAAACGTTTTCTGTAAGTCTTCACAAGGTTTTCACACACTGTTGCTGGTATTTTGGTCCATTCCTCCATGCACATCTCCTTTAGAGCAATTATGTTTTGGGGCTGTTCCTGGGCAACACGGACTTTCAACTCCCTCCAAAGATTTTCTATGGGGTTAAGATCTGGAGACTCGCTAGGCCACTCCAGGACGTTGAAATGCTTCTTACGAAGCCACTCCTTCGTTGCCCGGACGGTGTGTTTGGGATCATTGTCATGCTGAAAGACCCAGCCACGTTTCATCTTCAATGCCCTTGCTGATGGAAGGAGGTTTTCACTCAAAATCTCACGATACATGGCCCCATTCATTCTTTCCTTTACACGGATCAGTCGTCCTGGTCCCTTTGCAGAAGAACAGCCCCAAAGCATGATGTTTCCACCCCAATGCTTCACAGTAGGTATGGTGTTCTTTGGATGCAACTCAGCATTCTTTGTCCTCCAAACACGACGAGTTGAGTTTTTACCAAAAAGTTATATTTGGGTTTCATCTGAACATATGACATTCTCCCAATCTTGTTCTGGATCATCCAAATGCTCTCTAGCAAACTTCAGACGGGCCTGGACATGTACTGGCTTAAGCAGGGGGACACGTCTGGCACTGCAGGATTTGAGTCCCTGGCGCAGTAGTGTGTTACTGATGGTAGGCTTTGTTACTTTGGTGCCAGCTCTCTGCAGGTCATTCACTAGGTGTGGTTCTGGGATTTTTGCTCACCGTTCTTGTGATCATTTTGACCCCACGGGGTGAGATCATGCATGGAGCCCCAGATCGAGGGAGATTATCAGTGGTCTTGTATGTCTTCCATTTCCTAATAATTGCTCCCACAGTTGATTTCCTCAAACCAAGCTGCTTACCTATTGCAGATTCAGTCTTCCCAGCCTGGTGGAGGTCTACAATTTTGTTTCTGGTGTCCTTTGACAGCTCTTTGGTCTTGGCCATAGTGGAGTTTGGAGTGTGACTGTTTGAGGTTGTGGACAGGTGTCTTTTATACTGATAACAAGTTCAAACAGGTGCCATTAACCTGTTACTCCTACCCCCTACTTTTTCGAACATTCTGTTAAAAATCACGCAACATTTCAGCGCCCTGCTACTCATGCCAGAAATATAGTATATGCATATGATTAGTATGTGTGGATAGAAAACACTTAGACGTTTATAAAACTGGTTAAATCACGGCTGTGACTATAACAGAACATGCGTTTCATCGAAAAGCGCAGGAAAATCTGATCACTGAAAATGGGAAAATATATCCATGCGCCACTTGACCGTGTTGTTGAATGGGAACCACATTAAATGGGGCCGAGGTTGCAATACCTACAGCTTCCACACAATGTCAACAGTCTTGTCATTTGCCTACAATTTGTTTCTTGGTCAAACGGACACAAGGCAGCGCATTTCTTCCAGTCTCCGACCGGATATTTTGGTTGAGATTTACCCGGACATTATTTCCAGACGTACAGCTATAGAATATACATCGCCTCGTGATCAATTTGATAGATTATTAACGTTTACTAATACCTAAAGTTGCATTACAAAAGTATTTCGAAGTGTTTTGTGAAAGTTTATCGTCGACTTTTTTAATTTTAAAAAATGACGTTGCGTTAAACTATGTTTTTTTCCGTGATCACACAGTCTTCATAGATCGATATCTAGGCTATATATGGACCGATTTAAATGAAAAAAAGACCCAATAGTGATGTTTATGGGACATCTAGGAGTGCCAACAAAGAAGATTGTCAAAGGTAATGAATGTTTTATATTTTATTTGTGCGTTTTGTGTAGCGCCGACTATGCTAATTATTTTGTTTACGTCCCCTGCGGGTCTTTTGTGGTGTTACATGCTATCAGATAATAGCTTCTCATGCTTTCGCCGAAAAGCTTTTTAAAAATCTGACTTGTTGGATGGATTCACAACGAGTGTAGCTTTAATTCAGTACCCTGCATGTGTATTTTAATGAACGTTTGAGTTTTAACGAGTGCTATTAGCATTTAGCGTAGCGCATTTGCATTTCCAGATGTCTAGATGGGACGCCTGCATGTTGGGTAGGAGTAAGAGGTTAATACAGGTAACGAGTGGAGGACAGAGGAGCCTCTTAAAGAAGAAGTTATATGAGAGCCAGAAATCTTGCTTGTTTGTAGGTGACCAAATACTTATTTTCCACCATAATTAGCAAAGAAATTCATAAAAAATCCTACAATGTGATTTTCTGGATTTTTTTTATCATTTTGTATGTCATAGTTGAAGTGTACCTATGCTGAAAATTACAGACCTCACTCGTCTTTTTAAGTGGGAGAACTTGCACAATTGGTGGCTGACTAAATACTTTTTCCCCCCACTGTATGTCGCGCTTCATTACTTCAGAGGAGAGGCATTTTAATGTAAACATTTATCTCTTTATCAAAAGGTGCTGATCATTGTTTTACATGTTAAAAACATCATAAAGCTCGATTCTGCACATAGTTTGACCAGTTTAGTCGACATATAATATGTAAATTTGAAGTTTTGATGCGCAAGTGTGCGGGACCAGAAGTAATTTTGGGTGCATTTCAGCTGAAGCTGTTAGCATATGCTAATACAGAGACACACAACGTGAAACCAAACGATGTATTGGGTAAGTATGACTCCTTCTACGTCTTCTGATCGAAGAACATCAAAGGTAAAGGAATATTTATGTGGTTATTTTGGGTTTCTGTGGACTCCAAACGTAGAGGAGACATACTGCTAATATCTGAGCGCCATCTCATTGTATAGCCAGTGAACGAATTCTGTAACGTTAAAAATAAATGTAATACAGCGGTTGCATTAAGAAGAAGTGTATCTTTGTAACTATATGTAGGTCATGTTTATTGCTTGTTATCTGATGGACCTATCATCATTGCTCCGGACATTTGAGTAGCATTTTTTGAAATGTCGTCATTGTAAACAGAGATTTATGGATATAAATGGCATATTATTGAAAATAAATAAATGTATTGTGTAACATGTACTATTACTGTCATCTGATGAAGATTTTCAAAAGGTTAGTGAATGATTTATTTTTTAATCCTGCTTTTATAATTTTATATTTTCTGGGACAAAATGGCTGCCTCTCGTCTTTTGTTTTGGTGGTGGTCTAATATAAATATGTGCTATGTTTTCGCCGTAAAACATTTTAGAAATCTGACTTGCTGGGTAGATGAACAATGTGTTTATCTTTCATTTGAGCTATTGGACTTGTTAATGTGTGGAGGTTAAATATTTCTAAGAATATTTTTTAGCATTTTGCGTTATGGTAATGAGCTTGAGCCGTAGTCACGATACCGGATCCGGGATGGGTCGCCGCAAGAAGTTAAGAACAAATTCTTATTTTCAATGACGGCCTCGGAACAGTGGGTAAACTGCCTGTTCAGGGGCAGAACGACAGATTTGTACCTAGTCAGCTCGGGGGTTTGAACTTGCAATCTTCCAGTTACTAGTCCAACGCTCTTTTTCAAACAAAGGGCTGCTCAATATGCATAGGCAGCCCTTTCTAACGGGAGTCAAAAAGAGAACAAACAGAAGGCTGTTGTATAAAACACCTGTCTCCTTACTGCTAGCTAGCTAACGTTAGCTGGCTGGCTCGCTAGCTAATGTTACATGTATGATCTGTGTAGTAATATTATTCTTATCTCAGAACCATTTGCAATGCTAGTTATAGCCCAATCCTAGCTAGTTAGCAAACATTGAATGTAGTTTGTTAGCTACCTGCACATTCAGGTAGGGGGCAGCAGGGTAGCCTAGTGGTTAGAGTGTTGGACTAGCAACCAGAAGGTTGCAAGTTCAAACCCTGAGCTGACAAGGTACAAATCTGTCATTCTGCCCCTGAACAGGCAGTTAACCCACTAAGCTGTCTTTGAAAATAAGAATTTGTTCTTTTTTTTCTTTCGATTTTTTTTTGTAAATTACACATTTATAAGAACTGTATGAACATACTTTTGTCAAATTTTATTATCATAATTTATTTTTATTTTTTTAACTTTTCCATAAGGCATCTGTTTTGTCCATTTGCAATATGATTTCATAGGAAGTCAAAAGTTGAAGTCAATAGTCACTTTTTTGTTGTTGTTGCCAAATGCCATAAGAAATGCCCAAATGCAATATGGAAGATTTCAAAGTGCCAAATCAGGATGTTATGTCCATTTGCCAAACCCAAAAGTCAGTGAACCAACAACATTTTTAAAAAGTGCTCCTGGTAACCCGTTACAATCACCAGGTGCATGACTGTCCATTTGCAAAATGGATCAATGGGCATTTACCATCACAAATTTGACATGCTCAAAAATACTGGCCCGATGAACTCGGGATGGCCGGGCAGTGATTATGGTTCCTCTCCATCGCTCGTTGGGGTTGATTTCAGAATGTCACTTTGGTGAAGGTCCCTCACTGTTTAAACATATTGCAAATGCACAAAAGTCAACTAGATGTCATTCTGACACCAAACTTACACCAAACCCACTTTTTCCAACGCGTTTAGAAGCCAACTGTCACATATTTCAGAGCAGGCCCATAATTCACAGCACCATCAGTTTAAAATATAATAAAAATGTAAAACATGTAGTTACGTTCTAGCTTCGGGTCCAGTTCTGACATTGTGTGAAGCGACCCCGAATACCGAGTTTCGTCTCGATAGGTCATTCGGAGCCCAAGCAACAACCATAATTGGTGCTAAAAATCCACTTTTGTCCATGCCTTGCTACGGAGTCCTTCAATCAGCTATCGGACAGAAACGTTGGGGTCCGTCTCTATGGGCCGAGCCAGTTTCAATGCACCTAGTCTTGCGACTCTGGGACTTTTCTAAATGTCATAATTTTCGTAATGGTCAAAATGAATTGAAGTTATTGCAAAAGTACGAGGCTGTTTCTCAGTCCGAGAACCTTCTAGAGCCACATAACTCACCATGCACTATCAAGCTATAGAACAGGTTTCTAAAGTTTCAGAACTCTAGGTCTGACGGTTCTTTTTTGTTCGAACAAAGGTAACTAATTGCAGGCTCCGTCTGTCTCTACGCACCACACTGTGTCCCTCTGTCCTAGCTGTGTGTGTGTGTGTGTGAGTTTTTCTTGGAAATTTTATGGGAGAATTGACTGATTTACAGTTCATGGGGGTTGCCTAATCACACATATGAAGTTTTGAAAATATCTGACCTTTTTAACCCTTTGAAATAGCATCTATGACACCATTTTATGGCACTTCCGGTTGACACAGGAAGCTGAAAGTGAACACATATCCTCTTTGGGGTAGGCACTTATAGAATTTTCAGTTAAGTCTATGTTAAGAACTGACTTATTTACAGAGGGTTGAATGAGTGTGTGTTATTACAGAAAATCACAGAAAACTCGCAGAGCTCTCAAACACACTTTAAAAAGATTAGTCTGAACATGCTGCAACTGGATCTGTAACTTTAAAAAAATGTATGTACATTGTACGATTTCTCTTAAATTACGATAGATAAATGTCTGGTTCTTCTTTTCCTGACACCGTAGGTTCATTTACTTTGATGTGAAGCGGTCAAATTAGCACTCTATTTTCGTTTTTGACCTTTAATCCCAGAAAAATGGCCATATCTCAAAAACCATTGAAGCCTCAACACCAACTGCCCATTATTTAACCTTTATTTAACTAGGCAAGTCAGCTAAGAACAAATTCTTATTTTCAATGACTGCCTAGGAACAGTGGGTTAACTGCCTGTTCAGGGGCAGAATGACAGATTTGTACCTTGTCAGCTCAGGGATTTGAACTTGCAACCTTCCAGTTACTAGTCCAACGCTCTAACCACTAGGCTACCCTGCCGCCCCATTATGCCAAAACTCTGCTCACCAAGTTTCGTCTTCGAAGTATTTTCCGTTTAGGAGAAAAGGCCACATCGTGAATAGTGATGTTTTGTACATTTGCAACATGATTCCATTCGATCTCTGGTGGGATTTACCGGGACAGCGGAAAAATGACCGAAATTTGAAGATTTCATAAAACGGAAACGGAATGTCCGAGAGACTCGGATTAACTATACACAGAGCCTGAGTTCGCGGCTGGGGCCGACAGATAAAACATAAATAAACAGAATGGAGTGTCGTGATTAATGGACAGTCCAGCAGGCATCAGCTATGTAGTGTCCAGGGGCAGCAGTAGATGGAACAGGGAAGCCGCCACTATGCTAGCATGCAGGCGACACAGCATTTAAAGTTAGTAGCCCGGGGGGTGGTATGGGGGGTCTGCTCAGACGGAGGCCGGTTGAAGGCACAGCGAATGGAGTATTCGTCGGCAGACCAGTCGTGGTGGTGCGGCGAGGGGCCGTGTCACCAAAGAATTCAAGCCAGATGGCAAAAGAGGTATTGTAGAATTTACTTTGCTAGCAGGGAGATGTGCCTGACTCACGGCTAACTGGTGCTAGCTTCGTGGCAGTGGCGTTAGCCAAGGTCCAGAGTTTACAGCAAGGAGTACTGGGTACTGGGTGCAAGCGAGCTGTGAAGATCAGAAGTAGTGGTCCAGGGATTACGGCAGGAATCCGGCGTTGTTGTGGAGAGACAGTTCAACACTGGTAGACTGGCGAGTATTATCCAGGCTAAAAACAGGGCTGGCTGTGCAGAAGGTAAAAGCCGCTAGCAGTGGCTAACAATGACTAAACAGCTTGTAGCTAATTAGCTGGTTAGCTTCTGGAGGTTCTTGAATGTATTCTAAAATGAAAAATAACAGCAATTCCGTATCACACTGGGTGAGGCAGGTTACCAAAAGGTATAATCGAATTAAAAATCGAAAAGAGATTGAAAATAAATATGGGTCCAGAGAGTGGTCTTAATGTCATCGTTTAGCCACGACTTGGTGAAACATAAGATATTAGAGTTTTAATGTCCCGTTGTTAGGATATACGTGCTTTCAGTTCGTCCCATTTATTTTCCAGCAATTGAACGTTTGCTGGCAGAACGGTAGGCAAGAGCAGTTTAGCCACTCGTCGCCTGATCCTCGATCTCTTGCCGCAAAACCTAAGTTTCCTTTCCCAGCGATCATGTAGATCTGGGCCTGGTCGCGCGTCTGTAGTATATCCCTTGCGTCCGACACATTGAAGAAGAACTCCTCGTCCGACTTGAGGTGAGCAATCCCAGTTCTGATGTCCAGAAGCTCTTTTCGGTAATAAGAGGCAGTATCAGCAACATTATGTTCAAAACAGCGCAAGAAGACAAACAAAATAGCATGGTTGGTTAAGAGTAGATAAGACGTCATCCCTACCCTCGGGCACCATCTTTCTGTCCCTCAGAATTTGGAAAGACAAAATCTAATGATAGAGGCACACTCTTACAAACTGCTTTAGCACAACATGTCTATGTGTAAACTTACGTCACCTCCTGGCTTCTACTGTCTGAAACAGAAACGGTGTGAACCACCCACTAAAGGAAGTAAAGCATTACTTCATTGTATCTGAGGAGAGGTAATTATACTGCCCTGCTCTTAAGGACTCAAGTGCTTCCTTTTTTAATTTTTGGTGTGAATTTAGCAGCCTGCTAATTAAATTAAATGTGGAGCTTGTGGACAGAATGGGTAAAGGAAACTGAAGACTGCAGGTAATCATATGGTTGAGTTTGTCGACGGGAGGACACCTTAAATCAGGTCAAGGATAGAGTATTAGAATAATCTGCTCTTGAACAGCGCCACATGGACCAGTCATCTGCTGTATGACATTATGGTCTATCTGTTTGAGTGTCTAAATGACGTGTCTATGCTGGATGCGGTACAACTTTAAATGAAGTGCAGTTTATGAAGACTTCATGAAGCCTTCATAAACACTACATAAATGTGTCACATCATTACATTTACATTACATTTAAGTCATTTAGCAGACGCTCTTATCCAGAGCGACTTACAAATTGGTGCATTCACCTTATGACATCCAGTGGAACAGCCACTTTACAATAGTGCATCTACATCTTTTAAGGGGGGTGAGAAGGATTACTTTATCCTATCCTAGGTATTCCTTAAAGAGGTGGGGTTTCAGGTGTCTCCGGAAGGTGGTGATTGACTCCGCTGTCCTGGCGTCGTGGGGAGTTTGTTCCACCATTGGGGGCCAGAGCAGCGAACAGTTTTGACTGGGCTGAGCGGGAACTGTACTTCCTCAGTGGTAGGGAGGCGAGCAGGCCAGAGGTGGATGAACGCAGTGCCCTTGTTTGGGTGTAGGGCCTGATCAGAGCCTGGAGGTACTGAGGTGCCGTTCCCCTCACAGCTCCGTAGGCAAGCACCATGGTCTTGTAGCGGATGCGAGCTTCAACTGGAAGCCAGTGGAGAGAGCGGAGGAGCAGGGTGACGTGAGAGAACTTGGGAAGGTTGAACACCAGACGGGCTGCAGCGTTCTGGATGAGTTGTAGGGGTTTAATGGCACAGGCAGGGAGCCCAGCCAACAGCGAGTTGCAGTAATCCAGACGGGAGATGACAAGTGCCTGGATTAGGACCTGCGCCGCTTCCTGTGTGAGGCAGGGCCGTACTCTGCGGATGTTGTAGAACATGAACCTACAGGAACGGGCCACCGCCTTGATGTTAGTTGAGAACGACAGGGTGTTGTCCAGGATCACGCCAAGGTTCTTAGCGCTCTGGGAGGAGGACACAATGGAGTTGTCAACCGTGATGGCGAGATCATGGAACGGGCAGTCCTTCCCCGGGAGGAAGAGCAGCTCCGTCTTGCCGAGGTTCAGCTTTACATCATCTATAACTGCATGTCATGCTGTATAAAGGGTTCATAAATATGGCATATCTGTGTGACAATCAACAATGTAAAATATGACAAAAACCTGTGCTTTATAAATGGTGGCATAAGCACTACTTAATAAAGGCATAATAAATCATGTTAAATTTGAGCTTCACAAAGCATTTACAATCTTGTCATTCATCTTGGTAGAGGGTTACAACACCAGGGTAGTGGGTTCGATTCCAGGACCCCCCATACATAAAAATGTATGCACTCAAGACTATGTCGCTTTGGATGAAAGCATCTGCTAAATGGCATATATATTATATTTCTCTAAAACATTTCTAGGATGGGACATTGTCTTTTCCCTCTTGGGTGAATAGCCAATATTGAAACTGAACTCAACGTTCACCAAAATGCTGGGCTGCAGGATTGACACCCGCTTCAAAGTGCAGTCATGCACAGCAAAAAACATTGGTAGGGCCTTTTAAATATTTTTTTTCTCTTAATCCGTTTGAAAAAACAAACATTTTTACAGGTTTCGGATTTCCCCCATTTTTCTCACACTTTGTTAAATATAATTTTTTGGGGGGGATTTTGTCACAATAATGCTTAAAACACATCAGGGACCACTTCTGAGGTCTGGGGAAATCTTAGATTTTTGATTGTAGTTACCCTTTACTTCAGTACTTATGTGATGTTTCTGTAGTGCAGAAAGTGCACGTGATGGAAATTGAAAATCAAATGCTCACTTGTGGTGCCACTGGACATCGAAAAATTAGTAAGTTAACCTTTATTTATTGTAATAAAATGTGTTTGTAGTAGTTGTGTTAGATTACATAGCTATCTCAATTGTTATGTGTCGTCGAAATGGAATGAGACGGAATTCACGACACAAGCGGTTCAAAAAATGTTTTGTGTTAGGCTATAAAAATTGATTTTATCAAACAAAAAAACATTCATTGTGTAACAATGAGCATTGGGATTGCAAACAGAGGAAGATCGTCAAAGGTAAACAATTTATTTTATTGCATTTTGTGATTTTGTTACGCCTGTGCTGGTTGAAATAGTTGTTTTTTATGGGGCTCTATCATCACATCGTATTCTTTCGCAGTAAATCATTTTTTAAATCTGACAACGCAGTTGGATTAGCAAGATTCTAGGCTTTCGAAACACATGAGACACTTGTATTTTCATGAATGTTTAATATGACTATTTCTGTAGTGATCACCGTAAATTGTCGAATTTCAGCCCGCTACCGGGTTCCGTGCGCAGAGAGGATAAACTAGCTACATATACCAATACAACATTTTTCTAACTAGCAGGCTCAGCTAAATACAAATCACCCTAGATAAAGCCACATCTCATAGTCACCACATGAGATTTGTAAATGAAAGAGAAATATAATAATACAAATCTAATGGAGTTTCCCATCTCTCCAGTTAGAGTACTTCTGGTGCAGTATAGAAATGCTCTTCTCCAGATAGTGTATAATATTTAAATATACTTAAATCATACTTAGAATAATTATCATAAATGTCTAAATTGGAACCATTTGAAATTCATTTCATGTACATTGTTTTTAGTTGTATTTATTATCATTTAAGTATATTAAATACATGTAAATAATGTAAATTATGTATTTTGTCATACTTAAGTATATTCTTAGTATATTATATAAATAGTAAAACAAATATACTTTGAAAAAAACCTTAAGTACATTTTTATGTACACTACCGTTCCAAAGTTTGTGGTCACTTAGAAAATGCGTAGTTTCTGAAGGAAAAAGCACATTTTTGTCCATTAGAATAACATCAAATTGATCAGCAATACATTGTAGACATTGTTGTAAATGACTATTGTAGCTGGAAACGGCAGGAATATCTACATAGGCGTACAGAGGCCCATTACCAGCAACCATCACTCCTGTGTTCCAATGGCACGTTGTGTTAGCTAATCCGAGATTATAATTTTAAAAGGCTAATTGATCATTAGCAAACCCTTTTGCAATTATCTTAGCACAGCTGAAAACTGTTGTCCTGATTAAAGAAGCAGTTAAACTGGCCTTCTTTAGACCAGTTGTTCTGGAGCATGAACATTTGTGGGTTCGATTACAGGCTGAAAATGACTAGAAAAAAAGTATTTCTTCTGAAACTCATCAATCTATTCTTGTTCTGAGAAATTAAGGCTATTCCAATGCAATAAATTGCCAGGAAACTGAAGATCTCGTACAACACTGTGTACTACTCCCGTCACAGAACAGAGCAATCTGGCTCTAACCAGAATAGAAAGAGTATTAGGAGGCCCCGGTGCAAAACTTTGCAAGAGAACAAGTACATAAGAGTGTCTAGTTTGAAAAACATACGCCTCACAAGTCCTCAACTAGCAGCTTCATTAAATAATATCCGCAAAACACCAGTCTCAACGTCAACACTGAAGAGGCGACTCCGGCATGCTGGCCTTCGAGGCAGATTTACAAAGAAAAAGCCATATCTCAGACTGGCCAATATAAAGAAAAGATTAAGATGGGCAAAAGAGACACTGGACAGAGGAACTCTGCCTAGAAGACAAGCGTTCCGGATTGCTGTGTTGAATGTATACTTTAAATATATTTTGTGGACATTTCATTAAAATATACTACTTAAGTATACATAAGTATATTTTCTTGAGATATGAAAAAGTATACTCTCAGGAAGCATGTTCCTCACCTGTGCGACTTTCTCTGCACTCTTCTAAACAGGAATTTAGAAAGTACTTAAACTCATTATTGGCACTGAAACATTGTCTTGCAAAAGGATTCATACCCCTTGAATGTATTCACATTTTGTTGTTACAAGGTGGGATTCAAATTAATTTCATTGTAATTTTTGGTAAACAATCTACACAAAATACTTTGTCAAAGTAGAAGATTTCTATTTCTTTTCTTGAAAAGATTGATAGAAATTAAATCACTAAAAAATAGTCATTGCATAAGTATTCAGCTCCCTGAGTCAATACATGCTAGAAACCACATTGGCTGCAGTTACAGCAGTGAATCTTCTTGGGTAAGTCTCTAAGAGCTTTACACACCTTGATTGTGCTCTATTATCCCTTTTATTATTTTCTTAATTCTTCAAGCTCTGTCAAGATGTTGGTGTTTGTGGCAACACAGCGATTTTAAAGAAAGCAGATTTAAGTCAAAACTGTAACTTGGCCACTCAGAGACATTCACTGTCTTCTTAGTAAGCAACTCCAGTGTAGATGTGGCCTTGTGTTGTAGGTTATTGTCCTGCTGAAAGGTGAATTCCTCTTCCAGTGACTGAAGCAGTGTTGATCCATCCTCAGTTTTCTCCCATCACAGCCATTGAACTATGTAACTGTTTTACAATCCCCAATGGCCTCATGGTAACATCACTGAGCATTTTCATTCCAGTTCAGAAGAACAACTATCTTTGATAAGTCTCAATGGTTGCAAATCCTCCAGCTGACAAGGTACAAATCTGTCGCTCTGCCCCTGAACAGGCAGTTAACCCACTGTTCCTAGGCTGTCATTGAAAATAAGAATTTGTTCTTAACTGACTTTCCTAGTTAAATAAAGGTTAAAAAAACACAAAAAAACATCATCCACAGCATAATTAATAATTATTAACTTGACCATGTGTCACGCTCGTCATAATGACTGGATGCAGCGTGGTATGTTTCCATCCCTTTTATTTGGAAGAGAAACTTAGAACAAAAACAATAAAGAGAACAAACGAAACGCTAATACAATTTTTATCATAGGTACACTTCAACTGTGAGAGGCGGAATCTAAAACAAATATCCAGAAAATCCCATTGTATAATTTTTAAGTAATCAATTAGCATTTTATCGCATGACGATGGGCTACAAGACAATAGGCAAGCAATAGGCAAGCAGCTTGGTGGTAAGGCAACAACTGTTGGCGCAATTATTAGAAAATGGAAGAAGTTCAAGATGACGGTCAATCACCCTCGGTCTGGAGCTCCATGCAAGATCTCACCTCGTTGGGCATCAATGATCACGAGGAAGGTGAGGGATCAGCCCAGAACTACACGGCAGGACCTGCTCAATGACCTGAAGAGAGCTGGGACCACAGTCTCAAAGAAAACCATTAGTAAAATACTACGCCGTCACGGATTAAAATACTGCAGCGCACGCAAGGTCCCCCTGCTCAAGCCAGTGCATGTCCAGGCCCGGCTGAAGTTTGCCAATGACCATCTGGATGATCCAGAGGATGAATGGGAGAATGTCATGTGGTCTGATGAGACAAAAATAGAGCTTTTTGGTCTAAACTCCACTCGCCGTGTTTGGAGGAAGAAGAAGGATGAGTACAACCCCAAGAACACCATCCCAACCGTGAAGCATGGAGGTGGAAACATCATTCTTTGGGGATGCTTTTCTGCAAAGGGGACAGGACGACTGCACCGTATTGAGGGGAGGATAAATGGGGCCATGTATCGCGAGATCTTGGCCAACAACCTCCTTCCCTCTGTAAGAGCATTGAAGATGGGTCGTGGCTGGATCTTCCAGCATGACAACGACCCGAAACACACAGCCAGGGCAACTAAGGAGTGGCTCCGTAAGAAGCATCTCAATGTCCTGGAGTGGCCTAGCCAGTCTCCAGACCTGAACCCAATAGAAAATCTTTGGAGGGAGCTGAAAGTCCGTATTGCCCAGCGACAGCCCTGAAACCTGAAGGATCTGGAGGAGGTCTATGTGGAGGAGTGGGCCAAAATCCCTGCTGCAGTGTGTGCAAACCTGGTCAAGAACTACAGGAAACGTATGATCTCTGTAATTGCAAACAAAGGTTTCTGTACCAAATATTAAGTTCTGCTTTTCTGATGTATCAAATACTTATGTCAGGCAATAAAATGCTAATTCATTACTTTAAAAAATCATACACTGTGATTTTCTGGATTTATTTTCCGTCTCTCACAGTTGAAGTGTACCTATGATAAAAATTACAGACCTCTACATGCTTTGTAAGTAGGAAAACCTGCAAAATACTCATTCAAGGGTTTTTCTGCAAAGCTGTCATCAAGGCAAAGGGTGGCTTCTTTAAAGAATCTCAAATATAAAATATATTTTTTGCTAAAAAAATGTGGTTACTACATAATTCAATATGTGTTATTATAGTTTTGATGACGGAACTGTTATTCTAGAATGTGGAAAATAATACAAAATAAAGAAAACCCCTTGAATGAGTAGGTGTGTCCAAACTTTTGACTGGTACTTAATGGGACCCATCTCACCCAACAGGTTGACTCAAGTTTACCAAAAACCACCTGGATGATCATCAAGACTCTTGTAAGAATGTTTTTTGACTCATGGACAGATGAGTCAAAATTATAACTTTTTGGGTGACATGGGTCCCATTATGACTGGTGAAAACAAAACACTGCATTCCACAGTAAGAACCTTATACCAATGGTCAATATATGGTGGTGGTAGTGTGATGGTTTGGGGATGCTTTGCTGCCTCAGGAGCTGGACGACTTGCCTTAACCATTTCACACAAGTGCTAAATATCTCTAACGGTCACCCCAGCATAAGTTTTTTAATGCACGTGATATCAGAATGGACACATTGTTCCAAAATGTGATTGCTATGCAACAGGACAGTTAACCCGCACTGCCTGCTAATGATCTATAGTTTGTTTGTCAACTTGTCATTTTCAAATGAATTTCAAACCAGTTTTATCTTCAAACAACAGTTTTAACTGCGGTGTGTTCCGCCTCCTCATTAATTCACATAGACGTAACCCATTTCATTGTTGTAGACAATTTATGTTCGAGGATTTACTGAGCCGGACAAACTTCTCTTCAGGAGAGCCCAAGCACTTCCCCAGTGTTTCCGCAGAGCAAGTATGCAGTTTTTTTCCCCGTGGCACATTTTCTGGCTGGCACTCGCATTGCCTTTGTTGTTGTTTTCCTTAAAAGTAATAACTTTGAAATGTGTGCATTCCTATCAAAGTAAGTGCCTTATTTCACATTTATATTGTGTTGTCGTTTCTACTGTAGCATACAGTACGTACATTTTTTTAACCTTTATTTAACTAGGTAAGTCAGCTAAGAACAAATTCTTATTTTCATTGATGGCCTAGGAACAGTGGGTTAACTGCCTTGTTCAGGGGCAGAACGATGGATTTTTATCTTGTCAGCTCTGGGATTCGATTTCGCAACCTTTCGGTTACAAGTCCAATGCTCTAACCACTAGGCTACCTGCCGGCTATCTGCTGTATGTATGTACAGTACCAATCAAAAGTTTGGACACACCTACTCATTCAAGGGATTTTATTTATTTTTTTACTATTTTCTACATTGTAGAATAAATAGTGAAGATGTCAAAACTATGAAATGACACATATGGAATCATGTAGTAACCAAAAAAGTGTTCAATAAAAATATGTTCTTGCCATAATATGGACTTAGCCATATTTGGTCAAATACCATCTTCTGTATACCAACCCTACCTTGTCACAACACAACTGATTGGCCCAAATGTATTAAGAAGGAAAGAAATTACACAAATTTAACAAGGCACACCTGTTAGTTGAAATGTATTCCAGGTGACTACCTCATGAAGCTGGTTGAGAGGATGCCAAGAGTGTGCAAGCTGTTATCAAGGCAAAGGGTGGCTACTTTGAAGAATCTCAAATGTAAAATATATTTTGATTTGTTCAACAGTTTTTTGGTTACTCAGTTCCACAATAAATGTTTGATTTGTTCGATAATGTCCATTTATGTCCAAGTAGCTACTTTTGTTAGGCTGTTTAGTACACAAATCCAAACGCTCCTGCAGATTCAGCCGAACGTAGGACGAAAACTTCAAAATGTTATATTACAGGTCGTAGAAACATTTCAAACTAAGTATAGAATCAATCTTCAATAACGTTCCAACCGGAGAACTCCATTGTCTGTAGAAAAGCCATGGAACGCAGGTCGCTATCATGTGAAATGTGCATGACCAGGACCTAGCTCTCTGCCAGACCACTGACTCAAAGAGCTCTCATCCGGCTCCACATCACAGTAGAAGCCTCATTCAAGTTTCTAAAGAAGGTTGACATCTAGTGGAAGTCTTAGGAAGTGCAACATAACCAATATCCCACTGTGTATTCAATAGGGGCTGGGTTGAAAATCGACCAACCTCAGATTTCTCACTTCCTGTTTGGATTTCTTCTCAGGTTTTTGCCTGCCATATGAGTTCTGTTATATTCACAGAGATCATTCAAACAGTTTTAGAAACTTCAGAGTGTTTTCTATCCAATACCAATAATAATATGCATATATTAGCATCTGGGACAGAGTAGCAGGCAGTTTACTCTGGGCACCTTATTCATCCAAGCTACTCAATACTGCCCTGTGATGCCATGTTTGTTGACACTATACAATGCATTCTGGGTGTCACGTCAATGTCTGTCAGTCCAAAGATGTTATAATGAGGTGAAGGAATAGTTCACTCATCTTTCGAGTAAACTTCCGGAAGAGAATGAAGGGAAGTGAATGATCACACCCCCTTCAACATGCATACTGCAAACAGACCAGACTCATCTTGCCTCCTCTTCTTATCTTTAGTTGACGTGAAAAAACAAACATGGTTGCATGCACAAACTACCCATTGTCAGATTTATTATACACATTTTTTTAGAAAGTGTTCTCCTCAATTTTATTCTATCAATGGTGAGCTCGCCCGTGAATTGATGAATTGTAAATAGCAATTGATATTAGCTAATTCATATTGTGGTTTCTGTCTACTGAGAGTTAGCTAACTATGACCACTTGTTTTAGGTCAACCTTTACTCAGTTAGCGCTAGGACTAATGTAGCCTACATTTTCTGGTTTGGATGATTGTGTTATGCTGTCACTTCTTCTGTGAATGTCTGAACATTGCATCCAAATATAAACTGGTCACTTTCAGGACATAACTTTGTAAAGACTGTGTTTGTGCAAAAAAAATCTGTGAAAAAACAGTGGCCAGCTCAAACGCTGACTGTCAATCGAAACTGGAATTTCTAAAAAGTGTTCTCATCACAGCAGCTTGAGTGTACGCTGCAGGGACCAGTTTAGAATGATCACACCCATAAATTCTGATCTGTATCAAACAATTCTACAGGAGAATGTCAGGCTATCCATCTCTGTGCTGAAGCAAAGCTGGATCATGCAGCAAGACAATGATCCAAAACACAATCAAGTCTACATGACAATTGCAAAAGAAAGCAACAAATTTGAAGCGTTCGAATGGCCTCGTCAAAGTCCAGACCTAATCCCAATTGGGATGTTATGGCAGGACCTGAAATGAGCAGTTCATGCTTGAAAACCCACAAATGTTGCTGAGTTAAAGCAGTTGTGCATGGAAGAGTGTGCAAAGAGTGCGTTTGGTTGGAGTCAATACAGCTAAAGGTTGCACAATCAGTGTACGGGTGCAATTACTTTTTCACACAGGGGTATTTGGTGTTGCATAACTTTATGAAATAAATTAAATAAGTACGTAGTTGTTGTGTATCTTGTTCAGTCAGGTTCCCTTTGTGTCATATTAGGTTTTGGTTGAAGATCTGATAACATTCAGTATCAAAAATGTGCAAAAGTTGAGAAAATTAGAAAGTGGGCAAATACTTTTCACAGCACTCTATGTAATATATTTGTTTTCAATGCTCTCTTATCCTTGGGACTCAAAAAGTACATTTGATGCATCTATCAATGTGAGACAGAACAAGCAGGTGAAGCTGCGTTACGGTATCTGCCCTCAAAAAGTTGACCAGAGGCTCCAGAATTGTATCGCCCTGCAGCCGTTCTGAAAGGCCATTCAAATCGAGATTTATGACTCTGATGACATTTTATGGGATTTTTAATATTGTGCTAAATGTCAGCACCTCTTACTCAAAGACAAACCATTTGGTACATAAAAGTCCCTTCCTACACAGGCTAGTCTCGGCAGGACACGTGATAGCAAACCACCCAACATTGAAACTGTGCTCAAATAATGGCTTGCGTATTAATACAAAGCAAACTTTAGTTTCACGAGTCAAGCCATTGCCATTCATGGTCATCTTATCGCCTCTCCTTGGGATTTACTGGGAGGAATTGAGGGAATTTGTGGCGGAGTGACCTTTGTCTTTACGACTCCTCACTTCAGTGCCAGGGGACACGAGCCTCCTCTTGCAACAGCTACAGTGAGAATCACACATCGAAAGCCATTTTTTTGTCCTTCCTGACATGAATAAAACATAAAGGCTCCAAAGAGCCCAGAAACCCCCAGATTTACTGCCAAATCTGATACAAGGCTCACTTTGTTGAAGTGCCTGTAATAGGAGGTCATAGATTTGATACAAGACTGATAGTGAAAATGTGGATGGTTATTCTAGAAGAGAAAGATGGAGATCAAGCATTCTTTATTTCAGAAATCTCAGAAACATAGACTTTACCAGAATTTGAGTCTACCAATGGTACAGTATTTCAAGGAAACACAACAGTGACAGAATGCAATGTGACATGAGCTGTGAGATTTTCAACAATATGAAATGATTGAGTTTTTCCTCACACTTTGACATACCTTTGTTTGGTTGTAGTAAGTAATAGTCTCCGGGTTTCTCTTTATTGTGTCCCCTTGTCTTGTCATTTTTCAGCACGGTTATGGTGTACAGTGCAGGTGCCATATTTTGAGCAGAGGGAGGGAGCTCCCATCTCACTTTGCTAATGGTGCCAGCCAAGCTTGTTTTCTTTGCAAGCAACTTGTTCACCAATGACAGCAAAATGAAGAAAGTTTACATGGTGACATTTCTCCCTGTACCAACATAAGGTTACAAAAGCCTCATCACCACGTTCTCCAACACTTGCTCAGCTGCTGCCCAATGTGGATATTTTCCAGATATTGAAAGCCGTTCAGCGTGTACAATTACACACGTTCTCACTGTGTAGCCTACTCCAGGTAGGCCAGAGTAGAACTGTTTGGATTCGGTGTACTTATATGGGGGTACATACCATTTTAAGATTACAATTAGAATAAATAAATACAAATACAATAAATGGCCCGCCCTGTTCTTCATTCACAATATATTGAAAGTGCAATGCGCAGCTGATAATCAGCCTGATAATTGCCTCGAATCTGAACCTAATTTCTCGAAACTAGTTTTACACATACAGTGTAAAAAGTTGAGAGATCACTGCTTCATTGTTCCAGACCAGAGCAAGGAGTTAGAGCACTAATTATGCTTTTGGGTCCCAAGGCGCTAATGTGCCTTTAACTGATAATGAATGGGTGACATAAACCAAATAGAAACTGATAATTGTGCACGACTTCAAAATAGAATTTCAATTAACAAAATAATGAGGATGAAGATGATTGAATTTAGAACAATAGTGTAAGAATTTAGATTCCTCTGTCCTGCACGCGCACACCCTGAAAAATACACAAATGGCTCCACTCTAATTTTGACAAAGTATTTTAATTTCTAGTTAAAGTGTACTGTTAGCTAACGTTAGCTAGCTGGCTCGCTAACTAATATTACGTCATGCTTTGAGATTCATTGTTTATCTAGCTACATTTCTTAACAAAAGACTCTTGTCTTAGTGTGCCAGAGCGCAGAATAACTGATGCATTTTTTAATGCTCAACACCCAATGAAAAAGCCAGGGCGAGTAAAATGGTGAGTGGGGTGTTCTCTCATTATGTGTCTGGAAGTATCTAGCCAATGTTAGCCAGTTAGCTTGGGTGCTTGACTGTAGTTGTGAGGTCAGAGCTTTTGGAACAACCCTACTTATTGGCCAGAGCATCCATTGTGCTCTCTGAATGCGAAACCACAGAGCGATAGGGCGAATAATGTTCAGTGAGCTGTTCTCTCTCTCTTAGATGTCTGGAAGTAGCTGGCAAGTCAGTACAGAATGGTTGGATCAACCCTTAAAGAGATGGGTGAGGCTAAGGCTAAAGAGAGTGTGGATGATGCTGAATGGGTGTAGACAAAGAAGGGCTCTCCAATACTTGTACCAAAACACTGAAAGACGTTTTTTTTTTTAAGTGAGTTTTTAAGTTGAATAACTTTCAAAGTAGAACTCCTTTCCCATTGTTTCCTCAAATGCAGTGTATGATATACCATTTTGTAGCTCAGAGTCTCTACTTTTATGCAATGTAAAAAACACAAAATGTTGCTACATAAAACCGTATCCAGGTGGTGAGTCACATATACATACTGTATGTCCAAATATGAAAAGAATATATATATTTTTTTCAAACTTGGGGGTGTACTTACTTTTTTTCTATATGTTACCTGTTGTTGACGTTATTATAATGTAACTTATGGTAATGTAGTAGGCTACATCCAAAAATAAGGTGTCCTTGTTAATCACAACAAGTAATTGTGTTGAAGGTTCATCCTGCTGAGGCAGAAATGCATTTAATTATTGCATCACATCCATGCTACCCAGGGGGAGCCACGGCCAATAAGTACACTAACAATTATTGTGGGTGGAAGCGAGTGGGTACAATCATTTTGATTTGACCTATGCCAATAAAAGCCAAGAGCCTTTATTGGTTTGACTTTCCATCTGGCTACATTGGAACCAAGGTCATTATCGGTTTAATTGCAATCCAATGTGTTTGTCTTTCGCTGCAGCCAACCAGTCAACACAACATTATTCACTCCAGGTACCATGACCACCACCCTGATTTATCCCTAACTTTTTGTATTGACCATTAATTCCTCCTGTTTGCTCTCCTGACAAACTTCAATGTCTCTAGCCTAGCCCTTCCTCTGTAAGGACAAGGTGGAAGAAACATAACTGGTGGTATGTGATTTTGTATGTTTGATCTTTAATAAATCTACAGTGTCTGTTTACCTGTCTATCAATGGACCGTGCCCCTGTTGCAGTATCTGTTATTTTCACGAGTCAATATTCATTGATAGCCGAGAGGCAAGATCTATATTATCATTGATGAAATGATTGCCATTGATGCCCATGCTTAATGTAAATATACACACAGTATGGATTCACTTTACATACAGTATGTTTGCTATTTGTTATTTGCATGCATGAAAAGAGGACAGTATAATGTGTAGCTCTGTGCAAAACTGGGTAGCTACAGTATATAAATAGTATAGATTGAAATCATTCTCTCTGAAGTGAAGGGAGAAAATGACTGAAGGAGAAATGCATAGTGAGTAATCACTTAACCATTAGATGGTTTAGTATTGTTAGAACACTGATCATTGGCATTCATAATAGCCCAGTTAATCCTGCTTCCTAATCACCAGCGATTGTGCCAAATTATCGGGCAGAAATCATTTTAATTACTACATTAATTAATTGAATATTGAATTAACTGGTCATGCTTATTCACATAAGGCACAGTTCCTTTGTTGATCATAGTATAGTATGCCTTTGAGCACACATCTTATCATTGCTATTGAAGAACCCTTAGCTCATCTGTTAGTTGTGAACAACAAACAAACAATTATAGTTCATAAGATGTGTATATTTGATTTCACAATCAAATATAATATGTCCATCAAATGGTGTTGGTATGACTGAATTAAAGACAAAGTAACTTCTCCATCTGTGTGTGTGTGTGTGTGTGTGTGTGTGTGTGTGTGTGTGTGTGTGTGTGTGTGTGTGTGTGTGTGTGTGCGCGCGCACACGTGTACTTGTGCACATGAGTGTGTCTGACTGTTATGGTTCCTGATGTTCACCCAAAGATGTTTGCAACAATAAAGTGATGGAAGGGGTTTAATGCCACCACAGCTATCACAGTGTAGGACATGCAACAGTGGGAGACTGCAGTGGAGATGCCATCAGCACTCAGCCCTAGGGGAGATAAGAAAGACCAGAGTAAAGACTACTAGCCTTTCACAACAGCTTAATCAGAAGTGAACTATAAAGACACTCCATAACACTACAATCTATCCCTTGAGCTAGCTTTTCTTTTGAGCAAACTCTGACTACTGTATTGTACACGTTTCAGGGCAACCTGTATGTCAAATCATACTCAATCTTAAGGACAACAAAGTCAAGCTATTGGAGTGACCATCACAAAGCCCTGACCTCAATCCTATAGAACATTTGTGGGCAGAACTGAAAAAGCTTGTGCGAGCAAGGAGGCCTACAAAGCTGACTCAGTTACACCAGCTCTATCAGGAGGAAAGTGGAAGGCTTGTGGAAGGCAACCCGGAACGTTTGACCCAAGTTAAACAATTTAAAGGCCAAGCTACCAAATACTAATTGAGTGTATGTAAACTTCTGACCCACTGGGAATGTGATGAAAGAAATAAAAGCTGAAATAAATCATTCTCTCTATAATTATTCTGACATTGCACTCTTAAAATAAAGTGGTGATCCTAACTGACTTAAGACAGGGAATTTTTACTCGGATTATGTCAGGAATTGTGAAAAACTGAGTTTAAATTAAATGAACGTGTATGTAAACCTTTGACTTCAACTGTATATCTTCAGACAACATGTCCCTCACAGCGGTTTATGGTAGAGAAATTAACAATCAATAATCTGGCAACAGCTCTGGTGGAAATTTCTGCAGTCAGCATGCCAATTGCACGCTCCCTCAAAACTTGAGACATCTGTGGCATTGTGTTTAGAGTGGCCTTTTATTGTCCCCAGCATAAGGTGCACCTGTCTAATGATCATGCTGTTTAATCAGCTTTTTGTTATGCCACACCTGTCAGGTGGATGGATAATCTTGGCAAACTAGAAAAGTTCACTAACAGGGGCGTGCGTACACAACATTTGAAAGAAATATCAATTTTTGCCATCTGGAAAATTTTGGAGATCTTAGATTTCAGCTCATGAAACCAACACTTTACATGTTGCTTTAATATTTTTGTTCAGTATAATTAATTATATGTATATATATTATACTTTGTATGATGTATTAAGACAAACAATCACTACAGGCATCCTTCCTAACTCAGTTGCCAGAGAGGAAGGAAGATGCTTGATTTCACCAAGAGGCCAATGGTGACTTTAAAACAGTTTCAGAGATTAATGGCTGTGATATGAGAAAATGGACCCAACAACTTTGTAGTTGGATGGACCCAACAACTTTGTAGTTACTCCACAATACTAACCTAATTAATGGAGTGAAAAGAAGGAAGCTTGTACAGAATAAAAATATTCCAAAACATGCATCCTGTTTTCAACAAGGCACTAAAGTAATACTGCAGAAAATGTGGCAAAGCAATTCACATTTTTTCCTGAAAAGAAAGTGTTACGTTTGGGGCAAATTTAATGCAAAACATGACTACCACTCTCCATATATTCAAGCATAGTGGTGCCTCCATCATGTTCTGTGTATGCTTATATAAGTTAAGGACTGGGAGTTTCAGGATAAAAAAGAAACGGAAGTTGAGCTCAGCACAGGCTAAATCCTAGAGGAGAATCTGGTTCAGTCTGGTTTCCACCAGACTGGAAGATGAATTCACCTTTCTGTAGGACAATAATCTAAAACTGGAGTTTGCAGAGTATTTTGTGTAGATCGTTGACAAAAAAATGACAATTAAATCCATTTTAATCCAACTTGTAACACAACAAATGTGAAATAGTTAAGGGTTGTGAATACTTTCTGAAGGCACTATAAATAATGTTAGCCATAGTCCAACACAGGTTACAAAAAAAATCCTTACACAAGATCATTCATAACTGACATAGAAATACAAGATTGGTTCCTAAAATAAAAACCTGCCTTCAACTTCAGAGGCACTGGAGTAGACAATTGTGTCATCAGTGTACAGGTGGCATTTTGCAGAGTTCACATTTTAACTAATTTTTAACCTCTCACCCACCCCCTCCCTCTCTCTCTGTCTCTCTCTCCCTGAACATATCTGTGTTGTGTGTGTGTGTGTGTGTGTGTGTGTGTGTGTGTGTGTGTGTGTGTGTGTGTGTGTGTGTGTGTGTGTGTGTGTGTGTGTGTGTGTGTGTCTGCCTGTCTCTTATCTCTCTGACCACCACATATCAATTAGGAGAGACGTATAGTAGCAACCTGGACTCACAACTTCCATATCATGCTGCTCCTCCTGCCTATTACCGATTCTCTGTTTTGCTGTTTCCCCTCAGGAGGTTGGATCCTAATAGATGATATCTAGCACACTTGGAAAAAAAGGTACGGTTAGGGTACAAAAAGATAAAAACATGCAATGTAAATTCAGAGGTACACTTATGAGCTCACATGGTACTATTTGGTAGGCCTAGCAAATGTAATTGTACATTAGTGGAACCCAATATTTTGAATGTAAAGGTACAATCATTGGAGGCATGGCTTAGCTACGCCCCGTAGCTTTCAGTTAGTTATTTTTGGTCACCCATGAGTGAAAGTGTTATACCTGTTTAACTTCTTGGTGACAGGCTGCAGTATTTTCACGGCCGGATGAAATGCCTGCTAAATTCAACTGCCTGCTACTCATCCCCAGAAGATAAGATATGCATATTATTAGGTGATTTGGATAGAAAACATTCTGAAGTTACTAAAACTGTTTGAATGATGTCTGTGAGTATAACATAACTTATACAACAGGCAAAAACCTGAGAAAAAATCCAACCAGGAAGTGGGAAATCTGAGGTTTGTTGTTTTTCAACTCTGTTGAACTCTGAAGATACCGTCGGATATTAGTTATGTTTCGTACCCAAGGCTTCCACTAGATGTCAACAGTATTTAGAACTTGTTTTGAGGATTCTACTCTAAAGGAGGGGCTAATAAGAGCCCTTTGAGTGAGTGGTCTGGCAGAGTGCCACAACCTCGGTCTGGCGCGCTCACGTGAAAGGTAGTTTACCTTCCACTTCATTTGTACAGACAAAGGAATTGTCCGGTTGGAACATTAACCTGTTACTCCTACCCCCTACTTTTTCGAACATTCTGTTAAAAATCGCGCAACATTTCAGCGCCCTGCTGCTCATGCCAGGAATATAGTATATGCATATGATTAGTATGTTTGGATAGAAAACACTCAGACGTTTATAAAACTGGTTAAATCACGGCTGTGACTATAACAGAACGTGGATTTCATCGAAAAGAGCACGAAAATCTGATCACTGAAAATGGAAAAATATATCCATGCGCGAATTGAACCCATTGATAAAAGTGAACCACATTTAATGGGGCTGAGGTTGCAATACCTACAGCTTCCACACGATGTCTAGAGTCTTGTCATTTGCCTACCATTTGTTTCTTGGTCAAACAGACGCAAGGCAGCGCAGTTCTTCCGGTCTCCGACCGGATATTTTGGTTGAGATTTACCCGGACATTATTTCCAGACGGACAGCTAAAGAATATACATCACTTCGTGATCAATTTGGTCGCTTATTAACGTGTACTAATACCTAAAGTTGCATTACAAAAGTATTTCGAAGTGTTTTGTGAAAGTTTATCGTCGACTTTTTTAATTTTAAAAAATGACGTTACGTTATAAGACGCTATTTTTTTTCGTTTATCACACAGTCTTCATAGATCGATATCTAGGCTATATATGGACCGATTTAATCGAAAAAAAGACCCAATAGTGATTATGGGACATCTAGGAGTGCCAACAAAGAAGATGGTCAAAGGTAATGAATGTTTAATATTTTATTTGTGCGGTTTGTGTAGCGACGACTATGCTAATTATTTTGTTTACGTCCCCTGCGGGTCTTTTGGGGTGTTACATGCCATCAGATAATAGCTTCTCATGCTTTCGCCGAAAAGCATTTTAAAAATCTGACTTGTTGCCTGGATTCACAACGAGTGTAGCTTTAATTCAGTGCCCTGCATGTGTGTTTTAATGAACGTTTGAGTTTTAACCTGTTAGACCTATAGGGGCAGTATTTCATTTTTGGATAAAAAGACGTGCCCGTTTTAAGCGCAATATTTTGTCACGAAAAGATGCTCGACTATGCTTGGAATTGATAGTTTTGGAAAGAAGACACTGACGTTTCCAGAACTGCAAAGATTTTCACTGTGAGTGCCATAGAACAAAATCTACAGGCAAAACCAAGATGTTTGAGTGACCAGGAAATCAACAGGATTTCTGGAGGCACGTTTTCCATGATCGCCTTATATGGCTGTGAATGCGACAGGAATGAACGGACACTTCCTATCGTTTCCCCCAGGTGTCTGCAGCATTGTGACGTATTTGTAGGCATATCATTGGAAGATTGACCATAAGAGCCTACAATTACCAAGTGTCCCGCACGGTGTCTGCGTGGAAATTGGTGCGCAAAAGTCAGGTACCAGTATTTTTCCATCCGAATCAGAGAAGAATGCACGCTTCCAGGGACGGCATTTCAATGAAGAGATATATGACAAAACACCTTGAGGATTGATTCAAACAACGTTTTCCATGTTTCAGTCGATATTATGGAGTTCATTCGGAAAAAGTTCGACGTTTAGGTGACTGAATTTTCGGTTAGTTTCGGTAGCCAAATGCATAGTAACAAAACGGAACGTTGTGTCCTACACAAGCATCTTTCAGGAAAAACTGGACATCTGCTATGTAACTGAGAGTCTCCTCATTGAAACATCTGAAGTTCTTCAAAGGTAAATTATTTTATTTGATCCCTTTGCTGGTTTTTGTGAATGTTGCGTGCTAAATGCTAACGCTAAATGCTAAGCTAGCTATCACCACTCTTACATAAATTATTGATTTTCTCTGGTTCTAAAGCATATTTTGAAAATCTGAGACGACAGGGTTGTTAAGAAAAGGATAAGCTTGAGGGCAGGCATATTTATTTCATTTCATTTTCAATTTTTAGAAATCGCTAATGTTGCGTTATGGTAATGAGCTTGAGGCTGTAGTCACGATCCCGCATGCGGGATGGGGCGGCCTAAGAGGCCTAGTACTATTAGCATTTAGCGTAGCGCATTTGCATTTCCAGATGTCTAGATGGGACGCCTGCGTGTCAGGTAGGAGCAAGAGGTTAATGAAGTTTTATGTTAAAAACATCCTAAAGATTGATTCCATACTTAGTTTGGCATGTTTTTACGGGCTGTAACAGACCATTTTGAACTTTTCGTCCGACGTTCAGCGCGACCTGAACGCACTTTTGGATTTGTTTACCAAACGGCCTAAGAAAAGAAGATATTTGGACATAATTGATGGACATTATCGAACAAATCAAACATTTATGGTGGAACTGGGATTCCTGGGAGTGCATTCTGATCATCAAAGGTAAGTGAAAATTTAAAATTCTATTTCTGAGTAATGTTGACTACCCAATATGGCCGGTATCTTTTTGGCTGCTTTGTTGTCTACTATTATTGCATGGTTTGCTTTCTCCGTAAAGTTTTTTTGAAATCCGACAGCGGTTGCATTACGGAGAAGTTTATCTGAAGTTCCATGTATAATAGTCATATCTTTATCAATGTTTATTTTTTTCTGTAATTTGATGTGGCTCTCTGCACAATCACTGCATGTTTTAGAACTACTGAACGTAACACGCCAATGTAAACTCAGATTTTTTTATATAAATACAAACTTTATCAAACAAAAACAAAAAAAAGACCATTTGACAAAATTGACCTTCACCCTAAAGAGACAAGAGTATACCTTTTGGCTCTTTTAACTGCAATGGTAGAAATATGTACCTATAACTAATGGTACAATGGATGTACCTTACAGGGTACCAGGACAGTGACAAGCGTTTGTATCCCTTTATGTATAATTTGGTGCCTTTTTTTCTGAAAGTGTATAGGTACATATGGTATAGTCCTCACAGAGAGATGTGAAAACACTGGTTATGCTGTGAGAGTGGAGGAAATGGGGGACCAATAGACTGGCCCAGGCAACCATGTGGCCCATAATGCCTGTAGGTCAACCACTTATATGTTGGGTAATTGCAGAGAGGAGCTGGATGTGGAGGTAGACATCACACGAGGGTTTTCTCCCCATTATCTAAGCCATTTTTATCCCTGTAAAGCCTCACTCACCTTTTGTATTCACACACACACACACACACACACACACACACACACACACACACACACACACACACACACACACACACACACACACACACACACACACACACACACACACACCTCTCTCTAATTCCTCTCTCAGCAGTAGAGGCTGAGCAACAGCAGGCAGATCTCTCTACCTGCTGTACACCTGTCAGACTCACTCTGGCAGCAGCCCTCCACTGGTGGCCTTGGCTGCCAAACCCCTCTTTATTTCTCTCTCTCTCCTCTTTCCCCCACACACAGACACCTCAGAGCTCAACAACACAAGCCAGACCTGCTGCATCTCATCTGCAGATTCCTCACCAGGACAGACTGCATTGGGCTTCAACTATTCTTTCTCTTGCCATCTCACAGTAGTACATCAGTAGAAACACCTGAGACACAAGGAGACATAGAGAGCCTCTGTGTGTACAGTTTGGCGTCTCCTTTAAAGGACCTGGCAGAGTCACAATGTATGTGCACCCTGTAATTACTGTGAGTGAAAGCAGCTGTGGGGTGAGTATGCAGTGCAGTCAGAACCGATTGGGTGCTGGAGAAGAAGGATTAATGAAAGACAGTGAGAGACAGTGGGGTGTGCAGAAAAATACAGAGAGGAGAAGTAGATGTGAAGAAGGGAGGCAGCGAATTAGAAAGTAAAGGAGAGAATGCATCATTACCACTAGACTCCTTGGTTTTAGCCATCTAAGATCCAAATTACCAGTTAGACATCATCTCAAGATTTGCAGTGGGAGAGAAGAAATTAGGTCTCAGGTCTTGCCGACTTTATAACTGTTTTTTTTTTATCACCACCCCCCCTCACGCCCACACACTTTCAATAATGACTCAACTTAACCCCTTGCTTACACAGCACACACAAATGACTGACAGAGCTGTTCAGAGAGGGTGATATCTTCACTGGGGTTGGCTAAGGTAGTTGATATGACTACTGTATTTCAGTTGTATGTTGTAGCTCTAGCACTACTGAAAAAAACCCACTGAAATTATTAATATGGTTAAATTAGGTAATTATTCCAACAAATGCCCAGCCACACCATGTCTGTCACTCCCTGACCTTAGAGAGACGTTTTATTTCTCTATTTGGTTAGGTCAGGGTGTGATGTGGGGTGGGCATTCTGTTTTATTTTTCTATGATTTTGTATTTCTATGTTTTTGCCGGGTATGGTTCTTAATCAGGGACAGCTGTCTGTCGTTGTCTCTGATTGGTAGCCCTTTCCCTCCTTTCTTTGTGGGAAGTTAACTCTGTTTGTGGCACATAGCCCTTAAGCTTCACGGTTGTTTTGTATTGTTTACTGTTTTTGTGGGCGTCATCCTAAATAAAAGGAATATGTACGCTCACCACGCTACGCTTTGGTCTAGTTCTTTCGACGGCCGTGACAATGTCCCAGAGATGGACCACCAGAGTCCCATGAGGCTAGGGACATAGAGACTTTCATTACATACAGTGATGGCCATGGCCTCATATTTCATATAATCTGCACTCTCATGTGTCTCTTAACTGTAATGAGCTGTGCTCTGTTGCCACCCGTTCAATATGGCAGACCACATGAGTGATTGGCCCATTTATTTATTGCGTGTGCATCGATTTTGCTCCGATGCAACCACAACCCCTCATCTTGGGGCCCATCCCTTGGACACATCCGTTTAATCGTGCTCTCCCATGTCACATCTCCAAATGTTTTGAGATCCATAAGGGTAACATTTGGAAGCCACTTCCTCTCCTAGCTTTGCCCCCCTGTGGTATGTAGAGGGAACCTCCCGACGCTGGAGCGTGGCTGACAAAGTAGAGAAAAAGAAAACCGTGGACACAACTGTATCAGCCACAAACACAAGTGGATTTCTGATACTGCCTCTGAGACGTTGTCGAACCACAGGGAAGACAGTGCTAAGCACTTCTCAGAACAGCAGTTAACCTTTTTATAGTTTACGCTAGACTTATCAAATTATTGTCATTACGACAATCTTTTATACTGTAATATTTGATTCATGCTTTTTCCAATTACAGAAACCCATTAAGAAGCTTGAATATACAGTAGGATGGATGCCTGATTATGCATAATTGGTAAAAGTGTGAGTGTGGTATGAATTGTGTGTATCCTGTTTATGAAACTAGAATAGCGAATGAGGTATCACTACAAAACATATTAGTCCATTTACACATGCTTCACGTGAAGAGGGAGAGAGGCAGAAAAGTAAATTGAGTGAAAACCCAATTGTTGGTGCAATGAGCCCCATGTGACATTATTAGATGTGACATGGCTAATATGGATCTCATTATTGCCACAGGAAGAGTGATTTTCATGGGGAAAGACATGCAAAAAATAATGAATAGAAAAGTGCTTTTTCAAAGACTGCTTAGTCTCTCTGCAGTGGTCCAAACAAGATGCACGACCTCCCACTGCTTTTTTGAAAGCTGCTTTATTTTTGTAATGATTCAAGTGGCCGGGTTTTTCACATTGATCAATTCCACCCTGGGTTTGAATGGTGGGCCCTGTCCCTGGCGCTCTGCTGTTTTGAAGGCTGGACATCAGTGAGCAACCCCTTTCCAAAGGGCGTTTCACCCTCCCTTCATTGAGATGCATCCATCTCTGTCTCCAGCCGCTGAGTGCTTATGTGGTTGCATAATGGGGAGTATGCAGGGGTCTGTGTGTGTTTGTGTGTCTGTGTGTGTGTAACGCATGACTTGTGCAGACTCTGCCACGCCTGATGTGTGAATGCTTGTCATTCAGGTTTTCTTCAGTCTCAGAATTCACTTCCTAGTCTTCTGGTAAAATGTTTATGCCATGAGACTCAGTCTAGGCTAGGGTATCTGCATGTACATCCTACAGGATATCAGCTGTGAGACTGTGAGAGACAGTTGTATTGACTATTCCTCAGAACACAGGTTGATGTGCTATCAAGGCCTACTATGATATTTTCTCTATGCATGAACAATAATAATTTATTACCAAAAACAGGGGCAAATGGTTTGACTTGTAGTTAAAGGGTTCTGTCCGTTGACATGATTAGTCAGGACAGGATAGGTTGGCAAACAATTATATATTTTTTCTGAAAATTCATCGTTACTTGCTTTTTGCTGTTTTAAAACTAGAAGGTAAAGCACAGTACATTTACACATTACCATTATAAAAACAAATGTGTCTTAATTTTAATTGGAAATAACATTGAATGTGAGAAAAATATACTTGCATACTGCAAGTATATCATACTTTAAAAAATATATACAGTTATTGGATGGCGGCCATTAAATTCGACCCATCATACAGTTTTGAGAACATTTGTTTTTTACGCAAACTGCAAAATATTTACTCACAAAAAAATGATATTAACCACATCCTACAAATGTCACCAATTATTACAATTTGCGCAATATAGTGAACATTTTCATATTGGTAGTTAGCAAACATTGACACGAAGCAAACACTGGAACACAGGTGGCTTTTTAAACCATGGCGCCAGAGGTTGTACAGCTGAGGAACTGACAGTGTCAGTACACATATTGTACCTGGCCTGGTGGTTACTGTTTTTTGCCAGCTTTGACTATGTTATCCAAAGCTAGCGAGACAGCATTTTTGCTAGCCAGGTATCGACATACCCTGGAAGGGCGCTCAGCAAGGAAGAAGCCACTGCTCCAAACCGCGGTGAAAAGCCAGACTACGGTTTGCCACTGCACATGGGGACAAAGATCGTACTTTTTGGAGAGATGTCCTCTGGTCTGATGAAACAAAAATAGAATTGTTTGGCCTTAATGACCATTGTTAAGTTAATTATTACAATTAATCTTCTCCTTTCCCCCTTCTGATGACCAGGTGGCGAATCGCATCTCTGCATGTCTGGCAGACATATCAGTGTGGATGACGGATCACCACCTCAAGCTGAACCTCGGCAAGACGGAGCTGCTCTTCCTCCCGGGGAAGGACTGCCCGTTCCATGATCTCGCCATCACGGTTGACAACTCCATTGTGTCCTCCTCCCAGAGCGCTAAGAACCTTGGCGTGATCCTGGACAACACCCTGTCGTTCTCAACTAACATCAAGGCGGTGGCCCGTTCCTGTAGGTTCATGCTCTACAACATCCGCAGAGTACGACCCTGCCTCACACAGGAAGCGGCGCAGGTCCTAATCCAGGCACTTGTCATCTCCCGTCTGGATTACTGCAACTCGCTGTTGGCTGGGCTCCCTGCCTGTGCCATTAAACCCCTACAACTCATCCAGAACGCCGCAGCCCGTCTGGTGTTCAACCTTCCCAAGTTCTCTCACGTCACCCCGCTCCTCCGCTCTCTCCACTGGCTTCCAGTTGAAGCTCGCATCCGCTACAAGACCATGGTGCTTGCCTACGGAGCTGTGAGGGGAACGGCACCTCAGTACCTCCAGGCTCTGATCAGGCCCTACACCCAAACAAGGGCACTGCGTTCATCCACCTCTGGCCTGCTCGCCTCCCTACCACTGAGGAAGTACAGTTCCCACTCAGCCCAGTCAAAACTGTTCGCTGCTCTGGCCCCCCAATGGTGGAACAAACTCCCTCACGACGCCAGGACAGCGGAGTCAGTCACCACCTTCCGGAGACACCTGAAACCCCACCTCTTTAAGGAATACCTAGGATAGGATAAAGTAATCCTTCTCACCCCCCCCCCCTTAATTAAAAGATTTAGATGCATTATTGTAAAGTGGCTGTTCCACTGGATGTCATAAGGTGAATGCACCAATTTGTAAGTCGCTCTGGATAAGAGCGTCTGCTAAATGACTTAAATGTAAATGTAAATGTAAGTTAAGTTAGCTGGATAAAAGGGGAGGCTTTCAAGCCGAAGAACACCATCCTAACCTTAAAGCATGGGGTGGCAGCATCATATTGTGTGGGTGCTTTGTTACAGGAGGGACTGGTGCACTTCACAAAATAGATGGCATCATGAGGCTGGACAATTATGTGGATGTATTGAACAACATCTCAAGACATCAGTCAGGTAGTATTATTATTATTATATTATTATTATATTATTATTATTATTATAGGAAGTTAAAAGTTTGGTCGCAAATGGATCTTCCAAATGGACAATGACCCAAAGCATACTTCCAATGTTGTGGTAAAATGGATAAGGACAACAAAGTCAAGCTATTGGAGTGGCCATCACAAAGCCCTGACCTCAATCTCAGAGAAGATTTCACTCAAATGTAATGTCTGGAATTGTGAAAAACTGAGTTTAAATGTATTTGGCTAAGGTGTATGTATTGCTCTGTACATCTTTCCCTCGATCCTGACTACTCTCCCTGAGGAGTGGGTTCCGTCTGGCCACTCTACCATAAAGGCTTGATTGGGGGTGTCCTTCTGGAAGGTTCTTCCATCTCCACAGAAGAGCTTTGTCAGAGTGGCCATTGGGTTCGTGGTCATCTCCCTGACCAAGGCCCTTCTCCCCCGATTGCTCATTTTGGACGGGCGGCCAGCTCCAGGAAGAGTCTTGTTGATCCAAACTTCTTCCATTTAAGAATGATGGAGGCCACTGTGTCCTTTGGGACCTTCAATGCAGCAGGAACGTTTTGGTATTCTTCCCAATATCTGTGCCTCGACACAATCTTGTCTCATAGCTCTAATGACAATTCCTTCGACCTCATGTCTTGGTTTTTGCTCTGACATGCCCTGTCAACTATGGGACCTTATATAAACAGGTGTGTGCCTTTCCAAATAATGTCCAATCAGTATGATGAAAATTTCAAGAATGATCAGTGGAAAAGGGAAGCACCTAATGTCAATTTCGAGTCTCATAGCAAAGGGTCTCATTACTTATGTAAATAAGGTATTATTTTTAAAAGAAATTGCAACAACAACAAAAAAAGTTTACGCTTTGTCTTTATGATGTATTGTGTATAGATTAATGAGGGGAAAAATATTTTATCCATTTTAGAACAAGGCTGTAATGTAACAAAATGTGGAAAAAGTCAAGAGATCTGAATTATTTTTGAATGCACTGCATATATGTTAATTTCTTGCAATGTGTGCCCAACGTGGTTTAAAACACGCTTTGGTGATGAAATGTAACTTTTGTTTTAAAACACATTTACCAAGACAAATATTATTGCTCATGTTCTGAATCGTTCAGTGGGGTCTTTCTCTAACATATCATTAACATTATATTCAAAAACACAGATTTTGTAGCTAATAGCACCGTGCATGTTGTGGTGGTGGTCGTCTGCAAAGTTGTTTCCGTTGGGTCTCAAAGCTAAATTGGCATGACACGAGCTTAAATGTAAAAGACTTCAAATAAAAAGCCTGCATTATGCTCAGTGCTCCGTTGACATTTCACTGAGATACGCATGTTTTTGTGATAAATCTGTGAAAATTAAAAGGAATTTCGCATGAATTTGAAAAGTTTATTTCCTTAAATATGAAAATGTCATATCTATCTTAGCTCTGTATTATTTATCTCCTCCGGATTTGATAAGAAAGATGATGATGTCAATGGTGAGCCTGTCAGTTTGCATTAATTCTTGCACAGCATACAGCCTACCTGACACAATACAATTTATTTGACATTTTCTACCACCTTTTTTCTCATCACCATTCATTAAGTCATCCTAATTGTGGCCATCCTACAAGGGTAAAAACTCCAATAACCTTTTAACCGATTATGATGGAGACATGAGTTTACCCATTGGTCAAAATATGCGTTTTTGATTGGACACCCTACAATGTGGCAGATGACAAACTCTTAATTTCTGGTTTATTTATTGTAAGGAATGGATCACAAACCAACACTTCTGACCAACCACTGACAAATGACACATGTGTTTTTCTGATACAGTGTTAGAATATGAAATTGATTCAATTGCATAAACAGATTCTCTCTAACTTTGTTAGACTATCAATTATAACCAGCCACCCTGCAGTCCTGTTGTTAGGTCCCTTGAGCCAGAGGAGGGCCAGAGCAGTGACAGAGAGGGGGCCAGTCAGAACCATTCCTCCTGGGCTGTGAGGATGCAGTTGAGGCTAAAGCTGTGAGCTCAAAGGTAGGCCTAAACCAGGAACGATTGCTCCCTCTCATTGAAGCCATGATAGTTCAAGGCCGATTGCGGTACTGCAGGCATTGTTACCAGAAAACAGGATCCCCCTCTAAAGTGAATGGAAAAATGGCAATCTTCTTCATCAATCTTCGTGTAAATAATACAAAAAAAGAAAGGCAAATCATGGTACCAATAATTGCTTCTAATACGCAGACGTATATCCTTGAACCGATTATTCTAAAATCGCACACAGAAGTTATAATATTTGAGTTTGCTAACAGTAACCCGATCAGTCTTCAACTTGAGTTACTCAATTAGTTACTCACTGAACTAACCTTCAACCTCACTTCCTGGAGTAGCTTATGTTTACATGAGATGCCATCTTAATTAGATTACTTAATTTGGCTTCAATGGGCTAAAGACTCTTCACATAGGAATGAATAGTGTCACATGATAGGTGGATTTTTCCATTCATACTGTATATACAGTACAGTAATTGGGCCTAACACACTGCTCATCTTGTCTGTAAATGTTCCTGTTGACTTTTGATAGTGGGTCAGGACAGAATATGAGAAGACAATCATTATGTGGTTTGATATGAATCAGGTTGGCTGCCAGCCAGATGTGAATATGCCATAGAAAATCTGCATTTGTGGGCCCATGCTTTTCTGCCAAGTATACTGCTCTTTCTATCTGAAATTTTCACTCCCTCCTTCTCTCCTCCTCCTTTGTATTCTTCCATAATCCTTCACTAAACCATCATGATTCTTTCCTCCCAATAACACTGAATCCTAGTCAGTCTTTGCCTATCTCTCTCCTTTTCTTTTTTTGCCCATACCTGTCTGAGGAGTTATTTTTTTTTAAATGTTTTAATTTTTTACCTTTATTTAACCAGGCAAGTCAGTTAAGAACATATTCTTATTTTCAATGACGGCCTGGGAACAGTGGGTTAACTGCCTGTTCAGGGGCAGAACGACAGATTTGTACCTTGTCAGCTCGGGGGTTTGAACTCGCAACCTTCCGGTTACTAGTCCAACGCTCTAACCACTAGGCTACGCTAATGCAAACTGACATTCAATTAAATCAAATCAAATTGGTCGTGTACACATATCTTGCAGATGTTATCTGAGGTGCAGAGAAATGCTTATCTCCAAAAGTGCAGTAATACCTAACAGTACAAAACAATACACACAAATCACCCAAAAATGTAAATAAAGAAATTAAAAAATTATTATAGGTACTAATGTCTGAACTGCCCATTCAATGTACTCCACTTAACGTGCATTAGTAGTTAATATATGAGGAACTATTCGTGACTTGTGCCTTTGTCAGACTATTCAACAGATGGGGGGTATTTTATATCCTTCTCCTTAGAGAAGAAAGTTGTGAGGCGATGTATTAAAGTTTAACGAGAGGTTTGCCAAATCAGAGCTGATTTGATGAATAGTTAGCAGGTGTTTCTGAATCCCACTGACTCCTATTCATCTTGTGCATGAGAGAGATGGAGGGAGAGAGGATTCATACAATGAACAAAGCCATCGCTCATAATCACTGTTTCATGTTCCTCTTTCATGTGATGAAAAGAGGAAAATAAAGTTCAAAGAGGGCTTTTTCTTACCTCATGGAAATTCACTGTGGGGCTGCACATTGTTTTGAACACACTCCCTTAGCTAATTGAGAAGAAAGGATTGCAGAGTCTCTCCATCATTTAACTGTGGACAGAGAGGATAGGAGAGGAGCCTCAGGTGGCCATGCCAAGTTGTTATCCTGCGACTTTGATTTATTGCCCGATAATCACCCTCATAATCCTGAAAGAAGGGATTAGTTTTCCAGCTGGCCTTTCATGTTTATTTAACTAGACACAACTTCCAAATCAGTGACACAAAATGAATGAGGTTTCTTGTAAAACTTTGGTGATTCAAGCCACTTTCACTTGATGCTAGTTTGTTTTTATCTGGACATCTACAATAGAATCATGGTCAGAAAGTGCATTTGTTTTTCAATTTATCTGATGGTTGTTTGTTTGCTTCTATTTATTGATTTTCCCTTGTCTGACAAAACAGGCAAATTACAGCATATCACTTGCAGACCAATCCCTTGCAGTTGATACAGTTAATGAAAATGAGTTTCTGAAATTTGAGAAGTGATACATTTGAGAGGAGGGAGGTTATATGAGTTTTGGGGTTCCTACCACCAAAAGCAGGGATAACAATCATTAGCAAGGCAACTGACGACAAATATTTTAATCCACTGTCTGTGCATGTGGCCTCTTATTCTAATTTCCATTGTTAATGGGATAGGGTCTTCAGAAGAACTCCCTATTCCTCTGTCCATTATATTTTTACATCAAGACACACAGAGAGATACGCTTTCCAGCTCTGTCCTTTTCACATGTCCAGACTTCATTATCCCAGATTTATTCAGCAACTAAATGGCTGGAAAATGGCTTTAGAAATGTGGCTTTCTGAGTGGATGTTGTGGATGGAAATTGGAAATCCAACTGAATTAAGGCTAGTCCTGTTCGATAAAAGGGTCTGGAATTATGGCACTTCTCACAGGACCCTCATAGAGTGAATGATTGGATGTTTTAGGCCGAAAAAAATAAATTATCTAGAAATTCCCCTCTCTCTCGCGTGGCCAATAAAACTAATTAAAAGTGAGCGGATCCAGTCCTCTCACATGTGAAACTGATGTAGAGCTTCCTGATTGCTACTTGATTAGCACTGGAGCTAATTTCAAATTCATGAGATAGTTACGTTGTCGTTGAATTTAATTGGATATAATGGGTACACTTTATCTCTGGTGGCCGTTAATTGAGAGAAAAAAATCTGCATTGATGAATGCAAATGGATGAGTGCAGGCTTATAAGAGGTTATTGAACCTGCACCTCTCTGCCCGTTCCTTTCAATTAAAAAAAAAAACAATCATGGGGAGGTTTTACTTGGTTTATTTACCCATTCCAATTAAAATAGTTTGGTTTTTACTTATATAATGCTTATTCTGTTTTGTAAACACTTAAAATCCCTTTACTTTGTGGTATGAGCCACACAATTAAATGTAGACTTTATTGTGATATTACCTGTGATCCATGACTAAATGCAATGGCCCTGTTTGTGTACACTTACTTTGGTTAAGAACAACTGCAAAGGGAGTAGGCAATCTCCAGTCAAGTTAGAGTAATCAACTTCTGGTTATTGCCTAATGTTAGACTAGAATATGCCAACACAGAGATACAATTCCCACCTACACACTACATGACCAAAAGTATGTTGACACCTGCTCTTCGAACATCTCATTCCAAAATCATGGGCGTTAATATGGAGTTGGTCCCCCTTTTGCTGCTCTAACAGCCTCCAAACTTCTTGGAAATCTTTCCACTAAGATGGTGAAACATTGCTGCGGGGACTTGCTTCCATTCAGCCACAAGAGCATTAGTGAGGTTGGGCACTGATGTTGGGTGATGAGGCATGGCTTGCAGTTGGTGTCACAATTCATTCCAAAGGTGTTCGATGGAGTTGAGGTCACAGCTCTGTGCACGCCAGTCCAGTTCATCCACACCGATCTCGAAGAAACATTTCTGTATGGACCTCGCTTTGTGCACAGGGGCATTGTAATGCTGAAACAAGAAAGGGCATTCCACAAACGGTTGCCACAAAGTTGGAAACACAGAATTGTCTATAATGTCATTGTATGCTGTGGCATGCTGTGGCATTAAGCTTTCCCTTCACTAGAACTAAGGGACCTAGCCCGAACCATGAAAAACAGCCCCAGATCATTATTCCTCCTCCACCAAATTCGGGCAGGTAGTGTTCTCCTGGCATCCGCCAAACCCAGATTCGTCCATTGGACTGCCAGATTCTAGAGAACGTTCTAGAAAAAGTGTTTCTATTGCTCCACAATCCAATGGCGGTGAGCTTTACACCATTCCAGCTGATGCTTGGCATTGCGCAAGGTGATCTTAGGCTGCTCGGCCATGGAAACCCATTTCATGAAGCTCCCAACAAAAAGTTTTTGTGCTGATGTTGCTTCCAGAGGCAGTTTGGAACTAAGTAGTAAGTGTTGCAACCTAGGACAGACTATTTTTACACACTACGCGCTTCAGCACTCAGCGGTCCTGTACTGTGAGCTTAGTTTGTGTGGCCTACCACTTCGCGGCTGAGCTGTTATTGCTCCTAGACATTTCCACTTCACAATGACAGGACTTACAGTTGTCCGGGGCAGCTCTAACAGGACAGAAATTTAATGAACTGACTTGTTGGAAAGGTGGCATCTTATGACAGTGCCACGTTGAAAGTCACTAAGCTCTTCAGTAAGGCCATTCTACTGCCAATGTTTGTCTATAGAGATTGCACGGCTGTGTGCTCAATTTTATACACCTGTCAGCAACCGGTTTGGCTGAAATAGTCAAATCCACTAATTTGGAGGGGTGTCCACATACATTTGCATATATTGTGTACTTAAATCGAGTCTGAAGCTATAGTAAATGGAATAGAAAAACAATGTTTGCATGATTATTTCACATGTAATGTAGTTATTTCATTGATTAATTTGGTGTACGGTCTCTGACCTGAATCTATATTGTCTTTTTAAGGCAAGGCTTAATTTCAGGACTTTGTTTTCTAAGACGAAGCGTTGGCTGTTTCAATTTGCTGTGAAAAAAAATCCATCAGCAGCATTGTTGTTTATCCAACTGGCCTATTTTTCTCCCCCCTCTGGTATTTATACTTACCTGGGTTTCTCTCAACTAACTAAGTTGGCAAATTCATTTAATCAAAGCAGATATCTTCAAAGCAATAATAGACACTCATCTTCATATTGGCCAGCAGGTAGACAACAGCTTTGCTTTTACCATCAGTTCTCTAAAAAAGCTTACACAACACTTGAAAGTGAATTTCTGGTCCAAATGAATTTCTGGTCTGGCTGCCGTGAACACTGGAGGTAAGGGCCATTCCATTTGTATTGAATGAAGATGGAAGAAGAGGAAACAACTCAGCACAGTGCTCACTAATTCTGTTTCACTGGTCGATCCAGGGTTCAAATGAGAAACTTTTGAAAGGGGAGGGGGAGAAACACAATTTGCTAGCAACAGTATAGCAATGATGTATAGATCTATACAGGAGACTCAGCAGTCAAGGTCAGCCAAATGAAACATGAGCCTTCTACTGTAAACCTCCATAATAACATAAGCCCCCGACTCACCCTGCCATTGTCATGAAGTGGTTGTATTGATCGTCACAACCTTGAGCCTATCAATACCATACATCAATGTATCCATTCATCTCATTGGCTCAGTTTGCTGGCTAAATTCATCTTATGTTTCTATGGAGGTTTGCTGTTCTGGCTTCATATGTGCATCAAAAGGCTTATGTCAGTTTTTCTGTTGGCTTCAGATCTACTGGGCACATAAATATGAAAATACTTTACCTGTTTCTTTCTTTATGACTTGGATTATGACATATCAAAAAGCACATATAACATGCTAAATGTGTTATGAAACTGTCCAGATAAAGCATTAATGTGGTTTGCCCTTATCATGTCATCCTTCTCAACTCTAGGTTACCTTAAAAGTAGATAGAGCCTGCTCTTAATATGCAAATGTCAGAGATAATTACCATTGTGAGATATACTTGTATTCTGTAACAAAATGCGCTGTCTGTTCCATAAATTCTACTATAGGAGCCACCATGGGCTACATTCCTTCAGAAATGTTACATCCTAGTTTAGTATTTCCGTTGTACGCATCTGTATCATTTTGGCCCCTAATATGATTCTGGAACAGGTTCTATTGTACATCAGCTGCTGTCACAAGCCGCAAGGCCCAGGTGTGAAAACAGCATCGGAGAAGCAATAATGACATTGCTGCCTGCTGGTTAATACTATCTCTGATTGATTTTTTCCAGTTCCACCAATGTCTCTGGAATAGGATTTTGTGCTCATGGTAATGTAGATGCCATCCTTGGGCCAGACAGGCCCACCTCTCTCATAATGCGTATCTGCACAGCCTCTTTGTCAAGCTTGTTCTCTGAGAGATAGAGGGGGAGAGGGGGAAGATTAGCCCAAACACAGAGCTTTAAAGAACCACCCTCTCCAAATGAAGTTCGGCTCCAAAGTAAGTGACTGTAATTTCTCAACTCTTTTTTTGTAACTACCCTTGGCTGAATCCTCCAGTCCATTGTGTAAGTAGCAGAGATTGCCACTTGCCTAAATCTAATGGAGAACAAAAAAAAGGGACAGTAGCTGGGGTCTCTCTTTTAGTGTTCCTATTATTGGCTAAAGAATAGTGTGAATTTACTTTTTGCAATAACAACAAGCTATAGGAGCTATGTTGATGAAACTTGATTGTGTTGATAATATTTTGTTTGACTAATGTCTCCCATGTAGCCTCAATAGATTACAAGAATGCCTGTACGCAGTGGGTTTACTGAAGCATGTTTATATTCATTTGGTTGTGTCCAGGGATGTGATAGTTATGGAAAGTAGTTAACACTGAAGACAGTTTGAGATGACATGCACAGCATAATGTAAACACCAACAACGCTAAATGTGTGTGTGGACTGCATTTAAATCAGTTTAATTAAGTGATAATGCCCGAGAAGCTGGTGTTTGGAGGAAATATTTTGTCTCGGGTCGGCAAACTGTGCCAATATATCCTCCAAACACCGGATTCTCTGGCATTAGCACCTTTATTCAATGGGTTACCAACATATTCATATAATGATTGACATATGTTCATTAAAAACGTTATTTTCATCAACTTATTCATACTATTTCATCCTTCCCGAAGATATAGTCCTGACACAAATCTAGGGTTGCTACCCAAGCCGGCTGGTCGTTTGTTTTATCGTTTCAGTTGCTAGAGACGTGACCCAGTCGACCAGTCTTTTTGTTCTGTATCTATGGACCCAGTCATTTGTTCTAAATGCTCCATAGCCATACCAGCTGGCAAAGTTCTTATCCCTTGCTTGCTAGCTTGCTAACTATGGCTAACTTACAGTCACGTCAAAAAGGGCAGACAGAATAACAACAAAGTAGCTGCATTTGTTTAAGCTGTTTTATAGAGACATTTATTTAGATACATCCATAACAATGAGCTAATGAGGCGGGATTTCATCTGGCAGAGAAAATGTGCTCACTCGTCAGGAGTGTTGTTCAGAAGAGCTAGCCAACAACATAGCTAACACAATCACTTTAAACTAGCTGCACATTTTTTCAATTGACATTTATTTGTATATATCCATAAAAATGATTCCCGCTGATTCATGATTTTGACTGGCTGTTAAACGCTGCCTGCCTCGCCCGACTCCTGACACGTTCATTACTGTGGGACAGCTGAAGATCGAATTTGAAAATTGAAACAATGTTGCAAATGTCGGAGAGACTGACAGCAATGTTTATACAAATCTCCGCTGTTGAAAACGAAATGTTAGTCTAAAATAATTGTCAGATAATGTCTAAATGCTTTTTACAGTGGAGATCAACTTCATAAATTGCTTGGCTGGGCTAATGAGACAGTGGATTGCACAGTCAGATGGAACAGAGTAAATATGCTTTATAACGTCATTGTTTTAGCCGGTGGTAACTTGTGGAACAGACTCCGGCTGGAATACGGTTTTAACCACTCAGCATTCGGGATTAGACCCACCCGTCGAATAATCTCCACCACATCCCCGGTTCTCTTCAATTGGCCCTGCCCAACACCTGCCCACCAACCACTATGACTATGGATCTGTTCTTACTCCTAAGCAGGCCCCCTACCCACTAACTCCATCAACTACTATGACAGGTAGTCATTGAAGACTGACAGATCCCAATAGGGTGTTAAGAATAGCAGGCCAAGACCCAGTTTCTGTAACATTTTAGTGAAAGATGGCGTAGGTAGGAAGACCCCACTTGCATACACCCACACGCACAAACATGAAGAAGTTTCACTTAAACTTACACATGGGGCTCCAAGAAGAATTGACATTTGAGTAAAGAAAATAAGCAAAATTAAGACTGGAAGTTATTCAAATAATAATTAAAAGTTAAAGGTTGAAAACATTGGGAAATGTTAAAGGGTGATTAAAGTGATGTAGTAGAATGGTTAAGAATGAGATGTTTGTTTGCTTTAAGGTACAATGCATTTTGAATATGTTTGTTAGGTTTAGAGTTCTAGTGCCTGTAGGAGGTTGATAATGAAATGTTCAAATGTTAAAAATATTAAATGTTTAAGATGTATTGTAATAAATAAAGTAGGTTAGAGGGAGATTGGGACTGAGTGAAATAAGAAGGATTAATGTTTAAGAATAAACATTTTAGATGTTTATGTTTAAGAATTAAAAGTGTATTAAGGGTACTAGACTAATATCCTGTAGAATGACCCCAGGTTGGACTAACAAGTTGAGGCGCAAATCCTGCTGAGGCGAGGAAAAAGTGGGGGCTAGTGGGCGCTTAAAAATACCTTTTTGAGAAATGGCCTCGCTAGGCGTCAACCACTGAATGCTTCATTAAAGTAGGTGTTAGCCAGAATGAGTCAGCAGAAATGAATATTAAGGGTATAAAAGAGGCAGGATTTTTGGGAAGGGTACGACTCTCTTTGAGCTTGTTAGAAGAACCGGTCGCCATCTGGAGAAAGATTTTGGTGTAGCTTTTTAGCTTAAGATATATTTTTATTTTAGAATTACATTTTTATTATACAAGTTTGTTTTTATTCTTAAACTGTTAAAGCAAAGTTCTAGAAGGAACCCTTAAGGTTACCTTATTGTTAGGAGTGTTAAAGTAACTGTTCGAATTTTAGACACCAACTAAGGGACTGATCATCCTGAGGGGGGAGACAAAAAACTGTTTATAGGTTGTAGAAGGTAAGAACCTGTTTTTCTTGTTGTTAGATACAATTATTTTATTGGCACCACAGAAAGGGTTTAGTTAAGGGCGCTGAAATTGCCTACTAATCTGATCTTTTTGATCTGATCTAATTTTCACTTATCATTGATTTGTGATATTGATTTGTGATTGATTGATTGTTTGATTGAACTGGGATGTTTTATGCCTGTTTTTAATAAACTTGCTTTATTGTTCTGAAACCCTGTGTCATTAAAGAGTCATAGAAGTGCATGTCGTTTTATTTTAGGTTTCTGAAATTGACTTGATTAACTGAGGATTTTTTGCATCTGGTTGATTAGTCCATTGGGAACATGAGCTGCAACCATATGTACTAAGTGCATTGGTAGGAGTCGTAGGAGGGGTGTCTCTGGGCTAAGCCAACCCAGAGGAATGTGGCCCACTCATAGTGTACTACGGTGGAAGCTCTGGCCTGGACGATCCTGAGAAGGCGCCGGGTTACTAAGAGAAAGAGTGAGGAAGCACTAGACTCTAAGGATAGCCCACTTTACTGTAAGGCCCTTACTATTGAGTTTGAGGAACAGTCCCTAGCTGTAGACTAGCTCAATGGTAAGGCAGAGCAGCATCTATCAGCTCTGTAGGGATCAGTGACATGAGATAACTGACTGCAATTGGGTATGCGGAAGAGGTTGTGTCGATCTTCAGAGGTGGTATATTAGCTTTGACAAGGGTTTCATGCTTGTGGGATTAATTGGCCTATAAGATTACACCATGGTGTATCTGGTCTCCACTCCCCCACTGTGGAAGCAAATAGCACATTGTGATAGAGCCCTGTTATTGCAGAGAGAGTAGTATTTAATTATATTTCTGGTGGACTGACATCTAGACAAAGAGTGTTAGCTGGAAGCCAAATTGTCTCACCACGATTAAGGCAGCTCTCCTGTTCATTTTCATCTTTGCTCTCCAATGTCTCCTTTCTGGAAATCATACAACCATGTATGTGCAATTTTAAAGAAAGTAACATGAAATCATGATGATAGTCTCTGATAAGTATTGGTGTGGTTGGCTTCTATAGCACTTAACCCTACGTCCTCCTGTGTGTCACTCTGATAAGAGCATCTGCTAAATTATGTAAATGTAAATGTAATGTGTCTATGTCCGAGATACAACTTCTTAACAGTGATCCACAGATGACAAGTAGCCTAATAAGTGTTCATGAGTGAGGATTCATTGATTGGTTGATTTTGCTTGACTTTTGAAAATTCATATTAAGCTGCTTCAGCTGGAGACAACATTACATATAGTAAAACTCACTGAGTATGAAACACAATAAAGGTACATCATAGCTATGTCTACAGAATATTGTTTCCCGTCATGACAGTCTATTTATAGGTATGGCATTTCTATCCAGGCTAAAAATCAGAGCAGCATGTAAGCTGAATCGGATTTCCACGGTATCTTATTGTGAAATGGGTATGTAAATACATCTGCAGAGGCATCCCGTATGCAGAACATCATCAAACATTAATGCATCCTGTTTGAGATTCATTTTATTTTTTAAAGCAGTGTTTTTACTTGTTGCTGGGAGAGCAGGGAGACGCCGGGGACTTTTTGACATATTTCTGCAACTCTGCCAGCTGCTGTACTCCACCACTGAGTTATGCTCAAGTGCTGCATGTGGGAGTGGAAGTGGGGGAGGAAGGAGGGATGTGGAGAGAAGATAAGAAGGTGACTCAGAACAGTAGCAACAGAGAATGTTTTGTAATTTTGAAATGGGGATGAAGAGAGATAGGGTCAGATATCAGAACCTCTGCTTCGCCGCAGAGGCTTTCATGGTGGTCAGTGCAAATTAATCTGTGCGCACCCGTAAATCAATCGATTAATCATCAGCGCAGGGGTCTAATCGAGATCGTGGGTGGAGGAGGATCAATGCTGAGGTGTGTGAGAAAAAAACAGCTTGATTGTTCTCCCTTCGCCTGGTGCACAATGTGAGCTCACAGTCTTGCTGAATCCCAGCATCTCAATCTCAATCCCCTCCTCCCTTTGAGCACAAAATCTAGTGCTCTCCCTCTGCCACTTATCAGTCAAAGGCCTTCTATTTCTTCCCCAGCCTTAATGATGTAGGACCCGTGCATGACATGTGGCTGGAATTTCAATGTAGGCCCCTGTGGCAGACGATAGCCTCCCGATTGCACGAAACAAAACAAGCAGGCCAGGCTGAGGCTGGTAGGCCAGGCTAGCCTGAGAGGGTGAATTACCCTGTATCTGATATCACATGAGGGATTTGGCCATGGCATGGGAAGCCTTTGATGTGCCTGATGGGAGGGGAGATGTTATTTGGTGTAATTGCACATTATGAGTCAATGTTTTATGTGTGCTGTGTTTTCAGTAGACACATTTGGCCCATTATTTCTTCAATGTGTTTGAATGGAACAATCTCATGGATCTTGATCTCTATTTTTGAAAAAGCATACGTTTGGAATCAGAATCTCCTCCATTCTCCAAATATATTTGCATGTACAGGAATTTGACTTGGTGAAATGGTGCTGCCACAATAAACATAATATACAGACAGACAGATGATAAACAAGATATAGAAACAACATATGTATGTCAGTTGTTTTCTTCATTCCCTCACCCATTCCTTCCTTAGTTAGAAAGGACAGCTGGTAATGTTTAGTTTGTGATGTCACTATCAGCAGGAAAAATACAGTAATGATGTAGGTTTTTAAATACACATATTATGTTAATTTCATTTAAACATGCTTTGTGTAAATTACAAACTGAAGTGGCTCATCATAAATCATTTAAATGAATCTTAGCTATGTTATTTGCTCTTATTCAGTCTTCTTTCTGTGGGAGTTTATTGCCATACATAAACTGCTAATATTTAAAACCCAAAACTATTTAATCATTGCAGCACTCAAAAATTATCACACGACCTGCGGAAGTGCTGCTATTTGTATCTTAGAGTAGAAAGGTAAACAGTCTTAACACTTTTAAATTATATTACCAGCCACTACACAAGTCTTTCATCCAGCTTAGTAGTCAGTAAACATATATCTGAAATGTCATCCTTGTCTCATCGCGCACCAGCGACTCCTGTGGCGGGCCGGGCGCAGTGCACGCTAACAAAGGTTGCCAGGTGCATGGTGTTTCCTCCGACACTTTCGTTCCAGTACTCTGCTGCCTGTGACTGGAACGAATTGCAAAAATCGCTGAAGTTGGAGACTTTTATCTCCCTCACCAACTTCAAACATCAGCTATCCGAGCAGCTAACTGATCGCTGCAGCTGTACATAGTCTATAGGTAAATAGCCCACCCATTTTCACCTACCTCATTCCCATACTGTTTTTATACTGTTTTTATTTATTTACTTTTCTGCTCTTTTGCACACCAATATTTGTACCTGTACATGACCATCTGATCATTTATCACTCCAGTGTTAATCTGCAAAATTGTATTATTCGCCTACCTCCTCATGCCTTTTGCACACATTGTATATAGACTGCCCATTTTTTCTACTGTGTTATTGACTTGTTAATTGTTTACTCCATGTGTAACTCTGTGTTGTCTGTTCACACTGCTATGCTCTATCTTGGCCAGGTCGCAGTTGCAAATGAGAACTTGTTCTCAACTAGCCTACCTGGTTAAATAAAGGTGAAATAAAAATAAATACAAAAATTGGTGCGGCTGGCTTCTGGGTTGGATGCGCGCTGTGTTAAGAAGCAGTGCGGCTTGGTTGGGTTGTGTATTGGAGGACGCATGACTTTCAACCTTCGTCTCTCCCGAGACCGTACGGGAGTTGTAGCGATGAAACAAGATAGTAGCTAGTAAGCAATTGGGGAGAAATTGGGGAGAAAACGGCGTAAAAAAATAAAAAACACTGAAGTTTCAAAAACTGTTTGAATCATGTCTGTGAGTATAACAGAAGTTATGTAGCAGGCAAAACCCCGAGGACTAACCGTTCAGAATTCTTTTTTTTTAGGTCTCTGTCTGTTCAGTCGGTTCTCAATGGGAAACTATATTTCTTAGGCACGTGTTTTCAGTTCCTACCGCTTCCACAGGATGTCACCAGTCTTTGGAATTTGGTTGAGGTTATTCCTTTGTGCAATGAAGTACGGCCATCTCGGAACTGGGTAACACTGTTGAGAGTGCGCAAGACTTGAAAAGTAGCGTTGGTTTGTTGTCTTCCTGTATTGAACACAGATAGACCCGTCTTCAATTTGATCGTTATTATTAACGTTTAAAAATACCTAAAGTTGTATTACAAAAGTATTTTGAAATGTTTTGGCAAAGTTTACAGGCAACTTTTGAGATATTTTGTAGTGACGTTGCTCAAATTGGAAGCTGTTTTTTTCTGGATCAAACGCGCCAAATAAATGAACATTTTGGATATATATGGACGGAATTAATCGAACAAAAGGACCAATTGTGATGTTTATGGGACATATTGGAGTGCCAACAAAAGATGCTCGTCAAAGGTAAGGCATGTTTTATATTTTATTTCTGAGTTTTGTGTAGCGCCTGCAGGGTTGAAATATGCTACCCTCTTTGTTTACTGTTGTGCTATCATCAGATAATAGCTTCTTATGCTTTCGCCGAAAAGCCTTTTAAAAATATGTCATGTTGGCTGGATTCACAACGAGTGTAGCTTTAATTTAGTATCTTACATGTGTGATTTAATGAAAGTAAGATTTTTATATAATTTTATTTGAATTTGCAGCGCTGCATTTTCCCTGGCTTTTGGCCAAGTGGGACACAAGCGTCCCCTATACCTTAAGAAGTTATTAACTCTTAAAGATCGGGTCTTTTTTTTCAACGTTTTGTTAAAAATCCCACAAAATTTCAACGTCCTGCTATTCATGCCAGGAATATAGTACATGCATATGATTAGTATATGTGGATGGAAAACACTCTGAAGTTTCTAAAACGGGTTAAATCATGTCTGTGACTATAACAGGACGTGTGTAACAGTCAAAACCCCAAGGAAAACTGTTCACCAAAAAAATAAAAAATATCCATCCGCCAGTTGGCTGGATTGTCTATGGCAAGGGAAAATAGATAGCTCCCAGTTTACAAGTCCTACAGCTTCCACACGATGTCGCCAGTCTTGGCAATTGGGTTGAAGTTGTTCCTTGGTGAAATGAAGAAGAGGCACTTCATGTCATCCGGTACACGACAGGATGTTTTGGAAGAGAGAATATCGACCATCGTTTCAATACCTGCAGCTATTGACTACACATCGCCCCGTGATCAATTTGATCGATTATTAACGTTTACTAATACCTAAAGTTGGATTACAAAAGTAGTTTTAAGTGTTTTGTCAAAGTTTATAGGCAACTTTTTTAATTTAAAGAAATGACATTGCGTTTTGGAAAGATGTTTTTTCCTGGATCAGACGGGCTTCATAAATGGACATTTTGGGTATACATGGACGGATTTAATCGAAAAAAAAAAGACCCAATTGTGATGTTTATGGGACATATAGGAGTGCCAACAAAGAAGCTCGTCAAAGGTAATGAATGTTTTATATTTTATTTCTGCGTTTTGTGTAGCGCCGACTACGCTAATTATTTTGTTTACGTCCCCTTCAGGTATTTCGGGGTGTTGCATGCTATCAGATAATAGCTTCTCATGCTTTCGCCGAAAAGCATTTTAAAAATCTGACTTGTTGGCTAGATTCACAACGAGTGTAGCTTTAATTCAGTACCCTGCATGTGTGTTTTAATGAAAGTTTTAGCGAGTACTATTAGCATTTGGCGTTGCGCATTTGCATTTCCTGTTGGTTAAGTGAGACGCTAGCACTATCAACAAGGCAGGTCCTACAGGCCCTAGTTTTGTCGCACCTGGACTTCTGTTCAGTTGTGTGGTCAAGTGCCACAAAGAGGGACTTAGGAAAATTGCAATTTGCTTAGAACAGGGCAGCGCGGCTGGACCTTGGATGTAGAGACAGAGAGCTAACATTAATGATATGCATGTCAATCACTCCTGGTTTAAAATGGAGGCGAGATTGACTTCATTAATTCTTGTATTTGTGAGAAGTATTGACATGTTGAATGCACCGAGTTGTCTGTCTAAACTACTGGCACACAGCTCGGACACCCGTGCATACCCAACAAGACATGCCACAAGAGGCATCTTCACAGTCCCCAAGTCCAGAACAGACTATGGGAGGCGCACAGTACTACATAGAGTCATGACTACATGGAACTCAAACACATGATAACAGACACATTATACACACGTACACATGGATTTTATGTTGTAGATATGTGGTAGTAAAGTAGAGTAGAGGCCTGTAATGAATGTACTGTAATGTTTTTATGTATAATTGCCTTAAAACTTCTTTGGGATAGGGGCAGCATTTTCACTTTTGGATGAATAGCGTGCCCAGAGTAAACTACCTCGTACTCAGTCCCAGATGCTAATATATGCATATTATTATTAGTATTGAATAGAAAACTGTTTGAATGATGTCTGTGAGTATAGCAGAACTCATAAGGCAGGCAAAAACCTGAGAAAAAATTCCAAAAACGAAGTGGGAAAACCGAGGTTTGTAGTTTTTGAACTCAGACCCTATCGAATACACAGTTGGATATGGGTCATTTTGCACTTCCTAAGGTTTCCACTAGATGTCAACTGTCTTTAGAACGTTGTTTCAGGCTGCTCCTGTGAAGGGGGGCCGGATGAGAGCTGTTTGACTAAGGGGTCTGGCAGCAGCCTCGTTCTCAGTCACATGCATTACACATGAGAGGTAGCTCTCGTTCCATTGCTTTTCTACAGACAATGGAATTCTCCGGTTGGAACATTATTGAACATTTATGACAAAAACATCCTAAAGATTTATTATACTTAGTTTGACAAGTTTCTACGACCTGTAATATAACTTTTTGAACTTTTCGTTCGACGTTAGGCTGAACCTGAATGCGAATTTGGATTTGTTTACCAAATGCCCTAACAAAAGAAGCTATTTGGACATAATTGATGGACTTTATGGAACAAATCAAACATTTATTGTCGAACTGGGATTCCTGGGAGTGCATTCTGATGAAGATCATCAAAGGTAAGTGAATATTTAAAATGTTATTTCTGACTAATGTTGACTCTGAGCGCCGTACTCAGATTATGCTCTTTCCGTAAAGATTTGTTTAAATCTGACACAGCGGTTGCATTAACCTGTTGAATCTAGGGGGCACTATTTTAATTTTTGGAAAAATAACGTTCCCAAAGTAAACAGGCTATTTTGTAAGGACAAGATGCTAGAATATGCATATAATTGACAGCTTAGGATAGAAAACACTCTAAAGGTTCCAAAACTGTAAAAATATTGTCTGTGAGTATAACAGAACTGATATTGCAGGCGAAAGCTCTGCGTTCCTATGCGTCCCTATTGAGCAGTGAATGAGATATCAACCAGATTCCTTTCTCTATGGCTTCCCTGATGTGTCTGGTGTCACAATACATAGTTTCAGGCTTTTATTTTGAAAAATGAGCCTGAACGTCAACATTGCGTCAGTTGTCAGCTGGAGGCTCTCAGAGTGTTTTGTGCATAAAAGACAAATGCGGCCATTGTTTCTCTCTTTCCTACTAAGAAGCCACCTGTCCCGGTTGATATATTATTGAATAGATATTTGAAAAACACCTTGAGGATTGATTATAAACAACGTTTGCCATGTTTCTGCCCATATAATGGAGCTAATTTGGAATATTTTTCGGCATTGTTGTGACCGCAATTTCCGGTCGTTTTCTCAGCCAAACGTTTTTGGCTACAAAAATATTTTTTCTGGAAAAAAGGAACATTTGCTATCTAACTGGGAGTCTCCTGAGTGAATACATCCGAAGCTCATCTGATTTCCATGACCAAGTTACCCGCTGCTAGCTGGACAAAATGCTATGCTAGGCTATCGATAAACTTACACAAATGCTTGTCTAGCTTTGGCTGTAAAGCATATTTTCAAAATCTGAGATGACAGGGTGATTAACAAAAGGCTAAGCTGTGTCTCAATATATTTCACTTGTGATTTTCATGAATAGGAACATTTTCCAGGAATATTTACGTCCGTTGCGTTATGCTAATTAGTGTCAGTCGATGATTACGCTCCCTCATGCGGGATGGGGAGTCATTAGAGGTTAATGCTAGATATTCTAATTATGAGCAAGGTAATTGCACTCAGTTGGGGATAAACTTTGACTGACAAATGCAACTGGATGCAGATGTTGATCCTTGTCTTCTTGGTACATACGGCTGTTGAGGGTCTGGAAAAGCAAGCACTGGAGCATTATTGAGGCTTTCCTTCAGTTTCTCAAAGGCCATTTCACATTTCTCATCCCACCTAGATCCTTAAGTATTCAGAGTGCTTGAAGTACTCTTTGACTCTTCTTTCCTTAGACTTTCTTCCTTTCTTGGCCAATGGAAGGTAACCATGCAGGAGTTTGTTCAAAGGGTAACTCACTTTTGAGTAATCTTTCACAAATCTTTTATAATACCCACAGATTCCGAGAAAGGAAAGCAGAGTAGACACAGTGTCTGGTCTCGGCCATGTGGTTACCGCTTTGATCTTTGATGGATCTGTAGCCGCTCCATCCTGGGATACTATGTGTCCCACAGTTGACTGCTGGCAGAATTGACACTTGTCCAAATACAACTTCAGTCCTTCTTCTTTCATGCGATCCAACACGTTGAGAAGCCTCTCTTCATGTTCTTCCAGTGTCTTTCCGAAAACTATCAGGATGTCTAAGTACACTAGAATTTCAAGCAGATTCAGTGTGTTCCATAACACATTGAAAGGTTCCTGGTTCTCCTGACACACCCTGCGGCATCCTCTCAAACTGAATACAGCCGAGTATATGAAAGCGTCTCCTTGTCAGCTTCACTTATCGGAATTTGATAATATCCACTTCTGAGATGCATGCTGAACCATTTGCTTCCATTCAGACTGGTCAGGGCTAGCTATCAATACTCTTACACAAATGCTTGTGTAGCTATGGTTGAAAATCATATTTTGAAAATCTGAGATGACAGTGTTGTTAACCTGTTGCGACGAGCGTAATTATAGCATCAAGCTCATTACCATAACGCAACGTTAACTATTCATGAAAATCGCAAAATAAATGAAATAAATATATTGGCTCACAAGCTTAGCCTTTTGTTAACAACACTGTCATCTCAGATTTTCAAAAAATGCTTTTCAACCATAGCTACACATGCATTTGTGTAAGAGTATTGATAGCTGGCATAGCATCAAGCCCAGCATTCAGCAGGCAACATTTTCACAAAAACAAGAAAAGCAGTCAAATAAAATTATTTACCTTTAGCTTTCGGTAACCTTGCGTCTAAGTAGGCGCACGGTGACATTGCTCCACCAATGACCTAATGGCACTAACCAACGCAGTTTTTAGATCAACAGAACGGGAGTGATTTATCAGACCTGTAACATCTGCAACAGTCTTTCCTTCATGATGACAACAGCTTAGACTGAAAATCTTCACCCTCTGCAGGAGATGCAACAATGACATGCACTGGTCAGGGACCAGCCTCTCCAGGTAACCCTACAGTACAACATCTGGTACTACCATGTTTTTTTATTAAAAATGTTTAATCATTATTTTACCCCTTTTTCGCCCCAATTCCGTGGTATCCAATTGGTAGTTACAGTTTTGTCCCATCGCTGCAACTCCTCTCGTACGGACTCAGGAGAGGCGAAGGTCAAGAGCCGTGGGTGCTCTGAAACACAACCGAGCCAAGGGACACTGCTTCTTGACACAACGCCCGCCTAGCCCGGAAGCCAGCCACACCAATGTGTCAGAGGAAACACCGCACACCTGGCGACCTTGTCAGCGTGTATATGGCACCTGGCTGGGGTAGAGCGTGGGAAAACAATGCATTTTTTTACAATGTACTGAAATAATGTATCAAAATAATGGATTGTAAAAACATTGTGCAGGTTCCTGCAAGTCATTGTGTAGTTTCACACACTGCAAAGGGTAAAGAGTGCCAGAAAAGTGGGAGACAGGCAGGAAGACAGACAGTTTATTGGTGCTACGTTCAGACAGCAGGCCCAAGGAGGAGGAAGACAGAGTGAAAGCACACAGCAAACCTTTTTGTTTCATTTTTACTTATTTCCACAGTTTTATTACCCTCGGGTCCAGTGGTCCCGAACACCACATATAATATAAATGTGTAGGGGGGTGTGCAGTGTGCACTCAAAGAACATGTGTTATTTTACATGAAAATGAGCCAAGGCTAGTGAGTCTCAGGTTGAGAAAATTATTAATTGTTTTGTTTTTCTTTTAGTAAACATTGAAAATTGGTCCCACAGACTCAAACACCACACAATGGTTAAAAGGGTCAACATTTAGATTATGGCTTAATAACCTGACATTGAGACCTGATCCCTCACCAAGGTATTCATCCTGGGTCATCATAAATGGAACAAATGCTCTGTGCGTTCAAACAAATGGGGGAGCCAGGATAGCTGAGTTGAGTGGTCGTTTCTATCTACACTATAGGTGCCTGTTAATCTGTGCAGCCATCTCACCGCTCTGAAAAGCTGCAGGCACAAGCTGTTCTCAAGGCTGATGAGCAGCAGGGAAGCATATCTGTGTCAAGCAGTGTTGGCTGTGCAAGGGGACACACAGGGGACGCACTTGAACAACCTCACAAAGGCTACGCTAATGTTTCAGCAAAGTAAATGAGCCAAAACAGGAGAAAAACATGTAATAAAACCCCCACACTTATTGGCACGGAGAGTCAATGAAATAGTGATGGCGGCTGTTAATTCCGTACACAATTCTTCTGGGGCCTTGGGTTGGTTCTGTCAGCCTAACAGACTATGACAAGATCCAGTGGTTTGTAGATGTTTCTCACTTCCAGCCCAGGAGCATCAGAAAGAACTGTGTTCTCATCTTGGCCTGGCTTCAGGTCCTCACTCAATCTCCTACCCATCTCTCTCCAGCCAGACAGATAAGTAAAGTCAGGGAGATGCCAAAGAAAAAGGTTATTGCTGTCATGAATCCTTGGGACATCCCTACCCTAAACCCTAACCCAAACCTTAACCCCTACCCTTACACTTACCTTAACCTTAACAATGACCATGACCCTTACCTAACCTTAACCTTAAACCCTTACCTTAACCATTTAAATGTCCACTTCAATGTGATAGGGACATACCCAAGATCCCAGATAGCAAGGAAACCCTGTGCTGTCTCAGACAACCATGGGAGTGCAAACGCCTCTCTCTCTCCTCTCCCATGGATCAGACTGTTATTCTACTGGAAGACAGGTTGGCAATGGATCATGCTACAAAGTTTAGCCATCATTTACACTGAACACTGTTGAGGATTTGCAACTCTAAGGGCCTGAGGGACAAAGCACAGAGCACAAATCAGTGGAAATGAATCATTCTTAATTATGTGATTGAATGTATCATACTGCCTGTCTCAACTATGACTAACACACCTACTGCATTTTTCCCTTTCCTGGAAGCACTGTCATCATGTGTCACTGTGGACATGGAGGGCTGCATTAGCCCACATGCTAACCTGCCAAATGGGTCCAAAGTGAAAGAGACTTTCCATGGTGGGCTACAGACTCGTGGTTTAGCTTTATATAGTCTCTCTACCCCCCAGCCTGTTTCTTCTGGAGACCATGAACTTCTCTTTTATAAATGTATTATTTAAAAATAAACTGATATTTTTAACAAACTATGTGGTACAGCGACAGCCAAAATGATCAAAATGTTTGTTTATTATTTAGATGCTGGTGCGAGTTATTTTCCCTATGTTACACAAACGCATCTGTTTTGAAGAGAACATCTCAGACGAAAGCACAATGGAATTAGGATGAAGACATTGACGGCAATCAGAAGGAAATATATATTTATTCCACAACAGAGCACAGATACATATTTGATTGATCACTAACGATGGAACTAATCAACATTACTGGGGTGTTAATTATGCGTTCATGTTTAGACAGAATGAAGTAGAGCACAGATCAGGTAATTAATTTAACCTGTTTTGAAGGACCACATGTTTCCTTGCTAAAACATAATTGACAATTAATTTCAATGCAATAGTTATGGCATTTCAATTTCAATGATATCAGTGCTGTGTCCTGAAAGGTTGGTTAATAAGTAAAGTTTTGTGGAGTTTATCTTTTCCTCCTCAAATTAACTTTGCCAAATAAATGTGGTTCTCCTACTCACTTCAGTGCTAATGGAAAGCATGAGTAAATCAATAAGGCAATAAAGTATTTAAGATAATCCAATCCTAGGCATCACAACGAGCCTGCGTATTTCTATGTGGCGTTCCGTGCGGTTCGGAAATGGCCCTTTTATCCATAAAGCATATTTGTATATATCAAGTTGGCAGGGTGCTATTGAAAAGCAGAATAAGGAAGCACTGCACCTAACACTCATATTGAGAATACATAATTTCGAACAACCTTTAAAACCTCATCAGTACAGTAGTCACATAACAGTTTCTCCACATAAGCAACACAGACTACACATAAAGAGACACTGTCAGATCTCCCCAAGGAGATTTGGGTGTGGAGTCAGGCGCAGGAGAAACAAGTTCCAAAGAAAAGGGTGTTTTATTCAACTAGCTCAAAAAACGACAGGACACCGGACTACAGTAATTGCCACGAAAACCCCACTCAGACACAGTCCAGGGGAAAACCACCTGTAAAACATAAGCTAATAAAACAAACCCCACTCAGACACAGTCCAGGGGAAAACCACCTGTAAAACATAAGCTAATAAAACAAACCCCACTCAGACACAGTCCAGGGGAAAACCACCTGTAAAACATAAGCTAATAAAACAAACCCCACTCAGACACAGTCCAGGGGAAAACCACCTGTAAAACATAAGCTAAGCTTATAAAAAACAAACCACCTGTAAAACATAAGCTAATAAGACACAGTCCAGGGGAAAACCACCTGTAAAACATAAGCTAATAAAACAAACCCCCCACACAGTCCAGACACAGTCCAGACACAGGGAAAACCACCTGTAAAACATAAGCTAATAAAACAAACCCCACTCAGACACAGTCCAGGTGAAAACCACCTGTAAAACATAAGCTAATAAAACAAACCACCTGTAAAACACTAAAACAAACCCCACTCAGACACAGTCCAGGGGAAAACCACCTGTAAAACATAAGCTAATAAAACAAACCCCACTCAGACAAAGTCCAGGGGAAAACCACCTGTAAAACATAAGCTAATAAAACAAACCCCACTCAGACACAGTCCAGGGGAAAACCACCTGTAAAACATAAGCTTATAAAACAAACCCCAAACTCACTGGCAGTTCAAACTAAAACAATCCCACACAATACCCCAAAGGAAATGTCGAATTAAATAACCCTAATTAACCCTAATTAACCCAAATTAAACCAGCTGAAACACCAAACAGACATAACCAAAAGAAAAGGAAAAAGGATCGGTGGCAGCTAGTAGCCAGTAGACAGACCGGCAACGACGACTGCCGAGCGCCGCCCGAACAGGGAGAGGAGCTACATTCGGTGGGAAGTCGTGACAGACACTTCGTATTGAAGTATAGCTGTCATCACACTGTATAATATGTAAATTAAATGTCTTTTGATAACTGTAACCAAAATCACAGCCAAAATTATTCCAAACCAATTGTTAAATATGCCCATCTACAGTAGTGTTTAAAAAGACATTTGAAATAACATTAGCAATTTAAGGTGGAGTCTGTCTGGCTGTGGGCGACAGGGCGTCATGTGTGGTAGTTTTGGCTGAAGGATATTAATGAGGTATATGGCCCAAAATTCTACTGACATCTGATTGACCATTTTAATTATGTCAGAGGACACAGTGTGACAGTGACACATTCATCTGACACTTGAGGTGATGCATACAGTAGAGACATGGGAAAGAGGAGAAGAGGAAGGTGACCTGTACTCCTCTTCTTCATCTGACCCTGTATGTTCCATTGCCTCCATCCCTCACGTGCTTGCCGTTTATCATAGAGCAGAGGGTTAACAATTGGACTTAATTAGCCTCTTTCAATTCTAGTGGTTGTTAAAACCTTTTCATGATCCAAAAACGGTGCTATACTTCAATGACGTGTTGTGCCAGCTATCAGGTTTTTGGTCTCTGTCTTATTAGCAAGCCAGTCAAGTTCACTGTGTCTAAAAGCTACATAGAGCAGGTTATTCCATAATAAACTAATAGGAGAGAACAACATTATGTAGAGGTTCTATTTTTGCTTGAATGCATATATTTAATTCTAAAACTGTTGTGGTTTGTGATAAAAGGTGTGCATTATGTAGTTAGACTCCTCTTTTAACATGATGCACTTAAAATTCAGGGGGAAGTGTCACGCCTTGGTCTTAGTATTTTGTGTTTTCTTTAATTATTTGTTCAGGCCAGGGTGTGGCATGGGGTTATTGTATTGTCGTATTGGGGTTTTTGTAGGCATTGGGATTGTGGTTGATTAGGGGTGTGTCTAGTATAGGCTTGGCTGCCTGAGGCGGTTCTCAATCAGAGTCAGGTGATTCTTGTTGTCTCTGATGGGGAACCGTATTTAGGTAGCCTGGGTTTCATTTTGTATTTCGTGGGTGATTGTTCCTGTCTCTGTGTAGTTTCACCAGATAGGCTGTATTAGGTTTCACGTTCCGTTTTGTTGTTTTGTATTTGTATCAGTTATTTCATGTACCGCGATTCATTCATTAAAAACATGAGTAACCACCACGCTGCATTTCGGTCCGACTTTCTTTTGACAAACGAAGAACGCCGTTACAGGAAGTGCTTTATGAATGCACATATTTGTTTCTGAGGGAGTGAACCAGCTCTGAATACATGAATAGCAGAACACAGGCCCCAGGTCAGGGCCTGATGACAGGGCTTCTTGAGGAGGGGGTGCTGGGTTGGAAGGGGAGGAGAGAAAAGGAGAGAAGAAAGATGAGGTGCTGAACTCCAACTGTGATGGGTCAGGGTTGGCTGTGTGAGGGGGATGCACCCAAAGATCCTGGCACACGGTCAGATCTAAGCCTGTTTGATATCTCCCCAGAGTCCCAACCATTAGGCCTCCTCCACCTTCTCTCTCCTTCCCTTCCTCCCATGGATAAATAAATGAGAGGAGGCCCATATTTCCTCCACTACCTTTATGAGCTACAGCCCAACAGGCCACATTAAAAGCAGAGATGTCTGAGGTGGAAAATGTTGGGGACAGATCAAAGTGCTGAATGAAGGGGACTTGAAATATAGTGCATAGGCCCAAAGGCAAGGATCATTCATTTTCTAGGTATCAATAGCAATGAAACCTTATGAAGTGGTAGATGACAGATACTTTGTAAATGCTTTTTTGTGTGTGTGTGTGTGGGGGGGGGGCTGTTAATAACAACAATGGTATAACAACTGTGTATAACAACACATACATGGTGTAAATGGTAACCCATACTCTATCTAAAGGAAATGTGGTTGAAAGGACAATCTTGACAAAGAACATCCAACACCAGATAGGCCTTTTGCCACTACCAGTGGGACAGTCAGCCATTAGTGCTAGGTACAGACCCCATGCTAGACCCATGGCCCCTACAATCACAGTCATGCAAAGCTGTGTTTGTTTAAGATTAACTTCAACCCAGGCCCATCTGAGCACCTCCATCAACTACCCTCAACTGTTCCTGAAGGCTCACATGTGAATGGACAAACTTCATGCTGAGAACACCCCCAACACTCCCTCGGTTTCCATCATTGAAATATGTTGTTCGGGTGTTTGATCGTATCGGATTACAGGGGTGGTATAAGCTCTCCTCGCTGCGCAAAGGCCTGTCAACTGGGCCACCGACAGCATTTTTTTGTTTGGCGCTGCGGTGGAACCCAATCTGACACAGATAACAGCAGCATCAAACCATGTCTATTAGCAACGTGTTGTGCACTACTGATTGGAAAACCGTGCAAATACAGCCAACCACTACAATGGTAATTCATACAGATTATCATTATCAGTTTGTCAATTTGGTAAATGTGCAATAGTGCAGCCGTAATGTTAATAACAAAATATTACAGAAGACACCTTTCTTAAATCCTACATTATCCATCGTAGCACATTATATTGAAGTTTGTTCGAGGAATTCAGAACAATTTCCTGGAACCCAGGAGTTTTTCTGTGGAAGTCCCGTGTGAATGGGTGTCAGTTTCCAGCGTAGGCAGGCAGATATCATGCTGATTCTTCTTGAGAGAGTCAGCTCTGATGGACACTTCACATGCACCTGATGAATCACAGCTCTGCATACCTTAGGAGTTTTATTGTGAGGAATATGTCTACCCATAATCCTCTGGGTTTCTTTAACCACCTGATAACAGAGAGTACGAACTTATCATTCAGGGCCACAATTCAATACCTTTTGCTTTTCGATGTTTGTTCAGGTTTGTTTGAAATAGTGATAAGCTGTGTGGCTGAATGTCTAACCTTTACTTTGTAAAAAGTTAGTCATGGCATTTAACTCTAGATGGTACAGCTTTTGAAAAAAAAGTATTTTTTCCTCTTTTATTTTCGTCAAAGATCTACAGTATGTCTGAAAAGTATCTGCTCTACAGTCCGTTTAAGTACGTGTATGTATTGACATGCCAATTTCAAACTTTTTTTGCGGCACAAATCTATGATTCTACCACATGCCTCTATACTGACAAAATACCTCCTATTTGAAAAATAAGAAATATGTTATCGGGGGGGAGGGTGTTAGTTTCTTGGGTCAGTGTATGTGTTGTGTGTGTCTGTGGCTGGCTTGGCAATGCTGGTCAGCAGCAGCAGTTCTCCACTGTGCCTGTTTACCATCTCCCTCCTTTGCCTGACAGTCCTTCCCACCCCACCCCACTGAGCTTCCATTCAAAACGTCTGTTCAATTGCCCATCTGCCAATACTATTTAATGTCTGATAAAGTCAGCCCCTTCTTTGTCCTTTCTTGTCGCTGTTAAACAATCTTGTTTCTTATCAATCACATTTTGCCCTCAGTTTTACAGATGTGCCTTGACTATGGTCAAGTCTGGATGTCCTGCTGTCTCCCTGGCTGTCTGGTTGATGGGCAGGTCATACCTTTGGCCCCTGTCAATGCCTATGTGATTCAAGTCTGTGCCCTACTGTAACGGTTTTCTTCTGGTGAAAGAGGCGGACAAAAATGCAGCGTGGTTAGTTTTGTACATCTTTAATAAAGATGAAAATACAACAATCTACAAAACAAGAACTGTGAATAAACCAAAATAGTCCTATCTGGTGCCACAAACACAAAGACCGGAACAATCACCCACAAGAGACCTAAAGAATATGGCTGCCTAAATATGGTTCCCAATCAGAGACAACGATAAACACCTGCCTCTGATTGAGAACCACTCTAGGCAACCATAGACTTACCTAGAGTACTACTCTAACCACAATACCATTCCTACAAACAACCCCAGACAAAACAAACCACATAAATCCCCATGTCACACCCTGGCCTAACCAAAATAATAACGAAAACACAGAATACTAAGGCCAGGGCGTGACACCTACAGAGTTCAGTAACTCCAAGTCTCCCCTTCATTTGGCTAATTGCATAAGGACATTTAAAGGTGTAGCAGGCATCATACTAGACCTAATAAGTAGCTCCTAGTTGAATCATGAGGCTTCAGTTCTAAATCTGCACTAGAGAGTAAATTGAATGCTCTTGAACACCAGGTTTTATTAAACACTTTGGATTTTAAATGAATTAATTAATGATTTCACGGCCTCCTGGGTGGAGCAGTGGTTAAGGGCGCTGTACTGCAGCGCCAGCTGTGCCATCAGAGTCCCTGGGTTCGCGCCCAGGCTCTGTCGTAACCGACCGGGAGGTCCGTGGGGTGTCGCACAATTGGCCTAGCGTCGTCCGGGTTAGGGAGTGCTTGGTCGGTAGGGATGTCCTTGTCTCATTGCGCACCAGCAACTCCTGTGGTGGGCTGGGCGCAGTGAGCACCAAGGTTGCCAGGTGCACGGTGTACCCTCTGACACATTGGGGCCTCCGGGTTGGAAAGAAGCAGTACGGCTGGTTGGTTGGGTTGTGTATTGCAGGACGCATGACTTTCAACCTTCGTCTCTCCCGAGCCCGTACGGGAGTTGTAGCGATGAGACAAGATAGTAGCTACTACAACAATTGGATACCATGAAATCGGGGAGAAAAAAGGGGTAAAATTCAACAAAAAAAAACAAAAAAAAAATGAATGACTTCACAAAGTTTTAAAGTGTATATGTTACTTGCTTAGTGCATTCAGTGCATACGGAAAGTATTCAGACCCCTTGACTTTTTCCACAATTTGTTAAATTACAGCCTTGTTCTAAAAAAAACGTGTCAATCTACATACAATAGCACATAATGACAAAGAAAAAAACAGGTTTTAAGCCATGTATAATTTAAGCAAATCTGAAATATCACATTTACATAAGTACTTTGTTGAAGCACCTTTGGCAGCGATTACCACCTCAAGTCTTCTTGGGTATGATGCTACAAGCTTGGCTCACCTGTATTTGGGGAGTTTCTCACATTCTTCTCTGCAAATCCTTTCAAGCTCTGTCAGGTTGGATGGGGAGCATTGCTGCACGGCTATTTTCAGGTCTCTCCACAGATGTTCGATCGGGTTCAATTACGGGCTCTGGTTGGGCCACTCAAGGACATTCATATACTTGTCCCGAAGCCACCCCTGCGTTGTCTTGGCTGTCTGCTTAGGGTTGTTGTCCTGTTGGAAGTTGAACCTTCTCCCCAGTCTGAAGTCCTTATCGCTCTGGATCAGGTTTTCATCAAGGATCTCTCTGTTCTTTGCTATTTAAGAATGAAGGAGGTCACTGTGTTCTCAGAGACCTTTAATGCTGCAGTCATTTTTTGGTACAATTCCCCAGATCTGTGCCTGGACATAATCCTGTCTCAGAACTCTACGGACATTTCCTCGGTTTTTGCTCTAACACACACTGTCAACTGTGGGACCTTATTTAGACTGGTGTGTGCCTTTCCAAATCATGTCCAGTCAAATGGATTTACTACAGGTGGACTCCAATCAATTTTAGAAACATCTCAAGGATGATCAACGGAAACACGATACATCTGAGCTCAATTTTGAGTCTCATAGCAAAGGGTCTGAATACTTATGTAAATAAAGTATTTATTTTTTTTATTTTCAAAATAGTTGCAAAATTTATTTTTAAAAACGTATTCGCTTTGTCATTATGGGGTATGTACTGTGAGTAGATTGATGATTTTTAAAAAAATGTAATACATTTTAGAATAAGACTGTAATGTAACAAAATGTGGAAAAAGTCAAGGGGTCTAAATACATTTCGAATGCACTGTATCTGGAATTAATAGTAGTTTGTCCCAAATTGTAGGGAAATTACTTTTTTGAGAAATTTAAGTCTGACATGTAGTCGGGCAAATATTTGAACACATTTAAAAAAAAACATTTAGCATTTGAAAAACATGCTTTAACACCTGTCTGGATACATGATCTGAGACAACATTCAGTACAGTTTGGGTGTTTGTAAATAGTTATGTCTGTTTGTCTGGGGGGGCTGTAGACTGTAGACTGGAAGAGCCGTCCTGGGTCTGGACCTGTCTACCATACACTAGAAACCCTCGCCATAGCCTGCCAACACAGAGCAGACACTGAGCTCCCTACCCTAGAGTGACCTTGGCCTCATCCATCATTCATTAGACAGCCTGACAGAATGTCAGGGGAAGGAGGGCAAGCCATTCTCTCAATAATTAATCAGCTCCAATCAGGGCACTTTTTGTCACTGTCCCAACAGTGCTGTTGCTCTGTCCCCACCTAACCCTTGCATGCCACACACTTGTATGTTTTTCACCAAGTGATGTTTCTCTGTAAGGGTATTACAGTGAAGACACCAGAAATAGCACAGTGAAACAAGCTGTGTGTCTGTGTCACAGGAAGTAGTGGCACCTTAATTGGAGAGGACGGGCTCATGGTAACGGCGAATAGGTGGAATGGTATCAAATATATCAAATATATCAAACACGTGGTTTGATGCATTCCATTTGTTCCATTCCAGGCATTATTATATTCCATGCTCCACTCAGCAGCCTCCACTAGTGTGGGTGTGTTCGTGTGTGTGTGTGCGTGTGTGTGAAACATAACTCAGTTCTCTTTGTATTCACACTGTCCTGGCCTTTGAAGGAGGACTCAACTCTTTTGTCAGTTCACTTCAACTATTTTGTGGACCAAGTCCTCTTTGCGTTCACATTGCTATATTTAGAAAGGAACCAAGATCTTTTTCTAGCATATACTCTGGGTTTTTACAAAGTGCAAGACAAGCCATTCAATCACAATGTGGTATTGGACAGCTAGATATATTGTGCCTACTTACATTTTGTAAGGTAATAGATTGCATTTAACTAAATTATGGGACATACTAATTGTAATCAGAAGATACGATTAACATGTACATTTACTGCTAACAGAGTAAATAGCAATACAATAACTGCAGAATAAAAATGCTGTAATTGACAATTGTACACCCAAGGTAGGCTACTGCCCCTTTAAGAGGTAGAATACATACATTGTATCTTATGTTGTGATTCTCACCAAATAGGTTGTCTTCTAGCACTATTCAAAACCACAGTTTATGAAGCTCTCTTAGACTATTGATCACATATTGCAAACAAATAATCTGAACTAAAAACTCGACACATTTTGGAATTTCTGTGGTTCCTTGACAATTGCTAATGAATATCCAAATATCCACAGCACACATTTTTTCCTGTGAACCTGCACATCATTATCTTCTCTCTTTTATGGCACCAGTATTGCATTAGTGTGTGGTGCGGGAATAATAACAAGTGAACCTGGGGAGCTTTGCGTTCACATTGCCCTAAAAGAAGGAACCGAACTCAGACCCCGTCTCAAGATGGTATCAGTTTGATTCGCTTCGAGAGCTCTTTTGAGAGATCTGGGTTCCTTTGGAGTGTTCACACTGCACAAAAAAAAATAAGCGATCCACACTGAGTCCACAAAAATTGTCTGAAAGGGACCAAGTGTGAAAACACCGTAACATTACATTAATGTGAAATAACAGAATTAGTGACAAAAGAATCCCTGAAAGAAAGAGGGGTAATGAAGGAGAGAGGTGGAGCAGAAAGAGGGGAAGTGAAGGAGAGACATCGAGCGGAAAGAGGGAGAGAGGTAAAGCGGAAAGAGGGGAAGTGAGGGAGAAGGGTAGAGCAGAAAGAGGAGGTGGAAGTGTGGGAGATAGGGAGAGGCAGGAAGAGGAGGGTTGGACAGGGAAATAGGAGGACACCCACGCACCAGGTCTTTTGGGAGCAGAAACTGTCAAATAGGGATTACCAGAATGAGCAAGAAGCCTTCAATAGGCAGCAGCTTACATACTTTAGAAGACAGGATTTCGGTTTTAATCCACTGTAAACGAGAAAAAAGGCAGAAAATACAATCACTGCTAGTAGGCCAAACTGTTTCTGCTTCTGCGGGGAGCTTACATTAAAAAGGGAGAAAGCTACTGAACTAAACAATGCTAAGTGGGAAGGGGGACCTGCAATTATGAATAAAGAGGAATAGAGGGAGAGAAAAAGTGAAATCAGGTCAAATGAATGTGCTTGTGAGGTGAAATTAATGTGTATTTTCCATCACAGGGGTAACTAGCTTTGTCCTTCCACGTTCACAAACAGGTGTGCCCACAATATGGATCTAATGGGTCAGTAGGAGAAATTGGGTCCCCTCCTAAATGTACGTACTGTAAAAAAACATGGACACGTACACACACACGTACACACACACACACACACACACACACACACACACACACACACACACACACACACACACACACACACACACACACACACACACACACACGCACACCCACACTCAAATCCACACTAGCGCACATAATTTTGAATCACAGCTGTTAACTGTAATAACATGCAAATTAACATAAAGGCAAATTCAATTATGAATTATGAAGAGTATGTAACGAATTTACTGAAATATTTTTTATTTTTTATTTTTTTATTTCACCTTTATTTAACCAGGTAGGCTAGTTGAGAACAAGTTCTCATTTGCAACTGCGACCTGGCCAAGATAAAGCATAGCAGTGTGAACAGACAACACAGAGTTAAACATGGAGTAAACAATTAACAAGTCAATAACACAGTAGAAAAAAAGGGGAGTCTATATACATTGTGTGCAAAAGGCATGAGGAGGTAGGCGAATAATTACAATTTTGCAGATTAACACTGGAGTGAGAAATGATCAGATGGTCATGTACAGGTAGAGATATTGGTGTGCAAAAGAGCAGAAAAGTAAATAAAAAAAAACAGTATGGGGATGAGGTAGGTTAAAATGGGTGGGCTATTTACCAATAGACTATGTACAGTTGCAGCGATCGGTTAGCTGCTCAGATAGCAGATGTTTGAAGTTGGTGAGGGAGATAAATTTGCCGCTGTGGTCAAGTCTATAATGGCAGTTGCCCATGACTTCGCTTAATTCCTCCAGCAGCTGAGACACCTCACCAGATGTTGACTGTCCTCCACACCTCCTCCACCTCCTCCTCCTCCTCCACATACAGGCACTCTTCTAACAATCTCTCATCGCTCTTAGGAGTCTATTCATGGAAAGAGTGGCTGTAGAGAAGACAGAAACTGATTATCACAGTGCTAATAGCTGACTATCTTGAGGGTGTTCAAGCTGAAGTTTGTTTATTCGTCATATACAGATGATTTACTTGGAGTACACGGTGCAATGAAATACTTACTTTCAGGTATACCTCTCGACAGTGCAAAAACAATAGAAAAACTAAATGGGTAACGAAAGGATACTATTACAATAATATGAATGATTACATTAAAATAAATAGTAATTTAGCAATATACAATATCAAAGAGAAGGAAGATAGAAGGCAGAGACAGAGTGTTATCCTCATTTCAAACATATGCAACAAGGACATGTAGTTAACATCACAGAGATCATTCTATGGTCAACACAACATAGTCGATTTCTAATGAAATAGACGCACAATTCTATTTCCAACTCAGTTCACAGTCACCCTCCAGGTGTTAAGTTATGAACCCTGTGACAATTAACCAATGTGACAAAAGATTTAGATGCACTATTGTAAAGTGGCTGTTCCACTGGATGTCCTAAGGTGTATGCACCAATTTGTAAGTCGCTCTGGATAAGAGCGTCTGCTAAATGACTTAAATGTAATGTAAATGACACCCACCCTCTCTCTGCCTTCTGAGAAGAACAGGGTGTCCTTGCTTCCCCTCCATTCTGCCTGGTGTACAGGACCTCCCATTCTCTACTGTACCCTGCAGGCAGCGGAGTTACCGAGCTGTGCAAAGTGATGAGTCAGGACTCCCCCGAACCGCATCCAGAGATTAGACGAGAGGCGATGTGGAATTAAAGCATAAATCTTTTTTTAAACTCCCAACACCTGCAACACTTTTTCCTTTTGATTTTAAAAAGAGGAACGAGCAACCACTTTTTTTCCAGAGTCTCTGCTTTTTTCAGCATGGCAATGGAATAAATTAGCCTTTTGTTTTTAAATCATAACCCTCTCCCTCCACCATCTGTTTCCAGCCACTACCTGAGTGTTTCATGGAGATTTTAAACTGGCAGAAAATACTTTGTCATGGCGCGTGTATGGATAGAGGGAGTGTTGGAGGAGAGGAAAGGGAGCGAGGAAAAGCGGAACGGACAGAGATGAATAGAGGGGCCCACGGTTTTGCCCTGAAAGTCCACGCCAGAGGCTAAACTCAAAGGCAAATATTAGCGATGACCACAAAGCTTCATGGGAAATCTCCTGATGGATGTGCTTATCATTGGAATAAATGAGGCAAATCAAATGCAGAGTAAAGTGATTAGGAGAAAGCTCTGCACCGCTCTCAACCCATTGGGACCAGGATGTGACCTCAAAGCAGAGCATGAAAAATGAGGGGAGGATAGCATGAAACAATGGTTTGCGTAAATGAATGCTGTAAAGGTTGGATTTAATTCTGATAACCAGTTATAGACACAGACTGATTAGATAAGTACAATCTGGTTGTTATTATGTTGTGTGTGGTAATCTGACTAGTCTGCTTTGGTTCACTAGCATTGCAAACATAAGAAAATAACAGATATTAAGCCTGTAATGGAAAAATAATGATAACCATTAATGGAAAATGACATTGATTGACAAATACCCAACACCACACGTTCTGTTTATTATTTATGTATAACTTTAGGCCTGCTGTGTTCACTTATACTAGTGCAGCATCTTCCAAGAAAGAAAAAAAACTGGATAAATTGTAACATTTTTAGTAGGCTGTTTTGAAAGAGATCAATAAATACAAGAAATACCAGGAGAAAGTGGTGTCTCTGCTGCTGGTCTTCAGGCACACAGGCCCCTGATCACTGATGTGCTAACATCCTTAATAAACCAGCTCTAATTAGCAATAAGTGGGGGCTTCTCTACATTTCAATAAAACTCTGTTGATCAATAAATGTCAGCAATGCTGGCTGCATCTTATATTAAAATAGATATTCCACTGCCAGTGGGAATAAGTCTCCCATCAGCAAAGTGCACACTTGCATTTTTTACCCAACTCTCTCTACTGTCTGAAAGATATGAAAAACAAATATGCTACTGTCTGTGTCTGTTACCAGAGCATTTTCTCTGGCAGACTTAAAATGATGTAGGTATTATCTTTCCCCATACCTAATAGAAACATCTTGGCTAGAGGATAGACACCTAGGTATTTCTTGTGTTTTAATTTTGATTGATTTTAAATTAGGTACCTGGAATATATGTTATTGGCTAATCTAACATTTACCTTGGCATGTGGCTCATTGGATGGTTTTGCTGACTTACACTGTATGACCAAAAGTATGTGGACACCTGCTCATTGAACATCTCATTCCAAAATATGTAGTTGGTCCTGTCTTTGCTGCGATAACAGCCTCCACTCTTCCAGGAAGGCTTTTCACTTGTTCTTGGAGCATTGCTGAGGACGGGCACTGATGTTGGGTGATTAGGCCTGGCTTGCAGTCTGCTTTCCAATTCATCCCAAAGGTATTCAATGGGGTTGAGGTCAGGGCTCTGTGCAAGCCAGTCAAGTTCTTCCACACCGATCTCGACAAACCCTTTCTGTATGAACCTCGCTTTGCTCACAGGTTCATTTTCATAATGAAACAGGAATGGTAGGCCCCAAACTGTTGCCACAAAGTTGGAAGCACAGAATTGTCTAGAATGTCAATGTATGTTGTAGTGTTAAGATTTCCCGTCACTGGAACTAAGGGGCCTAGCTCAAACTATGAAAAACAGCCCCAGACCATTATTCCTCCTCCACCAAACTTTACAGTTGGCACTATGCATTTGGGCAGGTACCACTCACCTGGCATCCACCAAATCCAGATTTGTTCGCCGGAGTGCCAGCTGGCATCACATCCGGCCGTGATTGGGAGTCCCATACGGCATCGCACAATTGGCCCAGCGTCATCCGGGTTTGGCCGGGGTAGGCCGTCATTGTAAATAAACATTTGTTCTTAACTGACTTGCCTAATTAAATAAAGGTCTAATATTAATATTTTAAAAATGGTGAAGAATGATTCATCACTCTAGAGAATGTGTTTACATCACTCCAGCCGACGCTTGGCATTGTGCATGGTGAGCTTAGGCTGATGTGCGGCTACTCAGCCATGGAAACCCATTTCATGAAGCTCCCGATAAACAACGTCAGTACAACAGTTATTGTGCGGACGTTGCATCCAGAGGCAGTTTGGAACTCGGTAGTGAGTGTTGCAACTGAGGACGGACGATTTTTAAGCGCCAAGCATTTCAGCACTCGGCGGTCCCGTTCTGTGGCCTACCATTTTGCGGCTGAGTCACTGTTGCTTCTAGATGTTCCACTTCACAATAACAGCACTTGCAGTTGACTGGGGCAGCTCTAGCAGAGCAGAATTTTGACTAACTGACTTGTTAGAAAGGTGGCATCCTATGAGAGTGCCACGTTGAAAGTCACTGAGCTCTTCAGTAAGGCCATTCCACTGCAATTGTTTGTCTACAGAGATTACATGACTGTGAGCTCGATTTTATACAGCTGTTGGGGCTGAAATAGCCGAATCCACTAATTTGGAAGGGTGTCCACATACTCTTGTATATATAGTGTACTACATGTGTACTATATAGTGTATATATAGTGTACCTTAGGTTCCTATGGTACTGTGCATTCGGAAAGTATTCAGATCCCTTGACTTTTTCCACATTTTATTACGTTACAGCTTTATTCTAAAATTGATTAAATAAATGTTTTTCCTCATCAATCTACACACATAATGACAAAGTAAAAACAGGTTTTTAGACATTTTTGCAGATTTATAAAAAATAAAAAACAGAAATAAGTAAGTATTCAAACCCTTTGCTATGAGACTCCAAATTGAGCTCAGGTGCATCCTGTTTCCATTGATCATTCTTGAGATGTTTCTACAACTTGATTGGAGTCCCCCTGTGGTAAATTGAATTGATTGGACATGATTTGGTAAAGCACACACCTGTCTATATAAAGTCCCACAGTTGACGGTGCATGTCAGAGCAAAAACAAAGCCATGAGGTCGAAGGAATTGTCTCTATAGCTCTGTGACAGGATTGTGTCCAGGCACAGATCTGGAGAAGGGTACCAAAAAAATTCTGCAGCATTGAAGGTCCCCAAGAACACAATGGCCTCCATCATTCTTAACCCTCCATTTCCACTTTTTAGTTGTCTAAAATAATAGTTAAGCTCTCTTTTTCTCCATGAAATTAAAATTACTTTCCCTCATTTAGTGTCAAGAAATGTACTTAAAAATGTGGACACACTGATGTGTTGTGGAATGTCTGTGTAGATTTTGTATACAAACATGATATTGTGTGTAATTTCGACCCAGAGGCTTTCATGTGCATAGATATTTGCACAGGTCCAAATAAACAAGTGTATTTGATGTATTTTGTTTTGACCACACCTACAGTTGAAGTAGGAAGTTTTCATACACTTAGGTTGGAGTCATTAAAACTCATTTTTAAACCACTCCACAAATTTATTGTGAACAAACTAGTTTGGCAAGTCTGTTAGGACATCTACTTTGTACATGACATAAGTAATTTTTCCAACAATTGTTTAAGGTCAGATTATTTAACTTATAATTCACTGTATCACAATTCCAGTGGGTCAGAAGTTAACATACACTAACTGTGTTAACTGTGCCTTTAAACAGCTTGGAAAATTCCAGAAAATGATGTCATGGCTTTAGAAGCTTCTGATAATTTGAGTCAATTGGAGGTGTACCTGTGGATGTTTTTCAAGGCCTACGTTCAAACTCACTGCCTCTTGGCTTGACATCATGGGAAAATCAAAAGAAATTAGCCAAGACCTCAGAAAAAAATGTCCAAATGCCTGAAGGTATCTGTTCATCTGTTCAAACAATAGTACACAAGTATAAACACCATGGGACCAGGCAGCCATCATACCACTCCTAGAGATGAACGTATTTTAGTGCAAAAACTGCAAATCAATCACAGAACAACAGCAAAGGACCTTGTGAAGATGCCTGGGGAAACAGGTAAAAAGTATCTGTATCCACAGTAAAACGAGTCCTATATTGACAAAACCTGAAAGGCTGCTCAGCAAGGAAGAAGCCACTGCTCCAAAACTTCCATAAAAAAGCCAGACTACAGTTTGCAACTGCACATGGGGACAAAGATCATACTTTTTGGAGAAATGTCCTCTGGTCTGAATAAACAAAAATATAACTGTTTAGCCTTATTGACTTATTGGATTACAGAACAAAACGCGTGAACAAAACAGAGTTTTTGGGACATAAAGAGGGACTTTATCGAACAAAACAAACATTTACTGTGTAACTGGGAGTCTTGTGAGTGCAACCATATGAAGATCATCAAAGGTAAGTGATTCATTTTATCGCTATTTCTCACTTTAGTGACTCCAATACTTGGCTGGTAAATGTTTGTATGCTTTTTTATATGGGGCGCTGTCCTCAGATAATCGCATGGTATGCTTTCGCCGTAAAGCCGTTTTGAAATCTGACACCGTGGCTGGATTAACAAGAAGTTAATCATTAAGCTGATGTATAGCACTTGTATATTTTATGAATGCTTATTATGTGTATTCGTGTATTTTGAATTTGGTGCTCTGCAATTTTAACAGATGTTGGCCAGGTGGGACACTAGCATCCCACATACCCTAGAGAGGTTAAATGTATTAGGCTAAGGTGTATGTAAACTTCCGACTTCAACTGTACGTAAGTATTACTGTTTCTGGGAAAAACAAGAAAAATGACTACTTGGGGAAAAAGAAAATGCTTGTTTGTGAGAAGGAAATATGTTTAACAAATAGTTCATAAATATAGAGTTTTGAAATCAAAGGTTCTGGTATTTCTTCTTCTGAAAGGTCTGACGAGACAAAATAAAGTGTTTGGTTGTTTTTACCTGATTCTTTAACCTCTTAATCCAACCACGGTGTCAGATTTCAAAAAGGCTTTACGGCGAAAGGTGTAGTGACCGAGGTGACCAAGAACCAGATGGTCACTCTGACAGAGCTCCAGAGTTCTTCTGTGGAGATGGGAGAACCTTCCAGAAGGACAACCATCTCTGCAGCAGTTCACCAATCAGGCCTTTATGGTAGAGTGACCAGGCGGAAGCCACTCCTCAGTAAAGGCACATGACAACCCATTTAGAGTTTGCCAAAAGGCACCCAAAGGACTCAGACCATGATAAACAAGATTCTCTGGCACCATCCCCACAGTGAAGCATGGTGGTGGCAGCATCATGCTGTGGGCATATTTTTCAGCAGCAGGGACTAGGAGACTGAGGTAAAGATGAACGGAGAAAAGTACAGAGATCCATGAGGAAAACCTGCTCCAGGGCACTCAGGACCTCAGACTGGGGGTGAAGGTTCACCTTCCAACAAGACAATGACTTTAAAAACACAGCCAAGACAACGTAGAAGTGGCTTCAGGACAAGTCTCTGAATGTCCTTGAGTGCCCCAGCCAGAGCATAGACTTGAACCTGATCTAACATTTCCGGAGAGACCTGAAAATAGCTGTCCAGCGACGTTCCTCATTCAACCTGACAGAGCTTGAAATAATCTGCAGAGAAGAATGGGAAACTCCCCAAATACAGGGGAGGCTATAATCACAGCCAAAGGTGATTCAACAAAGTACTGGGGAATGTTTAGATTTGTTTTATACATTTGCAAACATTTCTAAAAAACAGTTTTTGCTTTGTCATTATGGGGTATTGTGTGTAGATAGATGAGGGGATAAAACATTTTAATCCATTTTAGAAGGCTGTAACCTAAGAAAATTTGGATAAAGTAAAGGGGTCTGAATACATTGTATATCTTTTCTTCTGAGAACCATGGCTTTATCAGTTTTGAATATCATGTACATTCCTTTAAAAACTATATTTTTGACACATCTAGTATCATTTCCACACTCCATACCAAACAGAAGCCAGTTATATAGATCGTTTTAGACCACATCCTTCACTCAAATAAATGTTTCAGCCACATAAATTGACACATAAAAACAGGCAAATAGAACCAAATACATTTCTAACATCGATGTCCCCGCTACATTATGGCGAGGGCTTTGCATCCTGTAGCTCCAACTCCAAAAAGTTCTGGGACACTGAAGTCCATGGAGAACAAGAGCACCTCCTCCCAGCTGCCCACTGCACTGAGGCTAGGTAACATGGTTACCACCGATAAATCCACGATTATCGAAAACTTCAACAAGCATTTCTCAACGGCTGGCCATGCCTTCCGCCTGGCTACTCCAACCTCGGCCAACAGCTCCGCCCCCCACGCAGCTCCTCGCCCAAGCCACTCCAGGTTCTCATTTACCCAAATCCAGATAGCAGATGTTGCAAAACCTGGACCCATACAAATCAGCTGGGCTTGACAATCTGGACCCTCTATTTCTGAAACTATCCGCCGCCATTGTCGCAACCCCTATTACCAGCATGTTCAACCTCTCTTTCATATCGTCTGAGATCCCCAAGGATTGGAATGCTGCCGCAGTCATCCCCCTCTTCAAAGGGGGAGACACCCTGGACCCAAACTGTTACAGACCTATATCCATCCTGCCCTGCCTATCTAAGGTCTTCGAAAGCCAAGTCAACAAACAGGTCACTGACCATCTCGAATCCCACCGTACCTTCTCCGCTGTGCAATCTGGTTTCCGAGCCGGTCACGGGTGCACCTCAGCCACACTCAAGGTACTAAACGATATCATAACCGCCATCGATAAAAGACAGTACTGTGCAGCCGTCTTCATCGACCTTGCCAAGGCTTTCGACTCTGTCAATCACCATATTCTTATCGGCAGACTCAGTAGCCTCGGTTTTTCGGATGACTGCCTTGCCTGGTTCACCAATTACTTTGCAGACAGAGTTCAGTGTGTCAAATCGGAGGGCATGCTGTCCGGTCCTCTGGCAGTCTCTATGGGGGTGCCACATGGTTCAATTCTCGGGCCGACTCTTTTCTCTGTATATATCAATGATGTTGCTCTTGCTGCGGGCGATTCCCTGATCCACCTCTACGCAGACGACACCATTCTATATACTTCCGGCCCGGCCTTGGAAACTGTGCTATCTAACCTCCAAACGAGCTTCAATGCCATACAACACTCCTTCCGTGGCCTCCAACTGCTCTTAAAAACTAGTAAAACCAAATGCATGCTTTTCAACCAATCGCTGCCTGCACCCGCATGCCCGACTAGCATCACCACCCTGGATGGTTCCGACCTTGAATATGTGGACATCTATAAGTACCTAGGTGTCTGGCTGGACTGTAAACTCTCCTTCCAGACTCATATCAAACATCTCCAATCGGAAATCAAATCAAGAGTCGGCTTTCTATTCCGCAACAAAGCCTCCTTCACTCACGCCGCCAAACTTACCCTAGTAAAACTGACTATCCTACCGATCCTCGACTTCGCCGATGTCATCTACAAAATTGCTTCCAGCATTCTACTCAGCAAACTGGATGCAGTTTATCACAGTGCCATCCGCTTTGGCACTAAAGCACCTTATACCACCCAATACTGCGACTTGTATGCTCTAGTCGGCTGGCCCTCGCTACATATTCGTCGCCAGACCCACTGGCTCCATACTAGGTAAAGCTCCGCCTTATCTCAGTTCACTGGTCACGATGGCAACACCCATCCGTAGCACGCGCTCCAGCAGGTGTATCTCACTGATCATCCCTAAAGCCAACACCTCATTTGGCCGCCTTTCGTTCCAGTTCTCTGCTGCCTGTGACTGGAACGAATTGCAAAAATCGCTGAAGTTGGAGACTTTTATCTCCCTCACCAACTTCAAACATCTGCTATCTGAGCAGCTAACTGATCGCTGCAGCTGTACATAGTCTATCGGTAAATAGCCCACCCATTTTTACCTACCCCATCCCCATACTGTTTTTATTTATTTACTTATCTGCTCTTTTGCACACCAATATCTCTACCTCTACATGACCATCTGATCATTTATCACTCCAGTGTTAATCTGCAAAATTGTAATTATTCGCCTACCTCCTCATGCCTTTTGCACACAATGTATATAGACTCTCTTTTTTTCTACTGTGTTATTGACTTGTTAATTGTTTACTCCATGTGTAACTCTGTGTTGTCTGTTCACACTGCTATGCTTTATCTTGGCCAGGTCGCAGTTGCAAATGAGAACTTGTTCTCAACTAGCCTACCTGGTTAAATAAAGGTGAAAAAAAAGTAACGTTGTAGAGACAACACCAAAACCTGACAGAGAAAACAACACCAATTGTATCTGAAATTGCCCAAGTGACGTACAGGGGCTTTAAATCATACACGTTGAGGCTCTCTCTGCAAGGACAGCCACATCAGGAACCATTCATGTAAATGCTGTTGCTAAACCATGTTATCGGGGGAGTTACTGAAAGCATCACTTGTGTATTTGCTGTGGAAATGTGTAAAATTGCTCAAAAGCGGTTTCTACAATTTCCCCTCAAATGTATATATTGGGATTTCAGAATTCATAGAAAATGTTTTCTTAGATTTTCAAGAAATATCCATGTAACTACTTTTTCTACTGTGCACCCAAATGTATTTGAGATTCCTGTATTAAATGTCTTATTCATTATGAAAGTATAATGCCTGGGAGTAAACATTTACCTGACTCTAAATTATATACATGTCAGACATGTGTCTGTGCAGGTGAGCTGTCTAAACATGCATTAATTTATCCAGTGTGACTCGATCTAAGCCCTGGGCCTTGTCAATACTGGAGGAGATAAAATGGTGTCATGGTGGGGAACTCATCCCAGAGGTGAAATGCCGTCGAGGCAACGGTCGATGTCTCTCATCAGTGTGGATTATAAGCATGCGTTCAGTGTTCTGGCACACGTGTAAACGCATCATGTGGACATCTTCCTCCCTGCTCTCTGCTATCTCTCTCTGATGGCTTACTAGCAGGGAAACCACATACAAGGCAAAAGGAGGAGGTAAATAACAAAGAGGATGATACTAGAGCAATGGGAGTCTATTAGTCCAGATGTGTCTGTTTCACTATGAACATATTGGTAATGTTGCATTTCCCAAATACAATTATTCTCTCAAATATATGATTGACAGAGAGGTTATTGGATTTGTCTCATTTTTACCTATATGTGTGTTGGTGCGAGCTTGGCAAATAACATGACCCTTGGCACAAACATGGCACCTCTCAGGCTGTTGACAGTCAGATAAACAAATTATGGACACATGATGAACATCGAATCAAATGGCTATCCAGACTAATGTACTTGCACCCCACCCATCCTCTTTCACGTCACTGCTACTCTCTGTTATAATCTATGCACAGACACTTTAATAACGCTACCTACATGTACATATTACCTCAATTACCTTGACTAACCGGTGCCCCCGCACATTGACTCTACAGGTACCCCTTGTATATAGTCTCTTTAACTACTTGTTACTTGTATTTCTTATTCATATTTTTTAAACAACATTGTTGTTTAGGGGCTTGTAAGGAAACATTTCACTGTAAATACCTGTTGTATTCGGCGCATGTGACTAATACAATTTTCTTAACTGTGCAGTAATTGAGTTGCCAGGCCTCTGCTCAGATGAGTCAGATAGAGCTCTCATAGACCTTTGGTGGTGAGAGAGAGGGATAGAGGGGTGAAAGAGGGGAGAGAGGAGTGGGAGAGGGAGGACGTGTCACCACAGGAGGGCAATCAATGCCTCCTTTTCCCCCTGGAATGTTCTACAGGAGGAAGAGGAAGGGGATGGTTGCCAGGGTTGGTCTTAACTCTCCTTGGGCATTCCATCAAAATGGTAGGCAGGGCTAAAGTGGACTTTCAATGGAACACACAATCGGATAGACAATGATTGGCTACGTGTCCATCCTGTGGATGTATTCTGTCAGTAGGATGACCCACGCAGAGATTACAGCTGTATATTGTAGCTTATAGTGCTTTAGACCTTGGCAGTGCCGGACGGAACTCCATGTTATTTGACCTGTTCCTCCAGACAAGGTGAACCTTGAATACCATGGCTGGAATAGGGGCTACTGATGACAGCATTATAATAAAGTGCTGAGACAGAGGAAAAAGATGGAAGGTTAATTCCTATTCAACCGAGGCAGAAGACAACACATATTACTAGGGGGTACTTGGAGTGCAGGGGAGACAAATTGGATTCGAGCTCAAATCTTTCAATAAGTCACTTGCCTGGTCTTCTCAGGGGCAGCATAAATTGGCTGTGAACGTTGGGACTGAGAGGACTGAGAGACCCTTCATCAGCCTGCCGAGGGGGAGAACAAGTGCAATGAGCAAAATAAGTAAGTAGGGGAGAGTGGATACGTTGAGCCAAAGGGTGAGTTGAGCCACCCCTTATTTCTAGGAAACCATACACAAATTCATGTAACCATAAATTGAGGAAGAGGTCATCATTTCGAGTCTGTGAAGGAACAAACCACATATAAAAAGTGAGTTAGGTCCAAAAACTGAATTTCACAAATGTATTGTGTTATAGGTTTCATTATGAGTGTATCTAAACCAAAGTAAATCGTTTTAAGAATGTTTTATACATCAGTCCTAAACTTAGCATGAACGTGCATCCGTGTAGCTGTGTGGACTAATAGTCAATTGTTTTGCCTTGGGATAAGTTGAGCCAATTGCCACCATACTCCATACAAATGATGATTACATTTTTGTCAGTTTTATGCATAATATGCATATTAGTTTTGCAATAAGTCATGCATATGAACTCAATGTTGTGCATTTTTTGTTCTACAGAACAGGCATCATCATGCCCTGTGTATACAAACGTAAAACAAACAGGGCCCCCCTTTAGGTTCTTGGTAGAGCAGACAAAGGAAGTGAGAGAAGGGAAGAAGTCCATTTGAACCGCAGCAAGGGATTAAAAAATAGACTGAATGACACTGAAGAGGTACATTGACAGAAAATAAAATGAACATATAACTGTGTGAAAGAGAAGCTATGAAAGAGTAGCAGAGGCACACAATCTGATGACATGGAGTCTGAGCTTGCTAAATGTATCAAGTATCTCGCATGACCCGTTTCAATTGCAGAGAACTTGTCTACAAATTGACACATCAAACAACGTAGGCATACATTTAAGATATACAATATACCACACCCCCATTCCATGAATTAAACTTTGACGTACAGTACCAGCGCCATCACCCACCATCACAGGACACTATCACCCACTTACCCCAAGTCACTTCAACTTACCATGTCCCTATGCTCAACCTACCCTATACCGAGGGTAAGTTGTGCCAAGATAACCTTTTTTGGACAAGCTTTTTTCAAAACTTTTATGTTTACATGATTATTTCCTGGGATACACTACTTCCTGAAATACAGTGCCTTGCGAAAGTATTCGGCCCCCTTGAACTTTGCGACCTTTTGCCACATTTCAGGCTTCAAACAAAGATATAAAACTATATTATTTTGTGAAGAATCAACAACAAGTGGGACACAATCATGAAGTGGAACGACATTTATTGGATATTTCAAACTTTTTTAACAAATCAAAAACTGAATAATTGGGCGTGCAAAATTATTCAGCCCCCTCAAGTTAATACTTTGTAGGGCCACCTTTTGCTGCGATTATTCGTGAACAGCAGTTTTCAGTTCTTTCCACAGATTCTCGATTGGATTCAGGTCTGGACTTTGACTTGGCCATTCTAACAATGTTTATTTTTTAACCATTCCATTGTAGATTTTGCTTCATGTTTTGGATCATTGACTTGTTGGAAGACAAATCTCCGTCCCAGTCTCAGGTCTTTTGCAGACTCCATCAGGTTTTCTTCCAGAATGGTCCTGTATTTGGCTCCATCCATCTTCCCATCAATGTTAACCATCTTCCCTGTTCCTGCTGAAGAAAAGCAGGCCCAAACCATGATGCTGCCACCACCATGTTTGACGGTGGGGATGGTGTGTTCAGGGTGATGAGCTGTGTTGCTTTTACGCCAAACATAACATTTTGCATTGTTGCCGAAAAGTTCAATTTTGGTTTCATCTGACCAGAGCACCTTCTTCCACATGTTTGGTGTGTCTCCCAGATGGCTTATGGTAAACTTTAAACAAGTCTCCCACCTCAGCTGTAGATCTCTGCAGTTCATCCAGAGTGATCATGAGCCTCTTGGATGCATCTCTGATCAGTCTTCTCCTTGTATGAGCTGAAAGTTTAGAGGGACGGCCAGGTCTTGGTAGATTTGCAGTGGTCTGATACTCCTTCCATTTCAATATTATCGCTTCCACAGTGCTACTTGGGATGTTTAAAGCTTAGGAAATCTTTTTGTATCCAAATCCGGCTTTAAACTTCTTCACAACAGTATCTCGGACCTGCCTGGTGTGTTCCTTGTTCTTCATGATGCTCTCTGCGCTTTTAACGGACCTCTGAGACTATCACAGTGCAGGTGCATTTATACGGAGACTTGATTACACACAGGTGGATTGTATCATTAGTCATTTAGGTCAACATTGGATCATTCAGAGATCCACACTGAACTTCTGGAGAGAGTTTGCTGCACTGAAAGTAAAGGGGCTGAATAATTTTGCACGCCCAATTTTTCAGTTTTTGATTTGTTAAAGAAGTTTGAAATATCCAATAAATGTCGTTCCACTTCATGATTGTGTCCCACTTGTTGTTGATTCTTCACAAAAAAAATACAGTTTATATCTTTATGTTTGAAGCCTGAAATGTGGCAAAAGGTCGCAAAGTTCAAGGGGGCCGAATACTTTCGCAAGGCACTGTATATGTAGATATCTTTGTTAGAAATAATACTATATTTCCCTTGACGTAGTGATGCTGAATGAAAACATTTGCTCAATTTACCCCACTCTCCCTTAAATACCATTAGATCTATCCAGGGAACTTGATTTCCATTCTATACTTCAATCATTCTAAATGCAATGTTTTAAGCTATGTGAATGCTTTGTTCGTATTCAGATTAAAATAAAATAAGTGCAACCAACATTATCGCTTACATGGATGGAACATACCAACTGCAAAGCATCAAGGCTACACGTCATTCCATTTCAGAAATGCTTATGAGCAGAGGGTACTGTATGTGTGTCCCTGAGCAATGCTTTTCATCATCATTTTAAAATGAACTCCACAAATAGAGCCTTTGTAATGACAGTTCTACCCATTGGACCTTTGGAAATGGACCCACAGATGGGTGTTGACCCCTCTCTCTCTGAGCCCTTGCGTTGTTTGGGTAAATGTTGAGGGGAGAGACTGTGAATAGCTTACGTGAAGGCTGACACACAATAGCAGCTAACGTTATTGCTTGCTACACCTAAAGCATGCTATGAATAAGTAATTCAGACACCTCAGAGGAGTATGCCCCTTTCCCTTGGGTGACCACCTTTTTGTACGACCTCTTATTCATTTCCACAGTGAACCTTGCCCTCTGCTGTTTCCTGCTGAACTTGTGTGTTTGCTCTCAAGCTAAGAGACAATAATGAAAAGTGAAGGAATACCCATTTGGCAGTGTGTACAGGACTATTAGCTTTGGGGAGGCAGTCATTGCTTCCACTACCTAGTCCTTAGCCACCTGCTGCTGCTTTCATTACATCTAACACAAGTGTTATGGCAACCCTCTCAATAAGGCACACACTCTCCTAATCAAGAGTTCCCAGCTCCAACATGACTCATGGTATTGTGGTCCCTCTAGTGCTGAGCGATTAACATTTTAAACAACTAATTGACCAACATCGGTTCAATTATTTGAATTCCATTTCGGTTATATTTTTTCAGTGAGCTCCATGTGGACGTTGAGCTGCTGTTTCTCTAGAGATAAATCAGATCGTGACCGAACTGTGCGATGTAGTAGGGAGTTGTAGTTTCCAACAGGCCAATGTTTTACATAGTTTAGTGCAGAAAACGTGACAATTAACTACAATGACCTTAATCCATTGTGTGCGGATACTTGTCCAGTCTGTGGTTCTTTTATGCCTGCTACTTAAGAGACAAAAGAATGGGCCATCAAGAGGGGATACATAGAGAACATTGGTCCTTCTGTAGCTCAGTTGGTAGAGCATGGCGCTTGTAACGCCAGGGTAGTGGGTTCGATCCCCGGGACCACCCATACGTAGAATGTATGCACACATGACTGTAAGTTGCTTTGGATAAAAGCGTCTGCTAAATGGCATATATTATTATTATTATTATTATTTTCTTCGAAAGGAATTGGTATTCAGGAGTCATAAATGTAATGTATGACTTACTTACTTTTAAGAACTACTAAAATAGTGATTTTGTCAAACAGCATAGGCATCAGCTCTACAGAAATTAGATGATGACTTGGAATTAAATGATAAAGTCATAAATAAAACAAAAGTAATACACACAACTGAAATATGTGTAAAAGTAAAGTAATGTGAATGACTGATGGTTAATACGTGGTAAGGAGTCATGGGCAGTCACCACCATCATGGGACTTGTATTAATTGTTTTATCCTGTGTTGATTCAGCATCCAACCCACATAATGCAAAGTGCCTTTTTAAAATATATTTTTTAATTGAAACTGAAATCGAAAATCTTAATAATTTAAAATAATAATTGGACCAAAACGGAATCGACCACAAAAGGCACTAATTTCTCAGCAGTAGGTCCCTCCCATGCCTCCTCATCCAATCAGCCAATTGAGGTCCGCTGATTCCCCAATGCTCCAGAGCAGTGGCTGATGGTCTACTATAAAAACAGGCTCCCCAAGGAGACCGTGGGACATTACACATCAACATAGAGTGGGGCCAAGGCTGAAGTCTTCTCTCCCAGGGGGTAATAGTGATAGCACACACAGTAGTGAAGTCATTAATAGCCCCACACATCTGTTCTCTGTTTAACCCATGTGCTACAACATATAATCAGAGAAGACAGGTGGCTATGTGGCAGTCATTGCACTGTCTTCAATATTTATCGGTTTCCAGTGGACAGCCTGAATCCGCAGGAAGGCTGGGCATTTGCATCTAGAAGGACCCATGTGCACCAACATGTGAAATTCATAGAAGCATGTCAAATATTTTTGAGGAATTTAAGGCAATATATACCATATTCAACTATGTTCCATCGAAAAAAATAGGAATAAGTAAAAGCTTTGATTTAAGGTCATGTCACTTTTGTTGTATTGAGGAGACCAAGGCACATACTTATTTAATAGAAGAACGACCACTGAACCAAACTAACAAATCAAAACAAACGGTGAAGCAATATGGCTAGTGCTGAACAGGCATCTAAACATAGAATAACAACCCACAAAATAACCAAGGAATATGGCTGCCTAAATATGGTTCCCAATCAGAGACAACGAGAAACAGCTGCCTCTGATTGAGAACCAATCTAGCTAACCATAGACATATAAACACCTGGACAAACAAAAACATCTAGACAATACAAAAATTAAACAAACCACCCTTGTCACACCGTGACCTAACCAAATAATAAAGAAAAGAAAGATAACTAAGGTCAGGGCGTGACAGATCAAATAGATGGAAAAGGGGTCTTTGACAACATCTACCAGAAAAAGATCCCTGCCATCTAATATAAACACATATTTGGTTTTTGAGAAATGATTCTGTAAGTTTAAGAAACATTGCCTTGTGCCTTGTAATTCCATTACCCAAATCCACATATCTTTAAGATATTTTTGAAATTCTGTCACTCATGAGGAGGGTGGATAATGAAAGTTCACAGAAGTAACAAGTAAAGGTAGACCTACCAATTAGTTATGTTTTTTTTACCGATATCAAGTTTGTTTATGTGTGTTATTGAAACTCGTAATTACCGGGAAATGTGTAACTTAATTACTGCAAATGAGTTGGCTGCAATGGGAAATCATAGTAGTCACAATCCACAGTTGGGTCACCTGCTACTGTCCTCCCTTCCACTGGCACACTGTCATAACTGTTTTTTCTCTCTTTCTGTGAAATCAGTCTGGACAACCCCTTCCTCTCATTTCCCTGTCTCTCTCCTGAAACTCTCCCTCTCTTCTCTCTCTCTCCGGTTAATGTCAACCTCTCCCGGCTCTTACTGACACCTACCATGACACCTACCACCTACCCTCTTTCCATTTACTGTAACAAGCATCCTCACACACTGATCACCGACTGACACAGAATGTTCATGGTTGTTGAAAAGTCGTTGACATTTGGTCAGTTGGCTCTGGCCAGACCAACTCTGAACCAATCATAGATGTCTATGTTTCACAAGTTTTGACAGGACAGTACAGTACAGTAAAGTAAAGACAAGTACAGTAGTACAGTACTGTAGAGTTAAGTACAGTACAGTATATACAGTACAGTACATACAGTACAGTATTATGTACTGTATTGTACTATACTGTTCTGAACAGATCTACTTTACCTTATTGTACTGTGCTATATGCTTTACTGTGCTGTACTGTGATGTCAAAACTTGTGAAACATCATTCTAAATTATTTTTTTTCTCATTTGGTTTGGTCAGGACCAACCAAATGTGGTCTTGTTTGAGGTCGGAGCATATTACAATAATAGCCAGTGTGTAGAATAATACCCAAATATGCAAAAGGAAGGATATTGTATACCTTTGTGTACCTATTCAGGATACATCACCACAAAGAGAATGATATTCATATCCATAATTATACATTTCTGTGTAGTACAGATCAGGGACTGTAATTCCATTACTGGATGTAAATTCACTTCACTTACTCTAGTTCAATGACCAAAATACCGTTTGTCAATCTCAAGGTGTCATGTAATAGCTGACACTGCATTATTTTAGCAAAAATCTTTTAATCTTAATTCGGAGCAGACATTTACATTTTTGGATAACTTGGTTGCATAAAAAACTGAGTGAGATGTTCCTGTAATTCTATTACCAAACTTTGTACATTCACAGTTCTTCCAGTAAATGTATTTTTGTGATTTTGTTCAAACTATATCAACGCAACATGTGTTGGTCCCATGTTTCATGAGCTGAGCTATAAAATATCCCAGAAATGTTTCATATGCACAAAAACGTATTTCTTTAAAATGTTGTGTAGAAATGTTTTTACATCCCATTAAGTGAATATTTATCCTTTTCCAAGATAATCCATCCACCTGAAAGGTGTGGCATATCAACAAGCTGATTACAGTATGATCATTACACAGGTGCACCCTGTGCTGGGGACAATAAAAGGCCACTCTAAAATGTGCAATTTTGTCACACAACACAATGCCACAGATATCTCAAGTTTTAAAGGACATGTGCAATTGGCATGCTGACTGCAGGAATGTCCACAAGAGCTGTTGTCAGATAATTGAAAGTTAATTTCTTTACCAAAATGATTCAATCTTAGTCCTGTATTGACACTTTTCCTGTTTGATGGTTCGTCGGCGGAATGAGTGGGATTTCTTATATGCTTCCGGGTTAGACTCCCTCTCCTTGAAAGCAGCAGCTCAACCCTTTAGCTCAGTGCGGATGTTGCCTGTAATCCTTGGCTTTTTTTTGTGTTAGGTGGCAGGTAGCCTAGTGGTTAGAGCGTTAGACTTGTAACTGAAATGTTGCAATATCAAATCCCTGAGCTGACAAGATAAAACAATCTGTTGTTCTGCTCCTGAACAAGGCGGTTAACCTCTCTGGTACCTCAACAACAGCCAGTTAAATTGAAGGGTGCCAAATTCAAAACAACAAAAATCCCATAATTACATTTCCTCAAACATACATGTATTATCCATACTTTTAAAGATAAACTTCTTGTAAATCCAACCAGTGTCCAATTTCTAAAAGGCTTTACTGTGAAAGCACACCATGCGATAATGTTAGGTCAGCACCTAGCCACAGAAACCCATACAGCCATTTTCCAGCCAAGGAGAGGGCTCACAAGTCAGAAATAGCGATTAAATGAATCACTAACCTTTGATGGTCTTCATCAGATGGCACTCATTGGACTTCATGTTACAAAATACATGTATGTTTTGTTCGATAAAGTTCATATTTATATCCAAAAATCTCAGTTTACATTGGTGCGTTAAGTTCAGTAATGCATTGTCTCAAACAAACATCCGGTGAAAGTGTAGAGAGCCACATCAAATTTCAGAAATACTCATCATAAACATTGATAAACGATACAAGTGTTAAACATACGAATTAAGATATGCTTCTCCTTAATGCAACCGCTGTGTCAGATTTCAAACAGGCTTTACGGAGAAAGCACACTTTGCGATAATGTTAGGTCAGCACCTAGCCACAGAAACCCATACAGCCATTTTCCAGCCAAGGAGTGTCACAAAAGTCAGAAATAGCATTAAAATTAATCACTTACCTTTGATGATGGCACTGCCAGGTCTCCAGGTTAGACAATAAATGTTTGTTTTGTTCGATAATGCCCCTCTTTATGAACAAAAAGCTCCTTTGTTTGCTCCTTTTGTTCAGTAATCCGAATGCTTAAGGCGCGTGCACTAAGTACAGATGAAAAGTTTTACAATAAAAGTTAGTAGAAACATGCCAAACGATGTTTAAAATCAAACCTCTGGTTGTTTTTGTCATAAATAATCAATAATATTTCAACCGGACAAAAGCTTCGTCAATAGGAAAGGAGAAACAAGTAAGGCGCGTTCCCGATCAGGTGCATGGCTGATGAATGGAAATTTCCACTGGCCACTGATTGAAATCTCCCTAATTTTTCAGAGTAAAGGCCTAAAACATCTTTACCAAAAGCCACCTCCAACATACTTTTAGAAAATTTGCATGGCCCCTGGCACACTGGAGAAGTGTGTGGAATCATGGCTGAGACATGGGGCACAAAACCGGGGCACAAAACCGGACAGGAAGATCACGTCAGTGACTCAACCCACTCATGTCGAGTATAGCAAAAAAGCCTGGCCAGACGTGTTGCACCCCTCCTAGGGACGGCATGGAAGATCACTAGGTAAGCCAGTAATTCAGCCCCTGTAGCAGGGTCAGAGGCAGAGAATCGCAGTAGAGAGAGGGGTGTTGGTCAGGCAGAGACAACAAGGGCTGTTTGTCACTTGTGAGGAACATTTCTGTTAAACCGTACTAATGCTTGTGTACTAAGATATCCTTCTTTAAATCTAGACATTGGGCTTGAGATTGTTAAATAAACTAACTCATATAACATAGAAAAGAGTGTGTGCGAATTGATATAGGCCTGTTCTAACTGTTTAGTTCTGTGGAGAATGAACCCATGATATCCAGGCACACAGCCAAGAATATGACATAAACTGACTGGTTCCTCTTGATCCTAGACAGAGTAAAGGTTATATCCTGTACACCAGTAACAGAGCTATTGTTCTGTTTTGGAGCCTTTTTCTGGGGAAAGATTATGGTGGAGAAATCAGCATTAGCTAGTGGGTGGCAGGTAGCCTAGTGGTTACAGCATTGAGCTTGTAACCAAAAGGTTGCTAGATCGAATCCCTGAGCTGACAGGGTAAACATCAGTCGTTCTACCCCTCAACAAGGCAGTTAACCCACTGTTCCTAGGCAGTCATTGTGAATTTAAGATTTTTTTTTTCTTAACTGACTTGCCTCGTTCAAATAAATAAATGTAACATAGATAATTTAGATGTCTTATCTACAGAATATAATTGAACTGTTGAAACTCTTGTTATTAGAATGTCTCCTTTCTAGTGTTTGCAGCTGCACTTCCTCAGTCACACTGGGTCCAGAGAGGGGAGAAGTCAGGCTTATCTATTACATGTCCCTGTTGCAATGCAGAATATCAGCAGGGAATATGACAAAGGAGGTCAGAAGGAAACATTGTCAACTGTGTGTCTTTATTACAAACAATGTAATGGGGAACTAATCACTTGCCTCCACAGTCTCTGTGCATCAGTCACCTCCTCCTAGGGGGAGATTGTATTTGGGACCCAAAGTCTGGCACAGGATGTGTAGGGAACCATTGTGCCTCATATCTGAAGTTGCACCTATCCTGACCTATCCTGAGATAGTATACAACCCAATGTTCGAGACCTCTCTCACATGGATAGGCAGACCATTCCAGAAAAATGGAGCTCTATAGGAGAAAGCCTCCAGCTGTTTGCTTAGAAATTCTAGGAAGAATATGGAGGCCTGCGTCTTGTAACCGTAGCTTACGTGAAGGTACTGTATATACATCATAACCAAATTGGAGAGATAGGTAGGAGCAAGTCCATGTAATGCTTTATATGTTAGCAGTAAAACCTTGAAATCAGCCCTCACCTTAACAGGAAGCCAGTAGAGAGGCTAGCACTGGTGTAATATGATCAAATTTGCTGGTTCTAGTCAATATTCTAGCAACCATATTTAGCACTAAGTGAAGGTTGTTTAGTGCTTTATCTGGTTAGCAGGATAGTGGAGCATTGCAGTACTAAAAGTGGCAGAAGCATTATCTTTTCTGCCCAAAACAATGACAAACACGTTCAGATTTTTGCAAAGATACGAAGATTTAAAAATGCATTTGCATATGTTCGTAAAGAGAGCAATCAGGGTCCAGAGTAATGCCAAGGTCCTTCACAGTTTTATTTGAGACGATTGTACAACCATCAAGAATAATTGTCAGATCAAACTGCAGATTTTTACCTTTATTTAGCTTGGCCAGTCAGTTAAGAACAAATTCTTATTTTCAATAATGGCCTAGGAACAGTGGGTTAACTGCCTTGTTCATGGGTAGAATGACAGATTTTTTTTTTGTTTAATCGAAATGTACTGCAAGCTGTGTGTCGTCCGCATAGCAGTGAAAGTTGACATTGTGTTACCAAATGACATCCGTTTGTATTCTTGACAGGCAGTTTTTCTCTGTGAAGAGGTATTGGAGAACATTTTATTTGTAAGATGCACTGAATACAATATGGTGAATATGGTTACTTACAAGTCCTTAACCAGGTAGGCCTTTGATTAGCTGTTCAGTAGTCTTATGGCTTGGGGGTAGAAGCTGTTAAGAAGGCTTTTGGACCTAGACTTGGCGCTCCGATACCACTTGCTGTGAGGTAGCAGAGAGAACAGTCTATGGCTAGGGTGGCTGGAGTCTGTTAGGGCCTTCCTCGGACACCACCTGGTATAGAGGTCCAGGATGACAGGAAACTTGTCCCCAGTGATGTACTGGGCCGTATGCATTACCCTCTATAGTGCCTTGTGGTAGGAGACCGAGCAGTTGCCATACCAGGCAGTGATGCAGCCACATGCTCTTGATGGTGCAGCTGTAGAACCTTTTGAGGATCTGAGGACCCATGGCAAATATTTTCAGTCTCCTGAGGGTGAGTAGGTTTTGTTGAGCCCTCTTCACGACTGTCTTAGTGTGTTTGGACCATGATAGTTTGTTTGTGAGGTGGACACCAAGGAACTTGAAGCTCACAACCTGCTCCACCACAGCATAGTGATTAGCTTTGAGGGCACTATGGTGTTGAATGCTGAGCTGCAGTCAATGAATAGCATTCCCACATAGGTGTTCCTTTAGTCCAGGTGGGAAAGGGCAGTGTTGAGTGCAATAAAGACTGCATCATCTGGGGATCTGTTGGGGTGCGAATTGGAGTTGGTCTAGCCTTTCTGGGATAATGTTTTTGATGTGAGCCATGACCAGCCTTTCAAAGCACTTCATGGCCACAGATGTGAGTGCTACGGGTCGGTAGTCATTTAGGCAGGTTACCTTTTGTTCTTGGAAACAGGGACTATGGTGGTCTGTCTGAAACATGATGGTATTACCGAATCAGTCAGGGACAGGTTAAAATTGTCAATGAAGACACTGGTCAGTGCATGCTCAGAGTACACGTCCTGATAATCCGTTTGACTCTGCGGCCTTGTGAATGTTGACCTGTTTAAAGGTCTAACTCACATCGACTGATGACACAATCTTCCGAAACAGCTGATGCACTCATGCACATTTCAGTGTTACTTGCTTCGAAGCGAGCATAGAAGTAATTTATCTCGTCTGGTAGGCTCGTGTCACTGGGCAGCTCGCGGCTGTGCTTCCCTTTGTAGTTTGTAATCGTTTGCAAGAGTCGGTGTAGTATGATTCAATCTTAGTCCTGTATTGACACTTTTCCTGTTTGATGGTTCGTCGGCGGAATGAGTGGGATTTCTTATATGCTTCCGGGTTAGACTCCCTCTCCTTGAAAGCAGCAGCTCAACCCTTTAGCTCAGTGCGGATGTTGCCTGTAATCCTTGGCTTTTTTTGTGTTAGGTGGCAGGTAGCCTAGTGGTTAGAGCGTTAGACTTGTAACTGAAATGTTGCAATATCAAATCCCTGAGCTGACAAGATAAAACAATCTGTTGTTCTGCTCCTGAACAAGGCGGTTAACCTCTCTGGTACCTCAACAACAGCCAGTTAAATTGAAGGGTGCCAAATTCAAAACAACAAAAATCCCATAATTACATTTCCTCAAACATACATGTATTATCCATACTTTTAAAGATAAACTTCTTGTAAATCCAACCAGTGTCCAATTTCTAAAAGGCTTTACTGTGAAAGCACACCATGCGATAATGTTAGGTCAGCACCTAGCCACAGAAACCCATACAGCCATTTTCCAGCCAAGGAGAGGGCTCACAAGTCAGAAATAGCGATTAAATGAATCACTAACCTTTGATGGTCTTCATCAGATGGCACTCATTGGACTTCATGTTACAAAATACATGTATGTTTTGTTCGATAAAGTTCATATTTATATCCAAAAATCTCAGTTTACATTGGTGCGTTAAGTTCAGTAATGCATTGTCTCAAACAAACATCCGGTGAAAGTGTAGAGAGCCACATCAAATTTCAGAAATACTCATCATAAACATTGATAAACGATACAAGTGTTAAACATACGAATTAAGATATGCTTCTCCTTAATGCAACCGCTGTGTCAGATTTCAAACAGGCTTTACGGAGAAAGCACACTTTGCGATAATGTTAGGTCAGCACCTAGCCACAGAAACCCATACAGCCATTTTCCAGCCAAGGAGTGTCACAAAAGTCAGAAATAGCATTAAAATTAATCACTTACCTTTGATGATGGCACTGCCAGGTCTCCAGGTTAGACAATAAATGTTTGTTTTGTTCGATAATGCCCCTCTTTATGAACAAAAAGCTCCTTTTGTTTGCTCCTTTTGTTCAGTAATCCGAATGCTTAAGGCGCGTGCACTAAGTACAGATGAAAAGTTTTACAATAAAAGTTAGTAGAAACATGCCAAACGATGTTTAAAATCAAACCTCTGGTTGTTTTTGTCATAAATAATCAATAATATTTCAACCGGACAAAAGCTTCGTCAATAGGAAAGGAGAAACAAGTAAGGCGCGTTCCCGATCAGGTGCATGGCTGATGAATGGAAATTTCCACTGGCCACTGATTGAAATCTCCCTAATTTTTCAGAGTAAAGGCCTAAAACATGTCTAAAGACTGGCCACATGTAGAGGAAGCCACAGAGCTCGTGAACTGGGTCCTAAATCTTTGTATGGTGTATAGGCTTTCAATTGAAAAACAGCCTTTCAAAATAATAGTACTTCCTGGTTGGATTTCCCTCTGGTTTTTGCCATATCAGTTATGTTATACCCACAGATATTATTTTAACAGTTTTGGAAACTTTAGAGTGTTTTCTATCCAAATCTTATATGCATATCCTATCTTCTGGGCCTGAGTAGCAGGCAGTTTAATTTGGGCATGCTTTTCATCCAAAATCCCGAATTCTGCCCCCTACCATAGTGAAGTTAACCCACTGTTCCTAGGCCGTCATTGGAAATAAGAATTTGTTCTTAACTGACTTGCCTAGTTAAATAAAGGTAAAATATGTATGTACGGTCACTGTGGGGATGACATCATCAATTCAATTATTGATTAAGTCAGTGACTGATGTGGTGTCCTCAATGCCATTGGATGTGGAATCCCAGTCCTGTAGCTTAGTCTCTGCTTCATCTGATCAATGTTTTATTGATTGAGTCACTGGTGCTTCCTGCTTCAGTTTTTGCTTGTAAGCAGGAATCAGGAGGATATAATTATGGTCAAATTTGCCAAATGGAGGGTGAGGGAGAGCCTTATATGAGTTTCTGTGTGTGGAGTAAAGGTGCTCGAGAGTTTTTTCCCCTCTGATTGCACATTTAACATGCTGGTAGAAATATGTTAAACAGATTCAAGTTTAAGACACGGTGGCAGAAACATTATGTCCAAAATAAGTTAGAAATAACGCAAAAAAACCCCACTCACAATAGCACAATTGGTTAGGGGATTGTAAAAGGGCAGCCATCTCATCCGGCGCCATTACACAAGTGGGATGTCCCCCTTTACATGTTAAAAATGTGTTTATTGTGTATGCTTGACGCATGTCTTGTTTTTTTCCTACTGACACTGGCAGTTGTTGATGAATCATCGTAACAAATCATGTTTGTACATTATTTCACTGATGATACATCATGATCAGTCTCTCTCTACATCTTGGCACAATCTTCTTAACTGGGACAACATTTACCTACAGAACACTCACTGTTGTGTGTCAGACTTTGGTTGGTATACAATAGGATGTGGTGCTAACAGAGGTGGCATATATCCTAGTAAAACACAGTATGTTGGTTATTAAAATGTATTCTCTTTGAAGTACTAATTACCCTGAGCTTTCATCTGCGTTCATCTCTGACGCCACATTGTCTGCCTTCAGTCCCAACAACTTTATGTGTTTAGTTTTCCTGGGGCATCACTTTTCATGATAAAGTTCTTATGCTCAGAGGTACAGTGGTGTGTGCCACCAAAAATAAAAACAACTTCATCTTAATGAGATCTGAATATCAAGCAGGGCTACATTAGTAATGTAAAAGCTTCTGCTTGTAAAAGTCTTACTTCTTGAATTCAACTGTACATACTGTTCCAAATGGCATTGCAGTGTCTTATTGTTTTCTAGTTTCAAATGACCCTATTTTCTCCTGATTTGTAACTTCTCTTGGCAGAAGTGTTTTTGCTGTTTATTTACAACATCTAAGAAGCAAGGACATACAACAAGAGGTATGGAGACGACGAGAAGATAATGACATCTCTTGTTGCTACCGATCAGAAAGTGTGAGAGAGGGAAATAAGACAGAAAGGCTATGCTGTTGTTTCCTGGCAAGAACTCCTCCTAAGAGGCCTGGACAGTGACTCCAGTGGCTCTCCGGACGGTTTATTAGAGCAGGCTGTGGGTCCCCAGAGGGCTGTCTCTAGGCCCATTTCCCCTTCTGCTAATGCCACCACCTCATTACGCACAGGGGTCCTTGAAGAGTCCCCCTGGGGAGGGAGAGAAGCCCAGGCCAGCTAAGCCCAGCCAGACCCAGGAAACACAGCCTGTTTGAGCTCTTATATCAGTGAAGGCAGTGTGATATCTTATTAGTGATTGAAAAAATGGATCTATCTGTACTCTGGGATACTGTAGAGTGCATGTATGTTCCCCTGCACATTTGAAATAATATGGGCTATTAAGAACTATTACCATAGTTCATTGGTTTGCCACATTAGATTCATTAGAATGCATATGTATTAATACGTTTTACAAAGAACTAGCTATACAGTATATATATGGAGTAGGGAACAATGATCATGTAAGTGTGTGCATAATGGGATGTAAAGGGATATTGGACAAAGAGAATCATGTAACAATGACTGTCAATGCTTTTTAGTGCTTGGATCATTTTAGTCATATCCTCCAGGAGAAGAGCAGTATCACAGTACATACATGGTGAGTATCTCTTTGTCCTTTGGGGGTTGATTTTCTCCCTTTCAAATATGAAATATAAACACAGTTAATATTACATACCAGTGACTTAACACTAATCACACATGGCCATTGGGGCTATTTAAATGTCAACATCAAAGCATCAAAGGTGAAGGGCATTATTTATGGTGTTGGGGTGATGGGGATTGAGTTTCGACCTGCACAATTATCTTCTTACATGAACCACCATTTCAGTCTGCCTTCCAGGTAAAACCAAACCAGATATTTTTTCTTCAGTGTAAACAGTCCCACAGAGAGCGCTGTGCACATCCCAAACACACAACATACATAGGCCCCTCCAGGCAGTTGTGTCCTATTGAACAAGCACTCTAACAGGGGAGCGACTGTAACAATTACAATTTGGGTTCTACACAGAAGCCTCAATTCTAATTTTAAAAGCCTCACATCAGCCTGCTAGGTGATTCAATTTCTGGGGGAAAAGGAGGGATGGAGATGGTTATCAGAAAATGGTTGTTGCGCTGATATCTGTCTTTGATTTACTATATTTACGATTGAGATTATATGGTTGATACTAAATGCATTGGGGGGTGTTTCATAAAAAATCCATTTGAATTACGGCATTAGATCAACATTTACCAGTATGCTCAAACAGCTTGTCAATATCATCTAAACCTTCAGGAAGAAATGTTTAGTAATATAAAAAGAACAGAGTTTGATCCACCTTTTTTGACAGATGGTTTGCAAAGAGATTGTTCATCAAACATGCATGCAACACACATGTGCATGCATATTATCAGAGGTTATCATTGACCTGAACAGCAAAATCAAACTTGAATATTGATTCGCCAGAGGGGACGGAAGTAACATATTAAAAGGATTTTGTTCTGGCTGGAAGCAGTAGGTATTGAGAGCTGACCCTGGAGATTTGTATGTAGCTCACGTTGCAGCACTGGGACAGCTGCTTGAACAGACTCAGGTAAACTGGTCCATAAGGAAGAGTCAAAGAGAGTTGAGAGGGCAGTAGAAAACCACAAAAATGCCTGCTGTCTATCCTCTTATTAATAATGGAAGAACAACAGCTACTCATTACATTCTACATTTACATTGTAGTCATTTATCAGACACTCTTATCTAGAGCAATTTACAGTGCATTCATCATAAGATAGCTAGGTGGGACAACCACATATCACAGTCATAGTAAATACATTAATCCTCAATAAAGTAGCTTTTAGCAAAGTCCGAACTAGTAAGGGAAAGAAAAAGTAAGGTACGAGTGTAGTACACGAAAGGTTTTTACATTTTTATTTATAAAACAAATTGGAGAGTGGGGATTAGGGGTCAGATTAAGGAGGGGGTGCTGTGAGATTATTTAAGATACTCTTTGAGATGTTCTCAGCAGATGAGCAGGAACTCTGCTGTCCTAGCTTCAGAAGGAAGCTGCTTTCGCCGTTAGCGTGCCAGGACAGAGAAGAGCTTGGACTGGGCTGAGCGGGAACCAAGAGGCCAAAGGGGGGCATTAGACAAAGGTTTTGAATTCTTATCTCAGATCCAGGGATTCCTTGCTATACCCCTGTGTTACATTTACAGAGAGATGTGGGTTGATGATCAAGTTAGCGGCCTTTACTCTGTAGGTTGCAGTGAGCGTGCAACGAATCATCCTGGCTACAGAAAAAAGCTGTAGTAGGTGGTGCATATACCATCAATCAGCACAAGTCAACGGTCACTGGTTACCCTATATTTCAACTGGCTTTCACAGTCTCTCGTCAGAATTAGACATTATTCATGTTTCTCAAATGTCACATTTTCAAGTTGTTGCAAACATCAAATTGTTCAAGGTTAAGTTTTAGGCATTTACTCTACATTTAGGATTTAAGTTTAGGATTAAGTTTAGGCATTAACACTGAATGGTTAAGGTTGCGTTTCCCAAACTCAGTCCTCAGGAGCCCAGAAGTTGCAAATTTGTGACCCGATTCAGTAAACTAGGCGTATGTTGAAATTCACGAATTCACAGGAGGGCTGTTTGGACGGCATTTTTTTTAATTTTATCAAAATGCGTTTTTTGGGCAGAAATGCCTTCTCGAACTTGTGAATTTTCATGTGACTTAATATCAAACTTGTATGCCATCTGTAAATATGAATAAAATTGTTAAAGGGAGCAACCTTCCCGCTAGCCATGATTGGCTGAGATAATGAGTGGCTGGACATGCTGAGAGATGAGTTTGGATTGGTCTACCATATTGTATGTTTAGGTAATATGTTATATGTTTAGGTAATCATGTCGATCGTGGCTTTAAAATTGCTTTTGTTGTGTAGAAAAACTGCATAAACCTAACGTCAAGTTAAAGTGTACTGTTAGCTAGCTTTCGCTAATGTTATGTGTATGCTCTCCACTTTCTGGTGGACCGAGTTTTGAAATCAGTGGAATTTCGAGTATGATAGCTAAGGAGATGGAGAAAACACCAGTCTGGATTACATCGTCAAACTAAGGCAACCATGCATGGCATCAGACAGGAGAAGCGTCCAATCATGATAAACACTGTAAGATTATCAGATATTACACGTTTCTAATTTTGACAGAAGTGTATTGTAGCTAACGTTATTTGACTGGGTCGCTTGCTAATGTTATGTGTATGATCTTATTCTTCGTATCTCAGACAAATTTGCTGACTAGTTATAGCCATATAACTTGGTTGGTTTGCTACCTGCAGATTCATGCAGGGTAGTACGTCATGAGTTGTGATTATGGTCCATTGTTTAGCTAGATGTCTTAACAAAAGACTCCTCTCTAATTTTGACAAAGTATTTTCATTTCAAGTTAAAGTGTACTGTTAGCTAGCTAGCTAACGTTAGCTGGCTGGCTCGCGAAACAACGTTACGTCATGCATTGGGATTCATTGTTTATCTAGCTAGCTACATTTCTTAGCAAAATACTCTCGTCTTAGTGTGCCAGATTGCAGAATAACTGATGCTTTTTTGAATGCTCAACACCCGTTCAATTGTTGCAAGCAGCACAGTTACAGTCACCAACGCTCTGGATAACATGAAAAAACATGAAAAAAGCATAACCAGCTCTGCTGGGATGAGGAAAATGGTCAGAGTGGGGTGTTCTCTCATTATGTGTCTGGATGTAGCTAGCCAATGTTAGCCAGTTAGTGTGGGTGCTTGACTGTAGTTGTGAGGTCAGAGATTTCGGAACAACCCTACATGTTGGCCGTGCGAATAATGTTCATTGAGCTGTTCTCTCTCTCTTAGATAACTGGAAGTAGCTGGCAAGTCAGTACAGAACGGTTGGATCAACCCTTAAAGAGATGGGTGGTGTTAAGGCTTAAGAGAGTATGAATGATGCTGAATGGGTGTAGACAAAGAAGGGCTCTCCAATACTTGTACCAAATCATTGAAAGACAGTTTTCTCAAAAGTGAGTTTGCAAGTTGATCAACTTTCAAAGCAGAATTACTTTCCCATTGTTCCTCAAATGCAGTGTATGATATACCATTTTGTAGCTCTGAGTCTCTACTTTTATCCAATGTAAAAACAGAAATTCTAATTTTGCTACAAGGTTTTTGGATAGGCTGAAAACAAAAATCGCAAAAACAAATCTTTATCACAGGATTTTAACTTCAAACCTTTAGAACAAGAGGCACTCAAAAGTGAGTGCTACGGGTCAGTTGTAATTTAGGCAGGTTACCTTAGTGTTCTTGGGCACAGGCACTATGGTGGTCTGCTTAAAACATGTTGGTATTACAAACTCGGACAAGAAGAGGTTGAAAATGTCATTGAAGACACTTGCCAGTTGGTCAGCGCATGCTCACAGTAGACGTCCTGGTAATCCATCTGGATCTTCAGCCTTCTGAATGTTGTCCTGTTTAAAGCTCTTACTCACATCGGCTGCAGAGAGCACGATCACACAGTCTTCTGGAACAGCTGGTGCTCTCATGCAGGTTTCAGTGTTATTTGCCTCGAAGCAAGTATAGAAGTAGTTTATCTCATCTGGTAGGCTTGTGTCACTTGGCAGCTCTCAGCTGTGCTCCCTTTGTAGTCTGTAATGGTTTATAAGCCCTGCCACATCTGACGAGCATCAGAGTCGGTGTAGTACGATTTGATCTTAGTTCTGTGATGATGCTTTGACTGTTGGATGGTTCGTAGCAGGGCATAAGCTTCCGGGCTAGATTTCCCGCTCGTTGAAAGCGGCAGCTCTACCCTTTAGTTCAGTGCGGATTTTGCCTGTAATCCATGGCTTCTTGTTGGAGTAGGTATGTGTGGTCACTTGGGACGACGTCATTGATCCAGTGACTGATGTGGTGTACTCCTCAATGCCATCAGAGGAATCCCGGAACATATTCCACTCTGTGCTAGCGAAACAGTCCTCAGGCTTAGCATCTGCTTCATCTGACCACGTTTTTATTGATCTAGACACGGGTGCTTGCTGCTTTACGTTTTGCTTGTAAGCAGGAATCAGTAGGATATAATTATGGTCAGATTTGCCCAATGGAGGGCGAGGGAGAGCTTTGTATATGTCTTTGTGTGTGGAGTAAAGGTGGTCCAGAGTTATTTATCCTCTGGTTGCACATTTAACATGCTGATAGAAATTTGGCTAAATGGATTTAAGTTTCCCTGCAATAAAGTCCCCGGCTACTAGGGGCGCCGCCTCTGGGTGAGTGTTTTCTTTTTTGCTTATGGCGGAATACAGCTCATTCAATGCTTTCTTAGTGCCAGCCTCTGACTGTGGTGGTATGTAAACAACTACGAAGAATACAGATGAAAACTCTCTCAGTAGGTAGTGTGGTCTACAGCTTATATTGAGATACCCTACCTCAGGCAAGCAGTAGCTCGAGACCTCCCTAGATATCGTACGTCAGCTATTATTTACAAACATGCATAGTCCACCGCCTCTTGTCTTACCAGAAGCCACTTTTCTATTCTGCCGGTACATCATATAACCAGCCAGATGTATGTTGATATTGTCATCGATCAGCCTCGACTCAGTGAAGCATAAGATTTTCCAGTTTTTAATGTCCAATTGGTATTTTAATCTTCCGTGTAACTCGGCGATTTTATTCTCAAAGGATTGCACTTTTGGTAGCAGAACGGAAGGAAGTGGGGGTTTATACGATCGCCTACGATTTCTCAGAAGGCAGCCCACCCTTTGGCCCCTCGTTTTCCGCCTCCTTTTCATGCAGATCACAGGGATCGGGGCCTGTTCCCGAGGAAGCAGTATATCCCTCGCGTCGGGCTCGTCAGAGTAGTTAGAGGGGGAAAAAAGGATTCAGCTAGTCTGTGGTGAGTAATCTTAGTCCTGATGTCTAGAAATAATTTTCGGTCATAAGAGATGTTAGTGGCAACATTATGTACAAAATAACAAAATAAGTTACAACGCAAATAAATGAACAAAAAAACACAATAGGTAAAACATCTGTCTTCTTCTCTGGCATCAAGTGGGGTTAAATATCCAAAAGCTTATAGGTTTTCTGGTGCTTACTCAATTAAACCGTGCTGGCCACATCATCGCATGTCAATTAAAATTTTACATTCTGTAAAGCAATAGTAATCAAATTACCAAACACTTCATGATTTATACAAAGATTCATGACAGATACAAGGCCTGGAGATCATTAGAATATTAGTTCCATATCTATTACATTTCTTTTTAGCAAATGTTGTTTATCAACTTCCATGCACCTGGTCATTAATTTCAGTTCTGTGCATGTATTCACAGAGCAAGGCAGTGTTTTTTCTAGCGCTTAGTTACCATCATGATTACTGCCCTGGGTCACAATGCAAAACCGCCATCAATTAGCATAAATTATCTCTGGGGCTGTACAGCAGGTAGTGGATCTGTGAATAAACAGGTTCAAATGATGGAACAAATGATGGAATGTGTTAGCTAGTGCGTGATGATCAGAGAGTTGCTGGTGGGATTTCCGATCGGGTGAAGGACGATAGTGCAGGGTCCTCTAGCATCAGCTGTAAGAGAAGGCAAAAGATGAAACGATAGACAAACTGAAAACGCACACAGAGTGATTGGGAAAAAACGCAGGCAGACAACCAAAACGTCTCATCAGGCCATACAAATTTAATTAGCACTATAAAGGATTTCATTTTTTGAAAAGTGAAGTGAGCAAGCAAAACAAATAAATCACAATTAAAAATGTAACAAAGTTGTACTTCTTGTAATAATATTAATCAACCTTAGGACAACACCTGATGATCTCACCAGGAGATTTGAACCAGGGTCACTGGCGTGAAAGGCAAACACCCTACACAAAAGTAGTGGCTAAGAAATATGTCTGCACAGTTGACTGGTTGACTTACTGTTAACTGATAAATGATGTGACTAAAGTCAACAAAAGAAGAAGAAACTGTATTATGAAGACAAGATCAATGATATTAAGAATGATGGAGAAAAAATCTTTGGAGAACCTTAAATTAAATTATGGGCAGAAAGATAAATTCAAATACATCTGTCATCGAATCAGATGGCTTATTTATTAGAAAACCATGTGATGTTGCCAATTATTTTAATGATTATTTAATTGGCAAAAAGGGCAAACTTAGGCAAGAAATGCCATAAACTGACAGTGAGCAGTGGTGGATAAAGTATTACATTGTCATACTTGTTTAAAAGTAAAGATACCTTAACAGAAAAAGTCACCCAGTAAAATACTACTTGAGTAAAAAGTCTAAAAGTGTTTGGTTTTAAAAATACTTAAGTATCAAAAGTAAATTGAATTGCTAAAATGTACTTAAGTATTAAAAGTACAAGTATAAATCATTTAAAATTCCTTATATTAAGCAAACCAGACAGAATCATTTTATTTTCTGTTTTTTTATTGACAGATATCCAGGGGCACACTTCAACAACACTAAGACATAATTTACAAACAAAGCATTTGTGTTTAGTGAGTCTGCCAGATCAGTTGCAGCAGGGATGACCAGATTAATAGATATCTTGATAAGTGTGTGAATTGGACAATTTTCCTGTCAAAATCTAACGAGTACTTTTGGGTATCAGGGAAAATGTATGGAGTAAAAAGTACATTATTTCCTTTCAGAATGTAGTGAAGTAAAAGTAATGTACAGATACTGCCCAAAAATACTTAATTAGTAATTTATAAAAGTATTTTTACTTAAATACTTTACAACACTGACAGTGAGCCATTGTAAAATGAAGAAGAAAAGCATTGCAAGTTTGTAAAGTTAGTGTGGAACATTTTTTATCAATCAATCATTGAAAACTTAGATGTAAAACTACTGAAGATGGTAACCGTCTCTATAGCCACTCCTTTCTATGATATCTTTAATCTGAGCCAAGTTTTTGTCCTCAGGCCCGGAGATGCTATATCTCTGTTAACAAATGAACAACAAACTTTCAGCATGCTTATAGAGAAGGGCACTCAACATGTACTGCACTGACACAAATGACTGATGTTGGTTGAAAGAATCTGCTAATAATACGATTTTTGGAGCTGTACTGTCAGATTTCAGTGCAGCCTTTAATGTTATTGACCATAACCTGTTGTTGAGAAAACGTATGTATTATAGCTTTTCAACATCTGCGAGATCTTGGTTTCAGAGCTATCAATAATAGAACTCTCAGGGTTTTCTTTAATAGAAGCTTCTCTAATGTCACACATGTAAAGTGTGGTGTACTGCAGGGCAGCTTTTTAGGCCCTCTACTCTTTTCTATTTTTAACAATGACCTGGCATTAAACAAAGCATGTGTGTCCATGTATGCTGATGATTCAATCATACAGTGCATTTGGAAAGTATTCAGACCCCTTCTCTTTTTTTAACATTTATTCTGTAAAATAGATTAAAGTGGGCTGTCGTTGACAAACTGCACGATTACCAGTACGGAGCAAAGTTCGAGGTGAGAACAGACATCAATCCACTGACATACACTACCGTTCAAATTTTTGTGGTCACCAAGACATTTCAAATCAAATCAAATTTATTTATATAGCCCTTCGTACATCAGCTGATATCTCAAAGTGCTGTACAGAAACCCAGCCTAAAACCCCAAACAGCAAGCAATGCAGGTGTAGAAGCACAGTGGCTAGGAAAAACTAGAAAGTCCAAAAGCTAGGAAGAAACCTAGAGAGGAACCAGGCTATGTGGGGTAGCCAGTCCTCTTCTGGCTGTGCCGGGTGGAGATTATAACAGAACATGGCCAAGATGTTCAAATGTTCATAAATGACCCGCATGGTCCAATAATAATAAGGCAGAACAGTTGAAACTGGAGCAGCAGCACGGCCAGGTGGACTGGGGACAGCAAGGAGTCATCATGTCAGGTAGTCCTGAGGCATGGTCCTAGGGCTCAGGTCCGCCGAGAGAGAGAAAGAAAGAGAGAATTAGAGAGAGCACACTTAAATTCACACAGGACACCGAATAGGACAGATATAACAAACTGACCCTAGCCCCCCGACACATAGACTACTGAGCATAAAAACTGAGCAAGAGGACAAGTACATTAGAGTGTTAGAGTGTCTAGTTTGAGAAACGGATGCCTCACAAGTCCTCAACTGGCAGCTTCATTAAATAGTAAATGTCCTTGTTTTCCATGACAACCTGCATGAAATTGGTTCCAAAATAAATAGGAAATATGGCCAAGACTTTGACAAGGTTGGAAATAATTATTTTTAATTGAAATTTTAATTATGGTCTTCAAACTTAGCTTTTGTCAAAGAATCATCGATTTGCAGCTATTTCAGCCTTGCAGACCTGTGTCATTCTAGTTGACAATTTGTTGAGGAAATCTGAAGAGATTTCCCCCCATGCTTCCTGAATCACCTCCCACAAGTTGGATTGGCTTGATGTGCACTACTTACATACCATACGGTCAAGCTGCTCCCACAACAGCTCAATAGGGTTGAGATCCGGTGACTGTGCTGGCCACTCCATTATAGACAGAAAACCAGCTGACTGCTTCTTCCCTAAATAGTTATTGCATAGTTTGGAGGGGTGCTTTGGGTCATTGTCTTGTTGTAGGAGGAAATTGGCTCCAATTAAGCACCATCCACATGGTATGGCATGGCTTTGAACAATTGGGTGATAGCCTTCCATCTTCAAGATCCCTTTTACCCTGTACAAATATCCCACTTTACCACCACCAAAGCATCCCCACATTGCCTCCACCATGCTTGACAGATGGCATTAAGCACTCCTCCAGCATCTTTTCATTTTTTCTGCGACTCACAAATGTTCTTCTTTGTGATCCGAACACCTCAAACTTTGATTCGTCTGTCAATAACACCTCTTTCCAATCTTCCTCTGTTCAGTGTCTGTCTTCTTTAGCTCATCGTAATATTTTATTTTTATTGGCCAGTCTGAGATATGGCTTTTTCTTTGCAACTCTGCCTAGAAGGACAGCATCCCGGAGTCACCTTTTCATTGTTGAAGTTGAGACTGGTGTTTGCGGGTACTATTTAATGAAGCTGCCAGTTGAGGACTTGTGAGGCATCCGTTTCTCAAACTAGACACTCTAACACTCTAATGTACTTGTCCTCTTGCTCAGTTGTGCACCGGGGCCTCCCACTCTTTTCTGGTTAGAGCCTGTTTGCGCTGTTCTGTGAAGGGAGTAGTACACAGCGTTGTATGAAATCTTCAGTTCCCTGGCCATTTCTTGCCTTCAAGAATAGACTGACGAGTTTCAGAAGAAAGGTCTTTGTTTCTGGCCATTTTGAGCCTGTAATCGATCCCACAAAGATGCTGATGCTCCAGATACTCAACTAGTCTAAAGAAGGCTCCAATTAAGCACAGTCCACAGGGTATGGCATGGCATTGCAAAATGGAGTTATAGCCTTCCTTCTTCAAGTTTCCTTTTACCTAGTGCAAATCTCCCACTTCACCAATTCCAAAATTAAATCTAAAATTGGCTTCCTATTTCGCAACAAAGCATCCATCACTCATGCTGCCAAACATACCCTCATAGAACTGACTATCCTACCGATCCTCGACTTCAGCGATGTCATTTACAAAATAGCCTCCAACACTCTACTCAACAAATTGGATGTAGTCTATCACAGTGCCATCCGTTTTGTCACCAAAGCCCCATATACTACCCACCACTGTGACCTGTACACTCTCGTTGGCTGGCCCTCGCTTCATACTCATCACCAAACCCACTGGCTCCAGGTCATCTACAAGTCTTTGCTAGGTAAAGCCCTGCCTTATCTCAGTTCACTAGTCACCATAGCAGCACCTACCCGCAGCACACGCTCCAGCAGGTATATTTCACAGGTCACCCCAAAAGCCAATTCCTCCTTTGGCCACATTTCCATCCAGTTCTCTGCTACTATTGACTGAAACGAACTGCAACAATCAATGAAGCTGGAGACTATTATCTCCCTCACTAACTTTAAGCATCAGCTGTCAGAGCAGCTTACAGATCATTGTACCTGTACATTGCCCATCTGTAAATAACCCATCCAACTACCTCATCCCCATACTGTAGTTATTTATTTTGCTCCTTTGCACCCCCATATCTCTACTTGCACTTTCATGTTCTGCACATCTATCACTCCAGTGTTTAATTGCTATATCGTAATTACCTCACCATTTTATTGCCTTACCTCCCTTATCTTACCTCATTTGCACACACTGTATATATACTTTTTTCTACTGTATTATTGACTGTATGTTTGTTTATTCCATGTGTAACTCTGTGTTGTTGTATGTGTGGAACTGCTTTGCTTTATCTTGGCCAGGTTGCAGTTGTAAATGAGAACCTGTTCTCAACTAGCCTACCTGGTTAATGTAACGTCGTTCTTCGTTTGTAGAAAGAGAGTCGGACCGAAATGCAGCGTGGTGGTTACTCATGACTTTAATGAAAAAAAGTGACACATGAAATAACTATACAAATACAAAAACAACAAACGGAACGTGAAACCTAATTACAGCCTATCTGGTGAAACTACACAGAGACATGAACAATCTACCACAAAATACACAGTGAAACCCAGGCTACCTAAATACGGTTCCCCATCAGAGACAACAAGAATCACCTGACTCTGATTGAGAACCGCCTCAGGCAGCCAAGCCTATACTAGACACAGCCCTAATCAACCACAATCCCAATGCCTACAAAAACCCCAATAAGACAATACAATAACCCCATGTCACACCCTGGCCTGAACAAATAATTAAAGAAAACACAAAATACTAAGACCAAGGCGTGACAGAACCCCCCCCCCTAAGGTGCGGACTCCCGGACGCACCTCAAAACCATAGGGAGGGTCCGGGTGGCGTCTGTCCATGGTGGCGGTTCCGGCTCGGGACGTGGACCCCACTGTCCTAGTTCCTCCCCTTCGCGTCCTGGGATAATCCACCCTCGCCGCCGACCATGGCCTAATAGTCCTCACCCAGAACCCCACTGAACTGAGGAGCAGCTCGTGACTGAGGGGCATCTCGGGACTGAGGGACAGCTCGGGACTGAGGGACAGCTCGGGACTGAGGGGCAGCTCGGGACTGAGGGGCAGCTTGGGACTGAGGGGCAGCTCGGGACTGAGGGGCAGCTCGGGACTGAGGGGCAGCTCGAGACTGAGGGGCAGCCCGGAACTGAGGGGCAGCCCGGAACTGAGTAGCAGCCCGGAACTGAGGGGAAGCCCAGTACTGAGAGAAAGCCCAGCACTGAGAGGAAGCCCAGTACTGAGAGGAAGCCCAGTACTGAGATGAAGCTCAGGCAGGTAGTAGGCTCCGGTAGATCCTGGCTGGCTGGCGGATCTGGAAGAATCTGGTTGACTAGCAGATCTGGAAGAGACTGGTTGACTGGCAGATCTGGAAGAGACTGGTTGACTGGCAGATCTGGAAGAATCTGGTTGACTGGCAGATCTAGAAGATCATGGCTGACTGGCGGAGCTAGCTGCTCTATGCAGTCTGACAGCTCCTTGCAGACTGACAGCTCTGGCTGCTCCATGCAGGCTGACAGCTCCTTGCAGACTGACAGCTCCTTGCAGACTGGCAGCAGCTCTTTGCAGACTGACAGCTCTGGCTGCTTCATGCAGACTGACATCTCTGGCTGCTTCGAACAGACTGACAGCTTTGACTGCTCCGTGCAGGCTGACAGCTCTGACTGCTTCATACAGACTGACAGCTCTGGCTGCTTTATGCAGACTGACAGCTCTGACTGCTCCATGCAGGCTGACAGTACCCTGCAGACTGGCAGCTCCTTGCAGACTGACAGCTCCTTGCAGACTGACAGCTCCTTGCAGACTGGCAGCTCTTTGCAGACTGACAGCTCTGGCTGCGTCATGCAGACTGACAGCTCTGACTGCTCCATGCAGGCTGACAGCACCCTGCAGACTGGCAGCTCTTTGCAGACTGACAGCTCTGGCTGCTTCATGCAGACTGACAGCTCCCTGCAGACTGGCAGCTCAGGCTGCTCTGAACAGGCAGGAGGCTCCGGCAGCGCTGTAGAGGAGGAAGGCTCTGATAGCGCTGAACAGGTGGGAGACTCCGACAGCACAGGAGAGGCGAGGCGCACTGTAGGCCTGATGCGTGGTGCTGGCACTGGTGATACTGGAGCGAGGACACGCACAGGAAGCCTGGTGCGGGGAGCTGCTACCGGAGGATTGGTGTGTAGAGGTGGCTCTGGATAGACCGGACCGTGCAGGCGCACTGGAGCTCTTGAGCACCGAACCTGCCCAAGCTTACCTGGCTCGATGCCCACTCTAGCCCGGCCAATACGAAGGGCTGGTATGAACCGCACCGGGCTATGCACCCGCACTGGAAACACCGTGCGCTCCATAGCATAACACGGTGCCCGGTCTCTCTAGCCGACCGGTAAGCACAGGGAGTTTGCGCAGGTCTCCTACCTGGCATAGCCATACTCCCTTTAAGCCCCCCACCAATCATTTTTTTGGCCTGCTTTTCGGGCTTCCATCTGCATCGCCGTGCTGCCTCCTCATACCAGCGCCTCTCCGCTTTAGCCGCCTCTAGTTCTTCCTTGGGACGGCGATATTCTCCAGGCTGAGCCCAGGGTCCTCTTCCGTCTCATATCATCTCCCAAGACCAGAAGTCCTTATATCGCTGCTCCTCACGATTAACAGGGAGAGTAGGCTCAGGTCTGACTCCTGACTCTGCTACTCACTCCCTGAGCCCTCCTCCAATAAATATTTGGGGGTGACTTTCGGGTTTAGCTCTGCGCCGCTGTGTCTTTCTTTTCGACTCAATTCGCCTATAGCCCTCTTCGCACTGCTCCAGCGAATCCCAGGCGGGCTCCGGCATTCTCTCTGGGTCGGCCGCCCACCTGTCTATTTCTTCCCACGTCGTATACTCCAAGCCTCTGCTGTCCATAACGTCCTCCATTTGCTGCTGCCTGTTAACACGCTGCTCGGTCCGAGTGTTGTGGGTGATTCTGTTACGTCGTTCTTCGTTTGTAGAAAGAGAGTCGGACCAAAATGCAGCGTGGTGGTTACTCATGACTTTAATGAAAAAAAAATGACACATGAAATAACTATACAAATACAAAAACAACAAACGGAACGTGAAACCTAATTACAGCCTATCTGGTGAAACTACACAGAGACAGGAACAATCACCCACGAAATACACAGTGAAACCCAGGCTACCTAAATACGGTTCCCCATCAGAGACAACAATAATCACCTGACTCTGATTGAGAACCGCCTCAGGCAGCCAAGCCTATACTTGACACACCCCTAATCAACCACAACCAATGCCTACAAAAACCCCAATAAGACAATACAATAACCCCATGTCACACCCTGGCCTGAACAAATAATTAAAGAAAACACAAAATACTAAGACCAAGGCGTGACAGTTAAATAAAGGTGAAATTAAAAAAACGTCAGTTTTTATTGCTTCTTTAATCAGCACAACAGTTTTCTGTGCTAACATATTTGCAAAAAGGTTTTCTAATGATCAATTAGCTGTTGGGGAACTCCACCCCCCCCCCCCCGTTCAGCTGAAAAGGTGGCACAGGGAATTCAAAAATATTCTTTAGAAATATTTAACTTTCACACATTAACAAGTCCAACACCTCAAATGAAAGATAAACACCTTGTTCATCTACCCGTCATGTCATATTTTTTAAATGTTTTACAGCGAAAACAGAACATATTTATGTTAGACCACCACCAAGCAGCCATTTTTTCCAGACAAAGATAAAATCACAAAAGCAGGATTAGAAATCAAATGAATCACTAACCTCTTGCAAATCTTCTTCAGATGACAGTCATATGACATGTTACACAGTACATTTATGTTTTGTTCGATAATATGCATTTTTATATCCACAAATCTCGGTTTACATTGATGCCATGTTCGGAAATTCCTCCAAAATATCCGGAGGAATTATAGAAAGCTACGCCAGATAACAAAAATACTCACCATAAACTTTGACTAAAGATACATGTTCTACATATAATTAAAGATACACTGGTTCTTAATGCAACCGCTGTGTCAGATTTTTTAAAAACGTTACGGAAAAAGCCTAACATTGCAATAATCTGAGACGGCGCTCAAACATAACCGCCATGTTGGAGTCAACAGAAATACGAAATTACAACATAAGTATTCCCTTATGTTTAGTACATCTGAGCTGTCAGCTGCTCAACAAGAAGTTCTTTGCACTGGTGAGGTGTGGTCTGCTCTGGCGATGGGTGATGTCACAAAAGTAATGAAGACGGGACATCCAGCAATCTCTCTCCTCCTGAGAGAATGGGAGAAATTGAAGATGGAGTGCAATAACACGATTTCCAATCCTTCGCATAGACCTCATCACACTCAGCTACTTCTGCCAGGGATGTTTAGAAAAGTGTTGTTGAAGTCACTACACGATGACTCAGGTCATTTGGGATTAAACAAGATTTAAGGACTAGTAAGAGATGGTTTCTACTGGCCACGTATGAAACTGGAGGTCAAAGACTGCTGCAAGTCCTGTGCTCGCTGTATCCAGAGAAAGACTCTACCCAAGAGAGTTGCTCCTTAGTCTCATACATAGTGATGGACCCTTGGATCTTGTCTGCATGGATTTCCTGTCCATTGAACCAGATTCCAGTAACACAGCGATTGTCCTGGTCTTTACAGATCACTATACCAGATATGATCAATCCTTTCCTACTAATGATCAGAAAGCATCCACGGTTGCAAAAGTGTTTTGGGAAAAGTACTTAATCCGTTACAGCCTACCCCAAAGCATGAACAGTGATCAGTGCTTAGAGTCGAGAAGTCAAGAACAACGACGTACCATCCTAAGAGATCCACAACCTGCAAGATTTAATAGAACATTGTTGAACATGCATGTAACACTGGATCCAAGGACAAAGAGCAAATGGAGCCAGCATATTGGACGTTGTGTACATTCACACAGAAGGAAGCACTCAGAAGGAAAATAGACTCAGAAGGAAGCAACCATATACTCTCCGTACATTCTCATGTTTGGCTGTAAAGCAAGGTTACCTATAGACTTGATCTTTGGAGTCTCAAGTGATGTAGCATCAGAGAAGACTTACCTGAAGTCGGTGTCAGACATGAAGAAAGAGTTGCAAACTGCATACAAACCAGAGATCACTTCTGACAAACAGAACAAAGGAAACAAAGATATGATCAGAAGATTTGCTATTCCCATCTTATGCCTAAAGACAGAGTCCTGATATGGAATCTAGGACTGAAAGGAAAACGCAAGCAGGTGGATCACTAGGCTTCTACGCGGTCTGTTGTTGAAAGTCAAATGCCAAACTTACCTGTGTTCTAGTAGAAACCAGAGAATGGAGATGGACCCATCAAAATCCTTCATCGGAATCACCTGTTATAAATAGGGCAGCAAGTGCGCCTAGAACCAGTGGCTGACATTCTGCCAACACCGAGTCAAAGATCCCTGCAGAGAAGAATAAATTAATTTTAAAAGTTTTGAAGGCATAATAATCCAGAAAAATCTGAAGACCTTGAAGATGTCGATTCAGAGAAGGAAGACATTGGAGTGTGGTGCAATCGACCTGACACAAACTGTCAAGAAAAAGAAAATGAATAAATAGTCAGAAACTTACAGTTTGGACATTACATGGAATGGAATGACTAGAAAACCTGAGGTAAGATCAGGAGAAGAAAAAGAAACAAAGTCCACTGAAAAAACGAATAACGCTGAGAAAGCAACAGAAACAACTGAAGCTGAGGAAAAATATATAGAACATATTAGGAGGAAACGAATGAGGTTAAGAAATCAGATTCAGTATAAAGACAACTCAGATGAAAAGAAGAATGCAGAAGCATAGATCAAAATCTCTAAGAACTAAGAAACCTCCTACACTACTGACCTATGACATAGAGTATATCACAAAAGTGACTAAACCCCTCACATATTTGTAAATATTTGAGTATATATCTTTTCACGTGACAACACTGAAGAAATTACACTTTGCTACAATGTAAAGTAGTGAGTGTACAGCTTGTAGAACAGTGTACATTTCCCAGATGCTAATATATGCATGTTATTTTATTGGATAGACAACACTCTGAAGTTTCTAAAACTGTTTGAATGATGTCTGTGAGTATCACATAACTCATATGGCAGGTAAAAACCTGAGAAAAAATCCAACCAGGAAGTGGGAAATCTGAGGTTTGTAGTTTTTCAACTCAACCCCCATTGAAGATACAGGGTGAAATTAGTTATGTTTCATTTCCCAAGGCTTCCACTAGATTGATTCTATACTTAGTTTGGCATGTTAGTTTGGCGGAGTCAATCACCACCTTCCGGAGACACCTGAAACCCCACCTCTTTAAGGAATACCTAGGATAGGATAAAGTAATCCTTCTCACCCCCCTTAAAAGATTTAGATGCACTATTGTAAAGTGGCTGATCCACTGGATGTCATAAGGTGAATGCACCAATTTGTAAGTCGCTCTGGATAAGAGCGTCTGCTAAATCACTTAAATGTAAATGTAAAAATGTAATGTTTTTCTACGGGCTGTAACGGAACTTTTGAACTTTTCGACCGATGTTCGGAGCGACCTGAACGCGCTTTTGGATTTGTTTACCAAACGTCCTAACAAAAGAAGATTTTTGGACATAACTGATCGAACAAATCAAACATTTATGGTGGAACTGGGATTCCTGGGAGTGCATTCTGATGAAGATTGTCAAAGGTAAGTGAATATTTAAAATGCTATTTCTGAGTAATGTTGACTACCCAATATGGCGGGTATCTTTTTGGCTGCTTTGTTGTCTAAAGGCTGTACTCAGATTATTGCATGGTTTGCTTTCTCCATAAAGTTTTTTTGAAAACTGACACGGTGGTTGCATTAAGAAGACGTTTATCTAAAGTTCCATGTATAATAGTCGTATCTTTATCAATGTTTATTATGAGTATTTATGTAAATCAATGTGGCTCTCTTCACAATCACTGCATGTTTTAGAACTACTGAACGTAACGCGCCAATGTAAACTCAGATTTTTATATATAAATATGAACTTCATCAAACAAAACATACATGTATTGTGTACCATGAAGTCCTATGAGTGTCATCTGATGAAGATCATCAAAGTTTAGTGATTCATTTTCTCTCTTTTTCTGCTTTTTGTGACTCCTCTCTTTGGCTGGAAAATGGCAGTGTTTTGGTGGTGACCTAACATAATCGTTTGTAGTGCTTTCGCTGTAAATCCTTTTTGAAATCAGACACTATGGATGGATTAACGAGAATGTTATCTTTAAAATGGTGTAAAATACGTGTATGCTTCAGGAATTTTAATTATGAGATTTTTGTTGTTTTGAATTTGGCGCCCTGCACTTTCAGTGGGTGTTGGGGGGGGGGGGGTTCCGCTAGACAGGTTAACGAAGGTTCCAGATGCTTCGGGATCTAGCTTGGATTCATCGGATCGGGAGCTGGAGAGGACAGTTTGCTCTGAGGGAATTTGAGGACTTTGTTGACGCTGGACATCGGTTTTCGGATGCATGCAGGGCACTTTCTGCCAATTGGATTATAAATAGATATCGGCCTTGGAACTGTTGGCTTCATTTAGTTTCTACTAAACCGAGAATAACTGTTTCTTTAGCTTAATGTTTTTTTTTTGCTCCAACAGTGCCAAAGAACATTTTCAGTTTAGCACCCGGGTTTAGGTTTAGGCTGTCTTAAAATGCATAGAATAGGCCATGTTTTGTTGTGTTTTCTAATAGTTATTCTAAGGCTCACTGTTTCATTTGCAAAAAGTCAACTGCATTAAACTGAACGAAGGGACTCCTGAATAAACAGCAATGAAAGGATGGCAGTACAATATGCAAATGCTAGCTAATACTGAAGTTGTGTGCATGTTCATGGAGCCATGTCCTACCCTACAAGGATATTTATTTTAGCAAAGTAACCAGATTAGACCAGAGCGTATCTGAAATTAAAGCTTCAATATTGAATGTGTCCAGGCCGGACAGCTTTTGACTGTGGAAGAAGGTAGTGTTTATTTTAAGTGCATCACTATGATTGCTGGCTGGTGGCAGCACCATTCAGTGTTCCTGTGCCTCTCTCTCTCTCTGTGCAACCTCTCCTAGAATTGAGCAAAGCTGTTTTCAGGTACCGTTAGGGTCCCTTGTGTTGCATGTTCTAGGACACGTTCTGCACCTTTCACATTCAGTCGGTGTGGTGCCTAAAGCATTAACAACCTCATAAGAATACCCTGTACCACAATGATTAAGCACATTGATTTTCCTGTAATTGCTATGCTTCACACTCTTTTGGGGGCTGCGGATAGCAAGAACATTGGTTATTTAAGGAATAATGGCTAAGCGCTATTTACATTACTCTGTTTGTAAAAGAAAGGGTAATTAGGTGAGAGTGCGAGGTATGAGCCGCTGCATCTGGCCCCCAAAGAGAGGCTCTGTGTGTGTGATTAGCTGCCAAGAACACCCCCAGATGGCACCTATTACCTGAGCGCATTAATTAAAGATCCAAGCAAGCCCCCTGCTTTAGAGTCATGCACGGGGATGAGGACACTAGCTGATGGCTGGCTGCTGGGCTCTTCCTCACTCTAAGCCGGGCCAGCTGCATTGTAGCATCGGAAGCCTCTCAGCTGCATCGGGTGTGCGCCATGTGCCTGTTGTCGTGACTGGCGAGGGTCAACAAAAAGACAATTAGAGCAAGTACTGATCAACAATTGGAGTCACACTCACACGTTAGTAGTGCTATAGAGAGTATTGTAATGGAGTTTTTTTCCCCACAGGCACAGGCGAACAGTGGAGAGGGGTAGCAGTCGTGGTGCAGTGAAGAGTCAGACAGCCGTTGGTTGAGAGGTTCCCGTAAAACGGAGTGTCCAAGGTAAGTGTCCATTTCCTATAGTTCTGGGCCGTCTTTAACATTTAGTTTGAGGAGGTGATAGGGATTGGCAACAGCGGTCACAATTTCACTTTTCTCCATGCCAATCTGTGGAATCACAGCATACCATGCAAAGGAAGGAAATAGTCCATGCAATTAAATTACATTCACACATGAAGATTTAAGAAGTTAAGTGAAAGGCAATCGTTGTAAGTAACACACAGCATACAGGATTACAAGGCACTCATAAGGGCATGATCGCGAATAATAAGACATGTGACTGGAACGAATTGCAAAAATCGCTGAAGTTGGAGACTTTTATCTCCCTCACCAACTTCAAACATCTGCTATCTGAGCAGCTAACCGATCGCTGCAGCTGTACATAGTCTATCGGTAAATAGCCCACCCATTTTTACCTACCTCATCCCCATACTGTTTTTATTCATTTACTTATCTGCTCTTTTGCACACCAATATCTCTACCTGTACATGACCATCTGATCATTTATCACTCCAGTGTTAATCTGCAAAATTGTAATTATTCGCCTACCTCCTCATGCCTTTTGCACACAATGTATATAGACTCTCTTTTTTTTCTACTGTGTTATTGACTTGTTAATTGTTTACTCCATGTGTAACTCTGTGTTGTCTGTTCACACTGCTATGCTTTATCTTGGCCAGGTCGCAGTTGCAAATGAGAACTTGTTCTCAACTAGCCTACCTGGTTAAATAAAGCTGAAAAAAAATGTTGATACGTAAGATAATAAACATGATAATAGAAATACAATGTCAATCTCTAGTTTAGTAAGAGTCAGTGTCATTTGTGACAATGTCACGACTTCCGCCGAGGTCGGTCCCTCTCCTTGTTTGGGCGGCGGTCGGCAGTCGACGTCACCGGCCTTCAAGCCATCCCCGATCCACTTTTCATTTTCCATTTGTTTTGTCTTTGTCTTACATACCTGGTTTCAATTCCCCAATTACTTGTTCATTATTTAACCCTCTGTTCCCCCAAGTTTGTTTGTTAGTGATTGTTTGTTTTGTAATACGGCCCGTTATTGTGGGCTCAAATATTTTGTGTCGTATTTGTGGAATCTTGAGTAAATACGTTTATTACGCATATCTGCTGTCCTGTTCCTGACTCCTCTACACCAGCTACACACAGGCTTTATTACAGAATCACTCACCCAACTAATGGAGTCAGCAGGAGCAGACGCCCTCCCTGTGGCGGTAGAGGAGCGCGTCCAGCAGCATGCGACCATGTTGCAACGTCTGGGCACCCCAATGGGTCGCGTGCTGCAGACGATGGATCGTTGGGAGAGAGGAGGAGATCTTCCAGCGCCTCCACCAGCCCCACTACAGTAGGCCCCACTGTCCACCCCTCCTTCACCGGGTCCTAGAGGGATTCGACTCGCGCTCCCAAGGGAGTATGACGGGAAGACTGCCGGTGTCCAGGGGTTCCTACTCCAGCTGGAACTTTACCTGGCGACCGTCCACCCGGCTCCTTCGGGACGTGAGAGTGTGTCCGCCCTCGTCTCCTACCTCTCAGGCAAAGCCCTGGAGTGGTCCAACACCGTATAGAGTGAGGGAGACGCGGCGTTGGACCATTATGCAGAGAACGTCTGTCCACCTGAGGAAGGGGACGAAGGAGCGCGCAGGATTTCGCTTTGGACTTCCGGACCCTGACCGCCAGCGTGGGATGGAACAACAAGGCCCTGATCGATCACTACCGGTGAAGTCTGCGTGAGGACGTTTGTCAGGAGTTGGCCTTCCGAGACACCACCCTCACGTTGGACCAGCTGGTGGACCTGTCCATCCGGCTGGAGAACCTGCTGTCTACCCGCGGACGTGCGGATCGGGGCATGTTAGTTCCATCCCCCAGTACCTCCATTCCGACGCCAATGGAGCTGTCAGGTTCTGCCCTTAGGGAGACCGAAGCAGGGGCCATTCCCTGCACCATCTGTGGCCACAGAGGGCACACTGCTGGTTGGTGCTGGGGGTATTCCTCAGGGAGTCGAGGCAGTAGGCAGGGCATTATCTGGTCACCCCAGATGAGTAAGCACCAGGCTCACCCAGAGCTCCCTGTTGCTCACATGTATGTGTTTATTACATTTCCTGAATTTTCCACGCATTCCCAGCATAAGGTGCTCGTAGATTCAGATGCAGCAGGGAATTTTATTGACCGTAAATTTGCCCATAGTTTAGGGATCCCCCTTGTTCCTGTGGATCTGCCCTTCCATATGCATGCCCTAGACAGTCGACCATTAGGGTCAGGGCTGATTAGGGAGGCCACCGCTCCACTGGGCATGGTTACGCAGAGGGTCACAAGGAGAGAATCCTTATTGTTTCTCCTGCGTTTCCCGTGGTGCTGGGGCTACCCCGGTTGCCCTGTCTTTTGACCGCACTCTTTCGTGGCAACAGAGGGCTCTCAAGGGGTGGTCATGAAAGTGCTCAGGGAGGTGTGTAGGAGTTTCCATTGTTGCGACTATGGTGGAAAGTCCAGGTCTCCACTGTCGTGTCTTTGGCTATGCCTGATTAGTATGTTAGTGGTAGATGGAAGGCTTCAGTAGGTTGGTGGTAGATGGAAGGCCGTGTTGCCAAACCGAGTCCTTTGAAGAATGTCTCTGGTGGTCAATTGGATATGTTGTAGTAACGTCGTTGTGTGATAGACGGGATACTCTGTCTGTTCCTTACTAACTCTCGTTTGCAGCTGCTGTTGCTAACTCAACGGCTAGGAGGTATCGCTTCTGTAGTGAATAAGAGTTCAAAGTTCATACCATTTGCAATCAAAGCCCACGCTGATGTTGGCTTCGTTCTGTAGTTATTACCTGAACCACTCTGACATTGGACCGTCGTCCTCACATCCTCGGAACAGGAGGTTACGCTGTCGTCAAGGCTTTATATAGGAAGGGAGAGGAGGGCGTGTTTGAAATGTTTTATAGCCCATGTCCCTTCACAGGGGCGGGCCACTGATTGAGCATAGCCCTAACCTTATGAAACCCAAATCTCACATTTTAGAAGCTAAAATCTCATTTCATCCGATCACGAATAATTTCATATTATTTAAATTGAACAACAATTCCATGTGAATCTGATAACTCTGATGTGTAGACTTTCCAATGTAGAGTTTATGTCATCTTATCATTGATGAGACTGTCTCACATTACAACCGAACTGATATCATATTCATTTTAAGTAATTACCAGAATATACAGTGGGGGAAAAATTATTTATTTTTTCTCCCACTTAAAAAGATTATCATTTTCATCATAGGTACACTTCAACATTGACAGCCAAATGATATTTTTTTTCTCCAGAAAATCGCATTGTAGGATTTTTAATGAATTTATTTGCAATTTATGGTGTAAAATAAGTATTTGGTCACCTACAAACAAGCAAGATTTCTGGCCCTCACAGACCTGTAAATTCTTCTTTAAGAGGCTCCTCTGGCCTCCACTCGTTACCTGTATTAATGGCACCTGTTTTGAACCTGTTATCAGTTTAAAAGACACCTGTCCACAACCTCAAAGTCACACTCCAAACTCCACTATGGCCAAGACCAAAGAGCTGTCAAAGGACACCAGAAACAAAATTGTTGACCTGCACCAGGCTGGGAAGACTGAATCTGCAATCGGTAAGCAGCTTGGTTTGAAGAAATCAACTGTGGGAGCAATTATTAGGAAATGGACATACAAGACCACTGATAATCTCCCTCGATCTGGGGCTCCACGCAAGATCTCACCCCGTGGGGTCAAAATGATCACAAGATCGGTGGGCAAAAATCCCAGAACACGGGGGACCTAGTGAATGACCTGCAGAGAGCTGGGACCAACGTCCTTGCTATGGGTGTTAATTCCTGCGGACCTGGTGTCCGGTAATTCCCCGTCTAGTCCTTGTGACTTATCTTATCCGCTCCTCCGCTCTCTCCACTGGCTTCCAGTTGAAGCTCGCATCCGCTACAAGACCATGGTGCTTGCCTACGGAGCTGTGAGGGGAACAGCACCTCAGTACCTCCAGGCTCTGATCGGGCCCTACACCCAAACAAGGGCACTGCGTTCATCCACCTCTGGCCTGCTCGCCTCCCTACCACTGAGGAAGTACAGTTCCCGCTCAGCCCAGTCAAAACTGTTCGCTGCTCTGGCCCCCCAATGGTGGAACAAACTCCCCCACGACGCCAGGACAGCGGAGTCAATCACCACCTTCCGGAGACACCTGAAACCCCACCTCTTTAAGGAATACCTAGGATAGGATAAAGTAATCCTTCTCACCCCCCTTAAAAGATTTAGATGCACTATTGTAAAGTGGCTGTTCCACTGGATGTCATAAGGTGAATGCACCAATTTGTAAGTCGCTCTGGATAAGAGCGTCTGCTAAATGACTTAAATGTAAAAAATGTAATCTTTTACCCTTTTCTAAAATGTTTCTCGCTTTAATTCTTCACATAGTGGAACTTCTGGAGAACATTGGACTACGTTTTGATCATCCTTCAACCCTTTCTTACACTTGTGCTCTGACACTTTGTGTGGGTTGGGTGCAGGAACGTAGTGAACAGGTCGATTGTAGCGGTAGTCGTTTTGATGGCGACATACTTTACAGTTATTTTGACCACGGAGGTTATTGGAATCATGGTTTCGTGGTGGAAACTGTTGTTGTGCGTCATCTCTTGACCTGTAGTGACACCCCATCCCGTGAACGGGACTGTTGTCATCATCTGACACTAATTAGCATAATGCAACGGACATAAATCTTCCTAGAAAATCTTCCTATTCATGAAAATCACAAGTGAAATATATTGGAACACAGCTTAGCCTTTTGTTAATCACCCTGTCATTTCAGATTTTCAAAATATGCTTTACAGCCAACGCTAGACAAGCATTTGTGTACGTTTATCATAGCCTAGCATAGCATTATGCCTTGCTAGCAGCAGGCAACCTTGTCACGGAAATCAGAGAAGCAATCAAATTAAATAGTTTACTGTTGATGAACTTCGGTTGTTTTCACTCACGAGACTCCCAGGTAGACAGCCAAAGTAAAATTTTTCCCAAAATATTATTTTCGTAGGTGAAATACCCCGAAAAATATTCCAAATTAGCTCCATAATATCGACAGAAACATGGCAAACGTTGTTTAGAATCCATCCTCAAGGTGTTTTTCTAATATCTATTCGATAATATATCCGTCGGGACAATTCGTTTTTCACTAGGACCGATTGGAATAATGGCTACCTTTGTATTTTACGCGAGAATCTCTATCGGAGCCACCATGTGACTACTTACGCAATGTGGCCGCCTACGGCTATTCTTCAACAGAAATGCGTAAAACTACGTCACAATGCTGTAGACACCTTGGGGAATACGTAGAAAGCGTAAGGTCGTTGATGGTACATTCACAGCTGAATAGGGAGTCATTGGAACGCAGCGCTTTCTCCTGGGGCACTTCCGGATTGGATTTTTCTCGGGGTTTGGCCTGCAACATCAGTTCTGTTATACTCTACTCACAGACAATATCTTTACAGTTTTGGAAACGTTAGAGTGTTTTCTATCCAAACCTAGCATTCTAGCATCTTTTCCTGACAAAATATCCCGTTTAAAACGGGAACGTTTTTTTTCCAAAAATGAAAATACTGTCCCCTAACACCAAGAGGTTTTAACGCTCCAATATCTGATAATGCACCCTCTAACTGGAGCGTGTGCTCCTGGTCAGACTTCAAAACCAAGTGGTCAGGGCTCTTAGCTTTGCAAGCTTTTGATGCCTCAAAGCTGTGCTTGGAAGCTCTATGAGTTATAAGATAGGCAAGCCAATGTGGGCGGCATGGCCCAAGTAGGTAATGAAGGTAGGATACATGTTCGACAAGAACATTTGTTTAATTAAGCCTACCCCCTACTTTTTCGAACATTCTGTTAAAAATCGCGCAACATTTCAGCGTCCTGCTACTCATGCCAGGAATATAGTATATGCATATAATTAGTATGTGTGGATAGAAAACACTCTGACGTTTCTAAAACTGGTTAAATCACGGCTGTGACTATAACATAACGTGTGTTTCATCGAAAAGCGGAAGAAAAACTGATCACCAAAATCTGGAAAATATATCAATGCGCCACTTGCATGTATTGTCTATTGGAAAGCAAATTACATGGGGCTGAGAATGCAAGTCCTACAGCTTCCACAGGATGTCGCCAGTCTTGTCAATTGCCTGGGCTTTGTTTCTTGGTCAAACGAGTAAGAGAGAGCCCATTCCTTCCGGTCTCCGACAGGATGTTTTGGATGAGAAATTTCCGACCATGATTTTAAGACGTGGAGCTATTGAATATACATCGCCCTGTGATCAATTTGATAGATTTTTAACGTTTACTAATACCTAAAGTTGGATTACAAAATTATTTTGAAGTGTGTTGTGAAAGTTTATCGTCAACTTTTTTAATTTAAAAAAATGACGTTGCGTTTTAAAACGCTGTTTTATTTTTTTTTAAACGCTTGATCTTTTCATAGATCGATATTTAGGGTATATATGGACTGATTTAATCGAAAAAAAGACCCAATAGTGATGTTTATGGGACATCTAGGAGTGCCAACAAAGAATATCGTCAGTTTTATATTTTATTTCTGCGTTTTGTGTAGCGCCGGCTATGCTAATTATTTTGTTTACGTCCCCTTCAGGTATTTCGGGGTGTTGCATGCTATCAGATAATAGCTTCTCATGCTTTCACAGAAAAGCATTTTAAAAATCTGACTTGTTGGCTGGATTCACAACGAGTGTAGCTTTAATTCAGTACCCTGCATGTGTGTTTTAAGGGACATCTAGGAGTGCCAACAAAGAAGATGGTCAAAGGTAATGAATGTTTTATATTTTATTTGTGCGGTTTGTGTAGCGACGACTATGCTAATTATTTTGTTTACGTCCCCTGCGGGTCTTTTGGGGTGTTACATGCTATCAGATAATTGCTTCTCATGCTTTCGCCGAAAAGCATTTGAAAAAGCTGACTTGTTGCCTGGATTCACAACGAGTGTAGCTTTAATTCAATACCCTGCATGTGTATTTTAATGAACGTTTGTGTTTTAACGAGTGCTATTAGCATGGCGCATTTGCATTTCCAGATGGCTCGATGGGACGCCTGCGTGTCGGGTGCGATTAAGAAGTTAAATGGTAACAGGTATTCCATGCCTGTTTCAGTTAGTAGGCCAAAGTAAGCTGAAAGAAGCCTATGACAGTAAGCTTGTGGGTGTTCATTCCAAGCTTGTTTGACCATGTTAGCCAGTGAGCTATCGTGTTTGCAAGTTGCAGAAACACTGAATTCTAATTTCAAAGCTGTGGCAAGTTTAGCGTAGTCATTAGCACGTGTTGCTGTTGTAGGCGAATTAACCTTGCGAATTAACCTTGTCACGTTTCTATTCGAAGTTCGCTTCAACAGGTAAACCCTGTCAGAATCCGGAGCATTCGGGTAGCCATCCAACGCGTCCTCTATGTCAGCTAGGAACGTCTCAGTATCTGCTGCATTGCAGAGTCCACTTGAGCGCTTAGAGAACTGATTTTGGACATGTGAGTGTCGCACTTGCTCCTTTCAGTCTCAAACTTATCTGTCATGGTTTGCAGATAGAGGTCTTGAGTACTGAGCGAGAGATTCAGTGATGAGATTTCTTCCGCTTGCTTAGAAATCAAGATTTCCATCTTCATCACCGAGTTCTCTCATCATTCATTTGGTCAGGGACTTCAATGAGTTCTGCTGATTTGTCATCCAACTTAGTCATTGTGTTCACTAATTGATTGTCTTTGGTCTGCAGAATTTTGAGTGTTACTCTGAGTAACGTTCAACAAAACTGCCTGCATGTTATCAAATTGCGCGCTCCTGTTTGTAGATAACTCAACAGATGTATCTAGTTTGGAGTGGACTACATCATATTTATTTTGTGCTAAATCGAGTTATTCCTTGAGACAACGATTTTGTTGAAAAGTTTGTGCTCGTTCATCGTCAAAAGTATTTGCAATGACTTTTAATTGTTCAGATTTCAAACGCAGTTCCTCGACGAGCAGAATGTTTTAATTTCCTGCTTTTGTCAATAGTTGCTCAGTTCTCTCCACCTGCCCCCTCATGTTAGCCATGTCTGGCATGTGCTTCAGCTGTGCACTGTGGTATTGGACCGATGCCACATTTTTATGGCGATACATCAGTGCAAAAGTGGGGAGAACCGTCACAAAGCCTGTGTTTGATGGTTGATTTTGGAGAGCTTTCGCAATTTCGGCTGTTTTTTCTCTAATGGCATAATTAGGGTTGGTATGTATCGCTACTGAGGTCAGAGATCAATCCTTTTATGGGTCGAGGTGCACTAATTAGCAGAGGAGTGGAGACCACCTCCTTTGATAGCTTGCACATTATTAGAAAAATTTAGAGGAAAAATGTTCCTATTTTCTTTCAAAGTTTGGGTTTGGAATTCATTGGAAGCTGCAAAGACAATATACAGTATTTATAGAATTTGACGAACTACAGACTGCGGAGGCCCTGTTCACTCACGTCTTCTGGCACTACGGGGTGCCTCAGGACATAGTCTCTGATCGGGGTCCCCAGTTCACGTCCAGGGTCTGGAGGGCGTTCATGGAACGTCTGGGGGTCTCGGTCAGCCTCACCTCAGGTTTTCACCCCGAGAGTAACGGGCAGGTGGAGAGAGTAAACCAGAATGTGGGTAGGTATCTACGGTCAAATTGCCAGGACCGGCCGAAAGCTGGCCCTCCGCCTGCCCTGCCATAAGCTGGGCCCGTGGTTGGTGGGGCCATTCAAAGTCCTGAGGAGATTTAACGAGATTTAACGAGGTATGCTACAGGTTACAGCTTCCCCCAGATTACCATATTAAACCCTCATTCCATGTGTCTCTCCTCAGGCCGGTGGTGGCTGGTCCACTCCAGCAGTCTGACGTGCGGGAGGTTCCTCCGCCCCTCTGCACATCGAGGGGGGCCCCGGCGTATGCTGTTCGAGCCATCCTGGACTTGAGGGCGACGGGCCTTCAGTACCTCATGGAGTGGGAGGGTATGATCCGGAGGAGAGATGCTGGGTGCCGGTGGAGGATGTCTTGGATCCTTCATTGCTGCGGAAATTCCACCGTCTCCATCCGGATCGCCTTGCGCCTCGTACTCCGGGTCGTCCCCGAGGTCGGTGTCGGCGCATTGCTGGAGCCGCGTGACAAGGGGTGGGTACTGTCACAATTTCCTCCGAAGTCGGTCCCTCTCCTTGTTCGGGCGGCGGTCGACGTCACCGGCCTAGCCATCGTCGATCCACTTTTTATTTTCCATTTTGTCTTTGTCTTACACACCTGGTTTCAATTCCCCAATTACTTGTTCATTATTTAACCCTCCGTTCCCCCATGTTTGTTTGTGAGTGATTGTTTGTTTTGAAATAAGGTCCGTTATTGTGGGCTCGAATATTTTGTGTTGTATTTGTGGAAACTTATATCCGCTGTACTGCGCCTGACTCCTCTACACCAGCTACACACAGGCTTTATTACAGACAAATACATGTAGAAATTATGATTCTTTACTGATGCATCCAATGTGACATGAGAAGGATATGCAAAACTGTCAGAACAACTAGGACAATCAACCTATTATCATGTATTTATAGAATACTTATTTTTGCTTACTTGAATTTCAGTGTTTATCGTTACTTTTTCCCATGGCTGTTAAAGAGGATTGCCTGATCTGTTGCTATCTCTGCACCGTGCCAAGCACCTGGCACACGCACCTTGACAGAAGGTTTCAATCCGATCATGTAAATACTCCATATTACAGATCTTAAATGACAGGCCCAATGCAAAGACTTTACATAACTGGTCTTTCCCCAACAAATCACTCATGTAAACAATGCCAAAATGCTCATGGGAAATGCTGGTATTGTGTGCGCCTGTAACTCTCAACTCACAGCATCGCATCATATGAGAGGTTTCAATAGAAAGCTGAAATCCCTCGACTTTCCACACTGACTCTACAAAATGATGTGGATATTTAGGTGTAATCCAAGCTATTTTAGCCGGCGGAGACAGAGGAGAGTGAGAGAGCGATTGAGGGGCTGTGGCTAAATATATCTGGGAGAGAGGGAGGGAGCGCCACAACAGAGCAGGTACACAGCTGCTTGGTGATAGATAACAAATTGTCACAGCGGAGGTAACATGCACCAGGGCACTATAGCATTCATTTGCTAATTTCAAAATGTTCCACCCAGTAGAAGTAGTGAGTTTGTTGTTGCACTGTAATTAATAGCTCTCCTTTTCACAGCTAACAGATAGGACTAGGCTGTTCCATCGCATAAGTTAATTCATACTTACTTCTCCTCTTGTGTGAGGCTGAAGCGGGATGCACAGTGAACCAATTCAGATTTACCTTGCTGCTACCCCCATCACTACCTAAAATATAGCTCACACCTTCATGTCATTCAGCCGTCATGGTGAGCAGGAAATTAGATTACTTCTGACAAAGACTGATCTCTTGGCCGTGAATACATTTCTGAAGTTTTGTGAAAATCTCATGTTAAATCCTATTTTAATAAGAGAATCAGGGACTAGACACTGGGAGGTGTTGTTCCTATAGGAGCCTGCTCTGACCATGTGTCAAAGCTGAAATATTTATGGTGGAACATTGAAACCCATTCAATATTAATGTCTGGGTGCTCTGGAATGGAGTGTACATCTCGAAAGTGGGGTAGAAAAAATATTGTACGAGGTCTGGAATTCATGCCATGGTATTTGAATGGACCAGGCTCACCCTTGTTAAAGCACCTAACACTTTCATCATCACTCACTGACACACAATATCCAGTGAAGCACTAAGCTATCTCTTATCAAGAAACGTAAAGCATCTCTTTCACATAATGTAACGATTTTCGTTGGTGGAAGGAGAGGAGGACCAAAGTGCAGCATGGTATGTATCCATAATACTTTTAATCCAGAATGAATACACAAACAAAAACAACAAAACAATAAACGAACAGTTCTGACAGGTGCAACAAACACTAACCAGAAAACAATCATCCACAACTCACGCCCTGACCAAACTAAAACAGAGACATAAAAAAGGAACTAAGGTCAGAACGTGACACTTAAATTAGTGTGCAGATTACCTCTTAAGTGTGTCACTGTATGAGAAGAGATAAGATGCAATATGATGTCTATTGAAAGTGCTATTAGTGTCCTGTGATTTTACTCCTTTAGATTTCTCACAAAGCTATGCCCTCGATCAGGTAGGGGTCAGAAGCTGTTAAATGTATAATTATGTGAATTTACACGAGCAAAAACTCTACTCGACCTCACTCTTATGTTTTGACACGACCCATATATGCTAATATTTCAGTGTCTGTACTTGAAGAGTATCCCACATACTGTATTACCATAACCATTTGCTTTGAGTAAAATATGCACTATTGGATAGACATTCACATTTCCATTTTATTTCAATCAATAGAGATTATTTGTATAACAAGAGAGCCCTAGAATTACATAGACAATACACTGAAGTTAATAATTTATCCCTAACATTCAGTGTTTTTCTCCCAAACACATTTTGAGAAAATGTCCCTCCTTCAATTGCATATTTCCCTGAAACTGAATATTCTTTCCCTGGCACGATTGCCAAATCATGACAGGTTACTTCAACTTTGTCTAAGAATACTTTGCGTTCCAAAGACATGTATTACCATGGAGATGGAGCCATTATCCTCTGCAACAAGTAATTTACTTTCAATAGAGATATTGAGATTTTGTCTGAAAAAGATTTGTCCTAAAACTATTGGACAAACATATTCCCCCTAGTGTACAACACAGCCTATGTTACAAGATAAAGACTAACCAAATTAATAATAACCAACAAACCAAATATAATTGTCCTTTTGTAATGAGTATGAACTACTGACATAAAGCATTAGCGTTGTCAGGACATTTCCTATTCCGGAACAACTGAAAAGCATTTTTTGGTGTTTACTGATCAGGTCAGGCAGACATGACAAACCTTTGGCCCTGAGAAAACAAACTTATTGGCGTCTTCTTTCACAGGCTATGAATTCGGAAAGTATTTAGACCCCTTGACTTTTTCAACATTTTATTACGTTACAGCCTTTTTCTAAACATTTTCCCTCATCAATCTAAACACAATCTACACAATCTACACACAGTACCCCATAATGGCAAAGCAAAAATAGTTTTGTTTTGCTAACGTATACCACCTTTACTCAGTACATTGTTAAAGCACCCTTGGCAGCGATTACAACCTTGAGTCTTCTTCGGTATGACGCAACAAGCTTGGCACACCTGTATTTGGGGAGTTTCTCCCATTCTTCTCTGCAGATCCTCTCAAGCTCTGTCAGGATGGATGTGGAGCATCGTTGCACAGCTTTTTTCAGGTCTCTCCAGAGATGTTCGATCAGGTACATGTCCAAACTCTGGCTGGGCCATTCAAGGACATTCAGAGAAGCCACTCCCGTGTTGGTTTTGTGCTTAGCGCGGTTGCTTCTGTTGAGGTCCTGAGCAGGTTTTCATCAAGGATCTCTCTGTACTTTGCTCTGTTCATCTTTCCCTCGATCCTGACTAGCCTCCCAGTCCCTGCCGCTGCTACTACCATGCTTCACCGTAGGGATGGTGACAGGTTTCCTCCAGACGTGACGCTTGGTATTCGGGCCAAAGGATTCAAAACTCCACAAAAGTGCCGTTTGGAAAACTCCAGGCAGGCTGTCATTTACTGAGTGGCTTCCGTTTGACCACTCTAACATAAAGGCCTGATTGATGGAATGCTGCAGAGATGGTTGTCCTTCTGGAAGGTTCTCCACAGAGGAACTCTGGAGCTCTGTCAGAGTGACCATAGGGTTCTTGGTCACCTCCCTGACCAAGGCCCTTCTCCCCCGATTGCTCAGTTTGGCTGGGCGGCCAGCTTTAGGAAGAGTCTTGGTGGTTCCAAACTTCTTCCATTTACGAATTATGGAGGCCACTGTGTTCTTCGATGCTGCAGTGTTCACTGTTTAGGGACCCTTCCCCAGATCTGTGCCTCGATACAATCCGGTCTCGGAGCTCTATGGTCAATTCCTTCGACATCATGGCTTGATGTTTGCTCTGACATGCACTGTCAACTGTAGGACCTTGTATAGACAGGAGCGTGCCTTTACAAATCATGTCTAATCAATTTGATTTTCCACAGGTGGACTTTAATCAAGTTGGAGAAACATCTCAAGGATGAGCAATGGAAATAGGATGCACGTGAGCTCATAGCAAAGAGTCAGAATACTTATATAAATAAGGTATTTCAGTTTTTATTTATAATAAATCGGAAAACATTTCTAAACCTGTTTTTGCTTGGTCATTATGGGGTGTTGTGTGTTGATTTATGAGGGAATAAAAAAAATCAATTTTAGAATAAGGCAGTTGCTTAACAAAATGTGGAAAAAGTCAAGGGTCTGAATACTTTCTGAATGCACTCTATTTACTTTGAAACAATATCACATCTAATGCCATCATAGCCCCAAAATGCGTAGTTATTTTTAACGCGTGCATAATTGCTTTCCCGTTCCCCCCTCCAGCCCGGACCATCCTAGCGACCCCTGTATCATTCACCTTTCGAACCATCCTGCCCGCCCTAACCACCCCACTGTCCCTACCCCAGGCGTGGTCTATGGATCCCAGGCATGACAAGGACCTGCCAAACATCAGCTCAGTCAGATCCCCCAAGCTGACAAGACAATCCATCTTCACCTGCTGCAGAGTAACTTTACACCAGAATCTGTCATCAGCCCCCCGCCCCAAAATATAACTGGAAAAAATCCTCTGCCCTCTAATTGTCAGCAGTGAGGTAAAAAATGAATCTTCAAATAGATAGTCAAAATTGATTTTGGTTAGTCTGGTGTTACAGCGACTAGGTCCCAGGTATGCCCACTACTGCAACAGCAACAACATGCACTGAAACTCTCCCTTATCCACTTTGTCCTTCCTTACTACTTCTACCACCACACAACTAATAACTATAACCATATGATAGTAATAAAGAAGGGCTGTAATAATTTAATCCAGTATATTTAGAGGGCAAACAGTGAGGTCCTGAATGTTCACACAGTGCCATAGAGCCAATAAGCAGAGTCAGGCTTGCAGCACTAACAGGATTAAGCACCAGGAGTTGATGTCTTTTACGGCCGCTGGCAGGCTCGGGCTTGGAAATAATGGGATCAGTTCCCCAGCACTTCATCACGGGAGAAACCACCTCTTCCCACATTAGGTCTCCGTGAGAGGCTCCGCTGCACGTGTAGGCCCACAGTCACACTGGAACACACCCGTGAATAAATTGTAAACAAGCAATGACAACACGGATAAATACACATTGAAACAACAAACAGTTTCAAGAGGGGAGTATTTCACACGAGCGAGTGGCAAACATTTTAACAAACACACAGCCTCAGAAAGGTTAAAGGTTCATGAAGGAGGAGCAGTCAATTACCTGTCTGTGAGCACACTGTGTCACTGACTGACCAACTAACAGCAGGCAGCCTTACAGAACAAGGTTCATGCAATTGGTATATATTGTGAATGTAAGATATCTTCAGCGATGTCTCTTGCCATGTTCACAATCAGAGGGGTTCTTCCTCCAACTATATATTTTTAATCGGCTGTAAATTAAAAGGGAACGGTGTCTACCTACATTGCAGATTATGTAAAAGAGGATAAAACTAGAGGAAAGATGAACATGAAGGGTTATGAAGATGGATCATTAGGAGTTAGTGGGATATAATGAGATTTGCTTTGATGCCACGGTGCTCAGAAGAGATTTGCCAGATGGCAAGAGCATTCTTTGATTGTCAAATCACAAGCCTTACAGTCACAAAAATAAATATACATGAAATATGTCACAACGGCTAAGGACACGAGGAAGATCAAGGCTCAGCCTTGGGGTCACATTCCAATCCATACAGTGAGCATCTCGTGCATAAGTAGGACATGGAGTGTCACTGCAATTTATCAATCTTGACAATGCATGTGTTATGGAATGATTCGATCCCTTTAACGATGTTTAGTATATTGTTGGTTTGTGATTACAGTTGCGTTGACTCTACCTAGACATAACACACATTGATTTGAAGTTTGCTATTCATCCCAAAATATTAAACACAACTCATCAAATATGTTAGAAAAGTGAAATACATAGGATACAATATGACAAAAAGTCCAATGTTTTCTCAGCATCAGCAGTTCTCTGTGCTTATCTTCTTAGCAATCCATTTTCTTGTGCAGGGGAAATGTGAAGGTCAGAGGATTGGAAGCATAGAATTAATAGGATCTCTGTGTTTTGTGACTTCAGAATCGAAATTGGTTTTGCAAGTTATGGGTGAATACATATAGCTAGCTATATCATGTTTGCATGAATGATTTTTTTTACTATCATAGAGCTTTTCTGGCTTAGGCTCTGGCCAGCATTTTTCATGGATATCATTCACTATTTATGGAACCAGCAAAAATGTTCATACACACTGATAACTGTTTGGGTTGTTTACAACTGAAAGGTTGTACATCGGGTTTGTATGAGCGTACTGTAACTCGACATTATAAATCATCTCTGTATACATCAATGATGTCGATCTTGCTGCTGGTGAGTCTCTGATCCACCTCTACGCAGATGACACCATTCTGTATACTTCTGGCCCTTCTTTGGACACTGTGTTTTAACAAGCCTCCAGACGAGCTTCAATGCCATACAACTCTCCTTCTGTGGCCTCCAACTGTAAAACTAAATGCATGCTCTTCAACTGATCGCTGCCTGCACCTGCCAGCCCGTCCAGCATCACTACTCTAGACGGTACTGACTTACAATATGTGGACAACTACAAAAAACCTAGGTGTCTGGTTAGACTGTAAACTCTCCTTCCAGACTCACATCAAACATCTCCAATCCAAAGTTAAATTTAGAATTGGCTTCCTATTTCGCAACAAAGCATCCTTTACTCATGCTGCCAAACATGCCCTCGTAATACTGACCATCCTACCGATCCTCGACTTCGGCGATGTCATTTACAAAATAGCCTCCAATACCCTACTAGATAAATTGGATGCAGTCTATCACAGTGCCATCCGTTTTGTCACCAAAGCCCCATATACTACCCACCACTGCGACCGGTACGCTCTCGTTGGCTGGCCCTTGCTTCATACTCATCGCCAAACCCACTGGCTCCAGATCATCTACAAGACCCTGCTAGGTAAAGTCCCCCCTTATCTCAGCTCGCTGGTCACCAAAGCAGCACCCACCTGTAGCACGCGCTCCAGCAAGTAAATCTCTCTGGTCACCCTTAAAGCCAAGTCCTCATTCGGCCGCCTCTCCTTCCAGTTCTCTGGTGCCAAAGACTGGAAGAAATGACAAAAATCTCTGAAACTGGAAACACTTATCTCCCTCACTAACTTTAAGCACGAGCTGTCAGAGCAGCTCACAGATTACTGCACCTGTACATAGCCCATCTATAATTTAGCCCAAACAACTACCTCTTCCCCTACTGTATTTATTTTGCTACTTTGCACCCCATTATTTCTATTTCTAATTTGCACATTATTCCACTGCAAAACTACCATTCCAGCGTATTACTTGCTATATTGTATTTACTTCGCCACAATGGCCTTTTTTTTGCCTTCACCTCCCTTATCTCACCTTATTTGCTCACATTGTATATATACTTATTTTTCTACTGTATTATTGACCGTATGTTTGTTTTACTCCATTTGTAACTCTGTTGTTGTATGTGTCGAACTGCTTCGCTTTAGGTCGCAATTGTAAATGAGAACTTGTTCTCAACTTACCTACCTGGTTAAATAAATGTGAAAAAATATATTTAAAAAATAAATAAAAATAAATGACCAGTAAATCTCTCAATAAGTGGAATTGCATCATCTATACTTTTTATGTTTTATCATTTAACCTTTATTTAATTAGGCAAGTCAGTTAAGAACAAATTCTTATTTACAATGATGGCCTACCCCGGCCAAACCCTCCCCTAACCCGGACAATGCAGGGCCAATTGTGCGCCGTCCTATGGGACTATACTCATTGGTCATACATAGCCTTCTGGGCAGTGGTAGCACTGTAATTTTACAGTATTAATTGCTACACTTGCATGGTATATTATGCCTGAATGGTGCAGTCAGACCTTTGATTATTTGATGCCACCAGGGCCACAATATTTTGCCCACTCTCTGATTTGTCCAAGTGTGACCCCTCACCATGGGTTACTGCAGCTCGTGTTGCCACTACCTGCGTGGGGGCACCCCACCGGAATCCTCACCGGCTAGGAACAAGGTCGTCAAGGTTCTCATTAGCAGCTTTGATAAATTCCTTGTATATTATGTTCACCCATCAGGGGGCTTTGGATTTGTAGCACCAACCCTGCCAGGCAGGCTCAGAATCTTGAGAGGAGGTACTGCTTTAGTGGGTCTCTGACCGCATTTATATTTATATTTTGGCTGCGTATAGGTTACTTACAGTCGGCCCATAAAACAGATAAGGACTTTTCCTTAGTGTATGGGATGCACAGGTGGGTGTCTAGGGTATAGAGCTGGGGACTGTGCAGTATTTATCATTTTTTTTTAAATGTATATCACATATCTGCACATATCTGCTCACAGACACACATGGGCTCTGGGATTTGCAACCATTTTACTTTTTCACTCAGTTAACTCCACACTTTTCCAAACACAAAAACATACACCTTCCATCGCAATACACCTGCACAAACCCACATACTGTGCCTTCTATGTCCTCTGCTTGTTGTGTTTTTATCCCTACCATGTTGATTCTGAGTACTTTTGTGTTCCAGTTCCTTACATTTTAATAAGATGTATTATTTAGCAAATTATAATTTCTTCTAATGCTGTCTTATCTATTCATAAAATAATATAAATAGAAAGTCGATTGTCAATCAAACAATTGGCCTTTCCTTAATATTAATGACCCCTCTCTCCCCCTCCTATATCATGTGTTTCTGGAGATGTACAGTATGCTGAACAAGAGGCCTACACATTCTTCCTACCTCATTCCAACCTAGAATGGCTGCTATTTAATTTGCAAAATAAACAGCAATTAATGCGAGTGAATGGAATTGGGCACAAGAGAGAAATGAGGCGATGATGTCTGCTTTGATGGAGGGTTTCTAAGCGTGCTCGGCTTCCTTCATGTATAGTAAAGTAAAAACACAGGTTTTCTCTCAAGCAGGTATTTCATTACCAGTCCCCCTGGCCTAATCAGCATGCACTCTAGGACCTTTTACTATGTTTATCCAAAGGCTTCAAGACAATGGTGACAGAAATTACAATAAGGGAAAGAGTGTGTCAGATATAATTCTTCCTGTGTGATATGTGGAGGTGTATTGTGTTATTGCTCTGGGTCTGTTTGATTAAGATTCATTGTTGAAATGAAACCATGAAAGGTAGTTTCAGAGGAACCTCATACATATTAAAAGGAGCTTCATGTGTTGTTATTTATAATTGTTATTACTTCATGTTGCTTAATTTTTTCTTTTTAACATTCAGGCATAATGTACCATGAAAGTGTTACAATTCATACTGTAAAGGGGTTGAGTGTGTATGAGTATGTGTGTGTGTATGTATCCCACATCTGTTGCTATGGGGTAATGATGTTAGGGACTATATGTGACCGACTAGCTGGATTCTGTTTTATATAGCGACTTCTGAAATGGTGTATTTTACATTGGATAAAAGTAGAGAATCAGAGCTAGAAAATGGTATATCATACACTACAATTGAGGAACAATGGGAAAGTAACTATGCTTTGAAAAATAATAAACTTGAAAACCCACTTTTGAGAAAATGGATCATGGATGTTTTGGTAAACCTACTAGAGAGCTCCTCTTTGTCTACACCCATTCAGCATCATTCACTCCCTCTTAAGCCTTAGCCTCACCCATCTCACCTCTTGACGCACCCATCCCTTTAGCGGGATCATTGTCATTAACACCCGCTGAATTGCAGCGCGCCAAATTCAAATTAAATTACTAAACATATTTAATTTTCATGAAATCACAAGTGCACTATAGCAAAACACAGCTTAGCTTGTTGTTAATCCACCTGGCGTGTCAGATTTCAATACAGCTTTTCGGCAAAAGCATAACAAGCGTTTATGTAAGAACATCTCTCTCAGTAGACAAAATATTACAAACAACTAGCAGCCAAGTAGATTAAATTCCAGAAATTCCAAATCGTATCCGTAATGTCCACAGAAACATGTCAAACGTTTTTTTTATAATCAATCCTCAGGTTGTTTTTAAAATATATAATCGATAATATATCAACCGGCACTGTCGCTTTTTCAATAGGAGAGGGAGAGACAATGGCTGCCCCACTCTGTTGTGCAAGCAAAACTCATGCGAACACCCAGCTATCCACCGACGCAATGTTATCTTTCTCGCTCATTTTTCAAAATAACTATGGCTACTGTTGAAACCTTGAGGAAGCGATAGGAAAATGAATCTGATTGATATCCCTTTAAATGGAGCGAAGGCAGGCTATGGAACATGGAGCTTTCAAAATAGAAGCCACTTCCTGGTTTGATTTTCCTCAGGTATTCGCCTGCAATATCAGTTCTGTTGTACTCACATACAATATTTTGACAGTTTTGGAAACTTTAGAGTGTTTTCTATCCTGATCTGACAATTATATGCATATTCTATTTTCTGGGTACGTTTTCTAGCCAAAAACAAAAATCCTGCCACCTACACTCAAGACGTTTTAAGGATTCACATGTGATGCCATGTACTAAACAAACAAAGATTTCAAGACTAAAGGCTGTTTTATACTATGTACACTACCATTCAAAGGTTTTGGGCTACTTATAAATGTCCTTGTTTTTGAAAGGAACATTTTTTGTCTATTAGAAATATCATCAAATTGATCCGAAATACAGTATAGACATTGTTAAAGAAGCAATAAAACTGTTCGTCTTTAGACTAGTTTAGTATCTGGAGCATCAGCATTTGTGGGTTCGACTACAGGCTCAAAATGGCCAGAAACAAAGACCTTTCTTCTGAAACTCGTCAGTCTATTCTTGTTCTGAGAAATGAAGGCTATTCCACGCAAGAAATTGCCAAGAAACTGAAGATCTCATACAACGCTGTGTACTACTCCTTTCAAAGAACAGCGCAAACTGGCACTAACCAGAATAGAAAGAGGAGTGGGAGGCCCCGGTGCACAACTGAGCAAGAGAAAAAGCACATTAGAGTGTCTACTTATCATATCTCAGACTGGCCAATAAAAATAAAATATTAAGATGTGCAAAAGAACACAGACACTGGACAGAGGAATTCTGCCTAGGAAGCCAACATCCCAGAGTCACCTCTTCAATGTTGACGTTGAGACTGGTGTTATGCACTAGTTAAATTTCTAAGTGACCCCAAACATTTGAAAGGTAGCATATATCGACAGTTGTCACAGTGACGTCATGAACATTCTATTGACGTTCAACATCAACCTTGTCGTTGTCGCCATGAAAAAGTTTAAACACAAAAACAACAGTCAGCATGACATCAGCAGCCTGGTGTTCCAAAATAGCATAACTAGTGCATTTAACACCAATAAACCCTCCTGTTTAAAAATGTATTTAATATATGTCAATCTAGCAAACCAGGCAACTAAAAGCAACTTTCTAAACAATGTTTTGGTATGTTCCTAGCTTGTTAGCTAGCTAGCTAACTTAAATAATGACCATATCATATATCTGAGAACGTCTACACTTTAGCTCATTTGTCTTCATTATTACAGAAAACTCCAAACAAGATCACAAGATCAATAATTCTCCGGGTGTCGTGGGTGTGGAGTCAAATGCAGGAGACAGAGTTCAATGCTGTGCGTCTTTTAATAGCACCAACAGGGTGCTCACAAAAGTTACGTTCCCAAACACAGGGAATCAAAAAATACAATGGAAAAAATCACGACCAGGCACAAACACGTACCTTTACAACAGAGCTGAAGGTTACAATGAAATAATCCCGCATAACAACCAGGCGGGCCGGCTGTCTAATAAAGACAAACTAATTAACATGAACAGGTGCTACCACTAAACATACAAGGAGGGGAAGGAAAAACAATCAGTGGCAGCTAATAGGCCGGTGACGACGATCGCCGAGCTCCACCCGCCCGGGAAGGGGAAACACCCACGGTCGGACTCGTGACAAGATCATTATTTACAAGTTAATGTTGAGCCAATTAGAGAAAATAGCTCATGGTTGTGAGTGTGGGACGAAATAAATAAAAGTGGAGTCAACATTCTCTGTGTTCTCTTTTCGACTCCTTCCGCATATTTGCAATCAAACGGCAGAATTTTCTCCATCTCCTTAGCGATCATACTCTATTACCATCGAGCATTCCACTGATTTCAAAACTTGGTCCTCCAGAGAGTGGAGACCAACACATTTGCAGTTCTACCACTACGTTCCTGTCTTTTTTCGTGGCTAAACCAACTTTTTACAGATTGCATACAAGTTTGTTATTAAGAGAAAATAAAGTTCACATGTTCCAGAAGGTATTTCTGCCCCCCAAAAATGCATTATGATAAATTAAATAAAAATGCCTCTCCTGTGCCTCTCCTGTGAAGTAGTGACAGGTGACATACGCCTACTTTCCTGAAACAAGTCACATATAGGATCATAATTGCATAATAATAATTGCATGCCAAAAATGTCATTTTTGTAATGGCAATCCTGGTTATAGGTAACAATCCTTCTCATGAACTGCCAACATTATTATGCATATTATTTGTTAATTATGGAAGTTAAGATATGCAAGATTTTATAATACATTGCCTTCGTAAAGTATTCAGACACCTTGACTTTTTCCACATTTTGTTAGGTTTTTCAAAAATGTTTTAAATTAAATAGACTTCTCAGGAATCTAGACACTGTACCCCATAATGACAAAGCAAAAACAGTTCATTTTTATTTTTGTATATGTATAAAAAAAAAAAAATATATTTAAACAAGTATTCATACCCTTTCCTATGAGACTCTAAATTGATCTCAGGTGCATCCTGTTTCCAGTGATCATCCCTGAGATGTTTCTACAACTTTATTGGAGTCCACCTGTGATAAATTCAATTGATTGGACATGATTTGGAAAGGTACGCAACCGTCTATATAAGGTCTGACAGGTGACAGTGCATGTCAGAGCAAAAACCAAGCCATCAGGTCGAAGGAATTGTCCGTAGAGCTCCGAGACAGGATTGTGTCAAGGCACAGATCTGGGGTAATAAAACATTTCTGCGGCATTGAAGGTCCCCAAGAACACAGTGGGCTCCATCATTCCTTAAATGGAAGAAGTTTGGAACCACCAAGAATTTCTCTAGAGCTGACCGCCCAGCAATTCTGAGCAATCGGGGGAGAAGGGCCTTGGTCAGGGAGGTGATCAAGAAGCTGATGGTCATTCTGACAGAGCTCTAGAGTTCCTCTGTGGAGATGGGAGAACCTTCCAGAAAGACAACCATCTCTGCAGCACTCCACCAATCAGGCGTTTATGGTAGAGTGTCCAGACGGAATCCGCTCTTCAGTAAAAGGCACATGACAGCCCGCTTGGTGTTTGCCAAAAGGCTCCTACAGACTCTCAGACCATGAGAAACAAGATTCTCTGGCCTGAATGCCAAGAGTCACATCTGGTGGAAACCTGGCACATCCCTACGGTGAAGAATGGTGGTGGCAGCATCATGCTGTGGGGATGCCTTTCAGTGGCAGGGACTGGGGAGACAGGATCGACGGAAAGGTGAACGGAGCAAAGTACAGAGAGATCATTGATGAAAACCTGCTCCAGAGCACTCAGGACCTCAGACTGGAGCGAAGGTTCACCTTCCAATTGGACACGCCCCTAAGCACACAGCCAAGACAATGCAGCAGTGGCTGAATGTCCTGCAGGGGCCCAGCCAGAGTCCGGACTTGAACCTGATCTAACATTTCTGGAGAGACCTGCAAATAGCTGTGCAGCTACGCTCCCCATCCAACCTGACAGGGCTTGAGAGGATCTGTAGAGAAGAAGACTAGGCTGTAATCGCTGCCAAAGGTGATACAACAATGCACTGAGTAAAGGTTCCGAATACTTATGTAAATGTATTATTTCAGTTTTGTATTATATAAATTTGCACAAAAAAATAGAAACTTGTTTTTGCTTCGTCATTATGGGTTATTGTTTGTAGATTGATACATCTATTTAATCAATTTTAGAATAAGGGTGTAACCTTACTGTCACGGATGTCCTCCTATTCATCTGAAGAGGAGAGGCGAGAAGGATCGGAGGACCAAACTGCGGTGTGGTATGTGTTCAACATTAATTTTAATAAAGAAAACACTGAACACTGAAACACACTATACCAAAACAATAAATGAAATAACGACCGTGAAGCTAATGAGAACTGTGCAGACACAAGCAATCAACATAGACAATCACCCACAAACAAACAGTGAAACCCAGACTACCTAAGTATGATTCTCAATCAGAGACAACTAATGACACATGCCTCTGATTGAGAACCATACTAGGCCGAAACATACAAATCCCCAAATCATAGAAAAACAAACATAGACTGCCCACCCCAACTCACGCCCTGACCATACTAAATAAATACAAAAACAAAGGAAAAAGGTCAGAACGTGACACTTAAAAAATGTGGAAAAAGTGAAGGGGTCTGAATACTTTCCGAAGGCACTGTAAATATGTATAAGAACAACAAATATTTGGGGGATTGGAAAATGTAGACAATTACATTGATGGAAGCTATCTACCTTTTTTTTTACAAAAAGAAAGAAAGTTGTTTGATTGAAACTCCCTGCAGTGCCAGTCCAGATGGGCAAAATGTGTACTTTGGAGATTATTTCATTGGTTCCATTATGCCAGGCAAGATCAATCAAGCACAACTAATGTAAAAGATACTAATGTGAAATGCTAACGTGAAAGAAACTATTTGAACCCAGGTGTGATGTTTAGAGATCTGTGTATGCTGCCCCTGAACATCTGGTGCGCCCTCCACCATGTTTACAGCACTGCCGTTATGTTAAAGCCATTTGTAAGGCTGTCAGGTGTGACTATAATTTAAGATCTCATTTGCCTTTCTGATTGCCGTGTCTTGGTTGGTACGAATAATTATAGCCCTGTGTTATCAGTGCTCTAACCACCATTGTGTTATCAGGGCTTTAACCACCCTTGTGTTATCAGAGCGCTAACCAGTCCTGCCGCCATCCTCAGATAGCATGTGGACGCTATTAGTCAAATACATACATATTTCTTTGTTCGTTTTGAGACTGGTTTTATCAAGTAGACATTCAATAACTCTGGAGTATGTTAATGAATAATGTCTTAAATTGCATGTATGAATGCATTAGCATCATGAGGGATACTACTGACCAGTGGTGTAAAGTAAAAATACTTTCAAGTTGCACTTAAGTCGTTTTTCGGGGTATCTGTACTTTACTTTTTACTTTTTACATTTATATATATATATATATATATATATATATATATATATATATATATATATATATTTTATATTTATATTTTTTGACATATTTTACTTTTACTTCACTGTATTCCTAAACAAAATGTTCCCTAACAGCCAAAAGTTCTTGTTATCTTTTGAATTCTTAGCAGGACAGAAAAATTGTCAAATGCATGCATTTGTCAAAAGAACGTCTCTGGTCATCCTTACTGCCTCTGATCTGGCGGACTCACTAAACGCAAATTCTTGTGTTGGAGTGTGCCTCTGGCTATGCGTACATTTAAAAAACAAGAAAATGGTGCCGTATGTTTGCTTAATAAAAGGAATTTGAAACTATTTATAGTTTTACTTTTGATAGTTAAGTAAATTTTAGCAATTCAATTTACCTTTGATAATTAAGTATATTTAAAACCAAATACTTTTACTCAAGTAGTATTTTACTAAGGGTGAATTTCACTTTTACTTCAGTCATTTTCTATTAAGGTGTCTTTACTTTGACTCAAGTATGACAACTGTGTACTTTTTCCATCACTGCTATTGACTGTATGTGCGTACAGATTTATTGAGATCGTTGCCTCGAAAGTTGATAATGTGTCAAACCTATAATTGACTTGTTGCACGTCCAGGAAAAACATTTTACCGTAAAGATTATGATGGATAAGTAGATCAAATGTGCTTTTCAGACACTCAGGCAACATTATATTCACTATATATACAAAGTATGTGGGCACCCATCATATTAGTTGATTTGGCTATTTCAACCACACCTGTTGCTGACAGGAGTATAAAATTGAGCACACAGGCATGCAATTGCCATAGACAAACATTGGTAGTAGAATGGCCTTACTGAAGAGCTCAGTAACATTCAACGTAGCACCGTCATAGGATGCCACCATTCCAACAAGTCAGTTGGTCAAATTTCTGCCCTGCTAGTGCTGCCCCGGTTAATTGTAAGTGCTGTTCAAATCAAATCAAATCAAATCAATTTTATTTATATAGCCCTTCGTACATCAGCTGATATCTCAAAGTGCTGTACAGAAACCCAGCCTAAAACCCCAAACAGCAAACAATGCAGGTGTAAAAGCACAGTGGCTAGGAAAAACTCCCTAGAAAGGCCAAAACCTAGGAAGAAACCTAGAGAGGAACCGGGCTATGTGGGGTGGCCAGTCCTCTTCTGGCTGTGCCGGGTAGAGATTATAACAGAACATGACCAAGATGTTCAAATGTTCATAAATGACCAGCATGGTCGAATAATAATAAGGCAGAACAGTTGAAACTGGAGCAGCAGCACAGTCAGGTGGACTGGGGACAGCAAGGAGCCTTCATGTCAGGTAGTCCTGGGGCACGGTCCTAGGGCTCAGGTCAGTTGAAACTGGAGCAGGAGCATGGCCAGGTGGACTGGGGACAGCAAGGAGTCCTCATGTCAGGTAGTCCTGGGACATGGTCCTAGGGCTCAGGTCCTCCGAGAGAGAGAAAGAAAGAGAGAAGGAGAGAATTAGAGAACGCACACTTAGATTCACACAGGACACCGAATAGGACAGGAGAAGTACTCCAGATATAACAAACTGACCCTAGCCCCCCGACACATAAACTACTGCAGCATAAATACTGGAGGCTGAGACAGGAGGGGTCAGGAGACACTGTGGCCCCATCCGAGGACACCCCGGACAGGGCCAAACAGGAAGGATATAACCCCACCCACTTTGCCAAAGCACATCCCCCACACCACTAGAGGGATATCTTCAACCACCAACTTACCATCCTGAGACAAGGCCGAGTATAGCCCACAAAGATCTCCGCCACGGTACAACCCAAGGGGGGCAACCCAGATAGGCCGACCACAACAGTGAATCAACCCACCCAGGTGACGCACCCCCCCAGGGACGGCACGAGAGAGCCCCAGCAAGCCAGTGACTCAGCCCCGTAAAAGGGTTAGAGGCAGAGAATCCCAGTGGAAAGAGGGGAACCGGCCAGGCAGAGACAGCAAGGGCGGTTCGTTGCTCCAGAGCCTTTCCGTTCACCTTCCCACTCCTGGGCCAGACTACACTCAATCATATGACCCACTGAAGAGATGAGTCTTCAGTAAAGACTTAAAGGTTGAGACCGAGTTTGCGTCTCTGACATGGGTAGGCAGACCGTTCCATAAAAATGGAGCTCTATAGGAGAAAGCCCTGCCTCCAGCTGTTTGCTTAGAAATTCTAGGGACAATTAGGAGGCCTGCGTCTTGTGACCGTAGCGTACGTGTAGGTATGTACGGCAGGACCAAATCAGAGAGGTAGGTAGGAGCAAGCCCATGTAATGCTTTGTAGGTTAGCAGTAAAACCTTGAAATCAGCCCTTGCTTTGACAGGAAGCCAGTGTAGAGAGGCTAGCACTGGAGTAATATGATCAAATTTTTTGGCTCTAGTCAGGATTCTAGCAGCCGTATTTAACACTAACTGAAGTTTATTTAGTGCTTTATCCGGGTAGCCGGAAAATAGAGCATTGCAGTAGTCTAACCTAGAAGTGACAAAAGCATGGATTAATTTTTCTGCATCATTTTTGGACAGAAAGTTTCTGATTTTTGCAATGTTACGTAGATGGAAAAAAGCTGTCCTCGAAATGGTCTTGATATGTTCTTCAAAAGAGAGATCAGGGTCCAGAGTAACGCCGAGGTCCTTCACAGTTTTATTTGAGACGACTGTACAACCATTAAGATTAATTGTCAGATTCAACAGAAGATCTCTTTGTTTCTTGGGACCTAGAACAAGCATCTCTGTTTTGTCCGAGTTTAATAGTAGAAAGTTTGCAGCCATCCACTTCCTTATGTCTGAAACACATGCTTCTAGCGAGGGCAATTTTGGGGCTTCACCATGTTTCATTGAAATGTACAGCTGTGTGTCATCCGCATAGCAGTGAAAGTTTACATTATGTTTTCGAATAACATCCCCAAGAGGTAAAATATATAGTGAAAACAATAGTGGTCCTAAAACAGAACCTTGAGGAACACCGAAATGTACAGTTGATTTGTCAGAGGACAAACCATTCACAGAGACAAACTGATATCTTTCCGACAGATAAGACCTAAACCAGGCCAGAACATGTCCGTGTAGACCAATTTGGGTTTCCAATCTCTCCAAAAGAATGTGGTGATCGATGGTATCAAAAGCAGCACTAAGGTCTAGGAGCACGAGGACAGATGCAGAGCCTCGGTCCGATGCCATTAAAATGTCATTTACCACCTTCACAAGTGCCGTCTCAGTGCTATGATGGGGTCTAAAACCAGACTGAAGCATTTCGTATACATTGTTTGTCTTCAGGAAGGCAGCTAGTTGCTGCGCAACAGCCTTCTCTAAAATCTTTGAGAGGAATGGAAGATTCGATATAGGCCGATAGTTTTTTATATTTTCTGGGTCAAGGTTTGGCTTTTTCAAGAGAGGCTTTATTACTGCCACTTTTAGTGAGTTTGGTACACATCCAGTGGATAGAGAGCCGTTTATTATGTTCAACATAGGAGGGCCAAGCACAGGAAGCAGCTCTTTCAGTAGTTTAGTTGGGATAGGGTCCAGTATACAGCTTGAAGGTTTAGAGGCCATGATTATTTTCATCATTGTGTCAAGAGATATAGTACTAAAACACTTGAGCGTCTCTCTTGATCCTAGGTCCTGGCAGAGTTGTGCAGACTCAGGACAACTGAGGTTTGGAGGAATACGCAGGTTTAAAGAGGAGTCCGTAATTTGCTTTCTAATAATCATAATCTTTTCCTCAAAGAAGTTCATGAATTTATCACTGCTAAAGTGAAAGTCATCCTCTCTTGGGGAATGCTGCTTTTTAGTTAGCTTTGCCACAGTATCAAAAAGGAATTTCGGATTGTTCTTATTTTCCTCAATTAAGTTAGAAAAATAGGACGATCGAGCAGCAGTAAGGGCTCTTCGGTACTGCACGGTACCGTCCTTCCAAGCTAGTCGGAAGACTTCCAGTTTGGTGTGGCGCCATTTCCGTTCCAATTTTCTGGAAGCTTGCTTCAGAGCTCGGGTATTTTCTGTGTACCAGGGAGCTAGTTTCTTATGAGACATTTTTTTAGTTTTTAGGGGTGCAACTGCATCTAGGGTATTGCGCAAGGTTAAATTGAGATCCTCAGTTAGGTGGTTAACGGATTTTTGTCCTCTGGCGTCCTTGGGTAGGCAGAGGGAGTCTGGAAGGGCATCAAGGAATCTTTGTGTTGTCTGTGAATTTATAGCACGACTTTTGATGTTCCTTGGTTGGGGTCTGAGCAGATTATTTGTTGCAATTGCAAACGTAATAAAATGGTGGTCCGATAGTCCAGGATTATGAGGAAAAACATTAAGATCCACAACATTTATTCCATGGGACAAAACTAGGTCCAGCGTATGACTGTGACAGTGAGTGGGTCCAGAGACATGTTGGACAAAACCCACTGAGTCGATGATGGCTCCAAAAGCCTTTTGGAGTGGGTCTGTGGACTTTTCCATGTGAATATTAAAGTCACCAAAGATTAGAATATTATCTGCAATGACTACAAGGTCTGATAGGAATTCAGGGAACTCAGTGAGAAACGCTGTATATGGCCCAGGAGGCCTGTAAACAGTAGCTATAAAAAGTGATTGAGTAGGCTGCATAGATTTCATGACTAGAAGCTCAAAAGACGAAAACGTCATTTTTTTTTTTTTTTTTTTTGTAAATTGAAATTTGCTATCGTAAATGTTAGCAACACCTCCGCCTTTGCGGGATGCACGGGGATATGGTCACTAGTGTAGCCAGGAGGTGAGGCCTCATTTAACACAGTAAATTCATCAGGCTTAAGCCATGTTTCAGTCAGGCCAATCACATCAAGATTATGATCAGTGATTAGTTCATTGACTATAATTGCCTTTGAAGTAAGGGATCTAACATTAAGTAGCCCTATTTTGAGATGTGAGGTATCATGATCTCTTTCAGTAATGACAGGAATGGAGGTGGTCTTTATCCTAGTGAGATTGCTAAGGCGAACACCGCCATGTTTAGTTTTGCCCAACCTAGGTCGAGGCACAGACACGGTCTCAATGGTGATAGCTGAGCTGACTACACTGACTATGCTAGTGGCAGACTCCACTATGCTGGCAGGCTGGCTAATAGCCTGCTGCCTGGCCTGCACCCTATTTCATTGTGGAGCTAGAGGAGTTAGAGCCCTGTCTATGTTGGCAGATAAGATGAGAGCACCCCTCCAGCTAGGATGGAGTCCGTCACTCCTCAGCAGGTCAGGCTTGGTCCTGTTTGTGGGTGAGTCCCAGAAGTTATTGTGAAGTGGAAACTTCTAGGAGCAACAACAGCTCAGACGCGAAGTGGTAGGCCATATAAGCTCACAGAACGGGACTGACGAGTGATGAAGCGTGCAGCACGTAAAAATCATCTGTCCTCGGTTGCAACACTCACTACTGAGTTCTAAACTGCCTCTGGAAGCAACGTCAGCACAATAACTGTTTGTCGGGAGCTTCATGAAATGGGTTTCCATGGATGAAAAGTGACCAAAGTTTGGTGAATGAGTGTTGTCTTGGGGCTGTTTTTCATGGTTCAGAATATGCCCCTTTCTTCCAGTGTAGGAAAACTTATCGCTACAGCACACAATGACATTCTAGACGATTCTGTGCTGCCAACTTCATAACAACAGTTTGGGGAAGGCCCTTTCCAATGCACAAAGCAAGGTCCATACAGAAATGTTTTGTCTAGATCGGTGTGGAAGAACTTGACTGGTCTGCACAGAGCGTTCTGTGAAGAAAACCCATCAGTTCACTGGAGTGCAATCTGCCACCATGATTTCAGCGCCTATACACAGACGGTAGAGGTAGTCAGGGGGGCAAGGAGCAGGAGCCACCCCTGTCCCCTTGATGATGCGATGCCAGCCAGGCCATGGTTCAGCACAGAGCCTTGCTTATTTTTTCTTAAACTGAAATGTTAAGGGTTTGCTTCTCATAACAGGTGTGTAAGCATGCCAGCCAACACTGAATAAAACATTTAAATGACCCATGGGAGGTTGAATCTTGAATTGTTTGGAGTATGATGACTGAAGGTATGTATACACTACTGTCATAATGTTTGTTGCTGATGTTTTAAACACATTTTATGAATATCAATTTTTGGAGTTGATCTAATTTTACACTTAATCTACCCACTCATTTATTGTATGTGGAAAAGCGGCATGATGTATTGAACATTGATAACATTATGTGAATGGAAGATGATAAAGAGAGAGAGGAATCCTTGAGGACTAGGAGAGTTTGTATGACAGATATTTAGGAGGAAGAAAGAGATGGAGATTATTCTACACTGCAAAATGTGAGAGAACACACTTTAGGTGCCCATTAAACCTAAGTGCTGAGTCTCGAACTGAGGGGCATCAAACATTTCTAAATGTGAAATAGCCTTTCTCACAGAGTAAAAACTAAGCTGTGCAGCATTTAAATGCAGTTTAAGCACTCTTAAAAACATAAAATTGGTCTAAAGATGACATCTGAGATATGGGTAGGATTATAAACAGGTTATCACAGCAGAAATCTGGTCAGAGATGTAGGAAGAGAGAATCCATTAATATACAAACGATTTATCACGTCTATTACCAAACATAGAATTCTGGGCCAGTGTTGTAGTCATAGTTTATCTTTTATAAAGTAACAGGATTCTAAGACTTAGAATTGAATTACTTTTCACTGGGGCAGGTCTCCAAATAGAACAATTACAACCAAAAAAACACAGATGAAGAAGATAGTTGTATCATATCATTTTTTTTACTAGGCAAGTCAGTTAATTAAGAACAAATTCTTATTTTCAATGACAGCCTATGAACAGTGGGTTAACTGCCTGTTCAGGGGCAGAATGCCAGATTTGTACCTTGTCAGCTTTGGGATTTGAACTTGCAATCTTCTGGTTACTAGTCCAACACTCGAACCACTAGGCTACCCTGCCGCCCCATCAAGCTATATCAGCATCAAACAGAGAAGTGTTGAAGTAGACCATGTTATGTTTATGCATCATATAGTTAACGTTGTTTTGTGCCTCAATATTTATATCTGTTGCAGAATGATAGATGAAATCAGTGGACACCAAACAAATTTCTATGACTTTTGAAAGTGCTTTATCTCACTAATAGACAGATACGGTTACCAGACACGGTAGTTAAAACACAAAGCTATTAGAACGAGACTATCTGCCAGGTATATACTTGGACATGGTGCACTCACAGTCATAAAATGTGTACTGGAGTGTTGGCTAATCCCTGTAGTTTGTCCCTCTAGTTATTCCTCTCATCTGATAATGCTTCCTGTAACTGGTTGTGAGAGACACAACCCCAAGGCTGTTGTGTCGATGGATCTAGTGAGGTCTATTATTAAGGCTGTTGTTATCAATAGATCCATCGTGCTCACCACCCCTGCTTCTGTTCTGTTATCAGTGAGAGCCATATCTAGTGCCGTCTGTCTCGCTGGGCCCTACTGCAAGAGACAGGCTTTTAGACTCACTGTCTGTCTGCAGGTGGTTGCCTGTAGGCCATCCATCCACACCACAACCTTGACACTAATGAGTCAATGAGCACGGAAATGGTGTGGGTTTTTTTTCTTCGTTTCCTGGCAGCTCCAATCGCAGAGAGGGGTGGAGGCTTGGGGGAGGGGGGAGCGAAAGAGAGAGAGAAAAGGGGGGAGGAAAAAAAGTGAGGAGAAATGGAGGGAGAGGTAAATGAAAGGACAAGAAGGAGTGAGGAGTGGAATGAGTACAAATCAAATCAGGATAAGAGAGGAGGATAAGAGAGGACGTAGAGGAGAGGAGAGGAGAGAGATTGTGTTAGCCTGAGATCCCAGAGGGACTGGCTGTGCTTGGAGGTTGACAGTCCTGAGAGCCCCTGTCCTTCAGCATGGTGTGTTTGTCTGCAGCATTATCTCCAACTTACCACCGAGTAGCAGCCATTCATGCCCACAGAACACTACTTGCATTTCAATGGCTGCAAGCAAGAGCACTACCTCCCTTTCGCTCCCTTTCTCTCACTCTTCTCTCTCTATCTCTCCTTCTCTGTCCTCTTTCCTTCTCTCACCCCCCCCCCTCTCTCTCTCTCTCTCTCTCTCTCTCTCTCTCGCTCTCTCTCTCTCTGTACATCCTATAACTTAAAACACTAAAGAGGTGACATCCTGCCTATTACATTTTCCCACTAAGGAGAAGGGTGATTAGAGGTTTTAATAATTATTTTGAGTGTAGCAAAGTCGAAATGTTTTCAAGTTGGCCCCAATAATTGAGGCAATTAATAGTGCTGTGTCATGACTGTGCACCAGAATCCAGATAGGTCAGATCAGCTTTGCAATGAATAACTTCAATCAGACCCCCTCTCACCCTAGAGGGGTAAGGAAAGAACTAGTGGGGGTTAACAACTCATGCCCTGTTGTAAATCAAGGGAGAAGATTCAGTTCTGTGCTCTCAAGATTCACCAAAGGAATGTACTTTGTTTCAATGTACTTTTTTCCTCTGAAAGTCTAAGACGTTCATAAGCAAATACTGGAACAATATTTCTAACATAGAACGCGGGGAATGGTCAGAGGCAATCTATAGAACACTAATGTAATTTTGTGATGTCATAAAAAACGTAATAAAGGAAATCCTGTAACTTGGAAAGTATACCCACCACGTACAGTATATGAAGTTTCCATGCTCTGCGTTATGTATGTAATATGAAAAATTATTAAACTGTTTTTGTTCAGAAAGGGATGTGATTTGAGAAGCTATAAGAGATAATTGTTTTACCTAACTTTGCTCAGTGAGTGGTTACTGCCCTGAGTGAGGTCAGGGAGGGTGCCGGCCGTTTTATTTATTTTATTTCACCTTTATTTAACCAGGTAGGCTCGTTGAGAACAAGTTCTCATTTGCAACTGTGACCTGGCCAAGATAAAGCAAAGCAGTTCGACACATGCAACAACACAGAGTTACACATGGAATAAACAATCATATAATCAATAATACAGTAGAAATCTATATACAGCATGTGCAAATGAGGTAGGATAAGAGAGGTATGGCAATAAATAGGCTATGGTGACAAATTAATTACAATATAGTAATGAAACACTGGAATGGTAGGATGTGCAGAAGATGAATGTGCAAGTTGAAATACTGGGGTGCAAAGGAGCAACATAAGCCTACCGGAACTGCCCGTTTCCAGCAAACTGTATAAATGATGGGTACAGAAAAAAACAGACGGATTACCGGGACGGTTTACCAGGACGTGTACTCAAAGCATGCACGGCCCAACTGTCAAGTGTCTTCACTGACATTTTCAACCTCTCCCACATGTGTCAAGCAGACCATCATAGTCCCTGTGCCCAAGGAAGCGAAGCTAACCTGCCTAAATGATTACCGCCCTGTGACACTCACGTCGGTAGCCATGAAGTGATTTGAAAGGCTGGTCATGGCTCACATCACCAGCATCCTCCCGGACATCCTAGACCAACTCCAATTTGCATACCGCCCCAACAGATCCACAGATGATACAATCTCAATCACACTCCACATTGCCCTTTCTCACCTGGACTAAAGGAACACCTATGTGAGAATGCTGTTCATTGACTACAGCTCAGCGTTCAACACCATAGTGCCCATGAAGCTCATCACTAAGCTAAGGACTCTGGGACTAAACACTTCCTCTGCAACTGGATCCTGGACCTCTTGGCCCACTCCCAGGTGGTAAGAGTAGGCAACGACACTGCCACGCTAATCCTTAACACTGGGGCCCCACAGGGGTGTGTACTTAGTCCTCTCCTGTAGTCACTGTTCATCCATGACTACGTGGCCACACACGACTCCAACACCATCATTAAGTTTGCTGACGACACAACAGTGGTAGGCCTGATCACCGACAACGATGAGACGGCCTACAGGGAGGAGGTCAGAGCACTGGCAGTGTGGTACCAGGACAACATCCTCTCCTAAGAGTTTCAAGTTCCTTGGTGTCCACATCACCAACAAACTATCATGGTCCAAACATACCAAGACAGTTGTGACGAGTGCAGGACAAAACCTTTTCCCCCTCAGGAGACTGAAAAGATTTGGCATGGGTCCCCAGATCCTCAAAAGTTTCTACATCTGCACCATTGAGAGTATCCTGACCAGTTGCATCACCGCCTGGTATGGCAACTGCTCTGCATCTGACCGTAAGGCACTACAGAGGGTAGTGCGGGCGGCCCAGTACATCACTGGGGCCAAGCTTCCTGCCATCCAGGACCTACTATATAATAGGCAGTGTCAGAGGAGACTCCAGTCTCCCAAGTTGTAGAATGTTTTCTCTGCTACCCCACGGCAAGCGGTATCGAAGCGCCAAATCTTGGACCAAGAGTCTACTGAATAGCTTCTACCCCTAAGACATTAGACTGCTGAACAATTCATAAAAATCGCCACCAGACAATATACATTGACCCCCCTCTTGTACACTGCTGCTACTCGCTGTTTGTTTGTTACCTATGCATAGTCACTTTGCCCTCACCTACATGTACAGATTACCTCAACTAGCCTGTTACCCTTCACACTGACTCGGTACCGGTGCCCCATTTATATAGCCTCGTTAATGTTACTCTTATTTTGTTACTTTTTATTTTAGCCTACTTGGTAAATATTTTCTTCTTCTTGAACTGCGCTGTTGGTTAAGGGCTTGTAAGTATGCATTTCATGGTAAAGTCTACACTTATTGTATTCGGCACATGTGGCAAATAAAGTTTGATTTGATTTGATTTAGCGCTGTCCTAAAGTATCTTCGAAAATGATTTTAAGTAGAACCATCCTGCTACTCTGCTCAAACCATTGATATAGGCTACCCTATATCTTCAAATTAGCCTCTTCAAGAGTGAATGGAAGGAAAGTCAACTCTGTAGTTCTGTTCGGGACTATGACAAGTCACCGGATACCGGACAACTACAAAAAAGGACAGCAATCTTCTATTGCTGGAACCATTTCAGACAATCAGAGCCTTACAAGCGTGCTGCAAAAAGGACCAACCCACTTTCCAAGGCTGCCCTGTTCACCGAGAGGCCCCCGGCGAACCCAGGCATTTCACGTAAATACATTCATAATTTCTTACTCAACACGGTTCGTGTGAAAAGTATATGGTTACTGTAGGTGAGAATATTTTCTAAATGTACCAATGTCCCTCTCACTCCCTCTCCATCTCTTCTTTAACAAGCATCAATGTTGTTGTCATTCCGCTAGGGACATGTTTTCAGCGTATTACGTCTCCAGTCAATAACCGGAGCAGAGTGTGTATGTTTATCCTGTGTTCCCATTTAAATAGCTAGTAAATAAATAATTAAACCAATTTGTGTAGTACTGAATCATACGTAAGGCTCGGGTTTTTGCAGATGCAAGGAGGTGACGACTGTTCAGAATGGTGATATGATAAGAGGTTATGATTAATACGTTTACTGTTTATAGAGGTGATAGGTAAAGACCTTTTAGAGTTTAATTCAGGAAATGGTAACTATAAAGAACAGCTCACATGGTGCCCCAGATCCTAATGAGTTAATTGTTACATGATTCATTTAATCATAAACCATAGGGTGCAGGCCTTGTAAAGGTTCTCTCCAGTTTAGCCCTAAAGTATGGCCGCCAGCAGAGATTGACATTAGTCCAGTCTTGCAGTGCACAGCAGAAGCACAAGCAAGAAACGGTTGAGATGAAGGGGCAGGAGAGAACCAGGAACCTAATGACAAAAGCAGAAAAGGAAAAGATACTGATAGATGACAAACTGCGTTTGAAAACGGAACAATTAAATGAAATGGCAAAACAGTGTGACGACAAACGAGCACAAGCACTTGAACAAAATAATCTTCTACAGGAACATCTAGATTTAGCCAAAAATAAATACGACAAAGTTCACGCAAACTAGATAAATCTGATGAGTTAGCTACAATCAGGGGCGCACAACTTGATAACATGCATGCAGTTATTGCTTTGAGTGAACAACACTCAAAGCAATAATGTTGTAGTCGAAATAATGCAGACAAATTACGATCAGTTAATGAACACGAGGACCAAGTTGGATGACAAAACAACGGAACTCATTGAAGTCGCTGACTAAATGAATGATGAGAGAACCCAGGTGAGGAAGATGAAAAAATGTATTTCTAAGCAAACGGAGGAAATCTCATTGAATCTCTCGCTCCGCACTCAAGACCTCTACTTGAAAATCATGACAGATAACTATGAGGCCAAACGGCGCAAGTGCGTCACACACATGTCTAAAGTAAGTACTCTAAGCACCCAAGTGGACCGCTATGCAGCAGAATACCACCCTTTGGTACCACCTGGAGGTACTCCAGAACAGTACCGCGCTAGAGCATGCCTACCCAACCAAGCAACCAAGCTCACAACCGGATCTCGGTACACAAAGGAGTGAAGACGACAGAAGGTTTCAGACTTTACATCTCTCATGGGTTCCTCAAGTCTTTTCCTCTTGGCAATTCGGCACAGAGGTATATGGCGCCTCCTCGCCAACAAAGCCAAAGATGTGCTACTCGTCTTTGCCTTTCGGCTCAAAATTCAAAACAGGATGAAGCCTTGACAAAATCGTCAAATACTTTAGCACCTTTGACCCCATTCCAGGGAAGCCAAACGACACTGAGATGTTCTTAGCAGACATAGAGGACGCCTTGGATGGCTACCCGAACCCTACGGGTATTGACAGGCTTTACTTGTTGAAGTGAACGTCAAATAGACACGTGACAAGGTTCATCCGTCTACAACAGCAACACGTGCAAAATGACTAAGCAAAACTTGCCACGGCCTTGAAAATAGAATTCAGTGGTATGCGACATGCAAACACGACAGCTTGCTGGTTAACACTGTCAAACAAGCTCAGAATGAACACCCACAGGCATACAATCATAAGCTTTGTTCAACTTACTTTGGCCTCCTCACTGAAACAGGAATGGAACGGCAAATACCATTCAAACAACTGTTTCTGTCAAACATGTATCCCAACTTCATTCACTACTTCAGCCCTACAGCCCATGTAAGTTTACCAATCTCAGAATTTAGAGAAAGCTTGCTAGCACAGCCTTTGAGGAACCAAAAGTGAACCGCGCTAAGAGTCCTGACATCACAGTTTTGAATATTGAACAGGAGCACTCACTCCAGTTATCATGGATAGGAGCGTTGAGAGATGACACCCAAAAACACTATCTACCACAAAACCACGACACCAATAACCACCATGGTAAGCATAACTACAGTGGCAGAAAAATGATGTGAACCCTTTGGAATTACCTGGATTTCTGCATAAATTGGTCATCACATTTGATCTAAACATCATCCAAGTCACAAAAATAGACAAACATAGTGTGCTTAAACTAACTAACAACTAACACAGACATTATTGTATTTATCTTGTCTATATTGAATATATAATTTAAATATTCACAGTGTAGGTTGGAAAAGTATGTGAGTATGTCACATTTAAATTGTAACTAAATAAATAATTAAACCAATTGTGTAGTACTGGGTTGGGTTTTTGCAGATGCAAGGAGCTGACGACTGTTCAAGGTGCAAAGGTGACTGCAAGAGCACAGCACAGAATGCTCAATGAGGTTAAGAAGAATCCTCAAGTGTCACCTACAGAAATCTCTAAGCAAGAATGGTTCATAGGAGGACACCACGGAAGAAGCCACTGCTGTCCCCAAAAAAACATTGCTCCAAACCTGAAGTTTGCAAAAGTGCACCTGGATGTTCCACAGCGCTACTGACAAAATATTCTGTGGACAGATGAAAGTAGAGTTGAGTTGTTTGGAAGGAACACACAACACTATGTGTGGTGGAAAAAATGCACATCACACAAACATCAAAACCTCATCCCAACTGTAAAGTATGGTGGAGGGACCATCATTCCTTCTGACCATTGTGCAGGTCTGATCCACAACTACAGAAAACCTTTGGGTCAGGCTGTTCCTGCCAAAGGAGGGTCAACCAGTTATTGAATTCAAGCGTTCACATACCTTTCCCACCCTGCACTGTGAATGTTTACACGGTGTGTTCAATAAAAAAATGAAAACATATTGTGTGTGTGTTATTAGTTTAAGCAGACTGTGTTTGTTTATTGTTGTGACCTAGATGAAGATCAGATCCCATTTTATGACCAAGTTATGCAGAAATCCAGGTATTTCCAAAGGGTTCACATACTTTTTCTTGCCACTGTATAAAGAACATTGCCAACCAAACAGGTACCGCATCGATCGACCTGGCCTCTACACTACTTCACTCAATCAACACTAAGGGTCAAGGTACAAGGGTAACAAGTGTGACAAGAGTCACTTGAATCCCTCTCCAGGACCTGCTCAATCAAGAAACAAGCGCACAGATTTTGACTATAGACTCAGAAACAAATGTTGCGACGCACAAGGTAAGCAACATCGCAATAGCAGATTCCACTGAAACTAGAGGACCCACTTGGTCACAAAGTACGCCAGTCTGCCACTCCACTTTGTTGGTGATTTGACGAGAAAAAAATACTCAAACAGGCCATACCTCAAAACAGTCTTAGAGACTTCTTTACCCGTGATGCGCTGATCGATTCAAGTTCGACAATTTCCCTCAAGAACTTCCAGAGCGTGTCACTTACCCACCCTGTGTACGTGACTAGCTTTGACACCGAGCAGATGCTGATTGGGATAGATTTAATAGAACGTTTGGTACCTGTAATGGATTGGAAAAACAAACAAGTATGGTCACAAATAACCATGCATCCTCCACTGACACCAACTCTTCGAAGGCTACCTGCAATACATTACGCAATGACAAAGCAACAGCGACATCAACAGATAAACCCCTGGTGAACTTGGTCATGAGTCCGCCATTAGTGGCAGATGACAGTATCACAAGATCAACTTGAAAGTTGACTGAACTTGAGATTTTCCTGTATGGCTTGGGTGAATTTCCAGCCAACACATACTGCCCTCCACTGTTTGGGGGGTGGCAGGGTAGCCTAGTGGTTCGAGCGTTGGACTAGCAACTGGAAGGTTGCAAGTTCAAACCCCTGAGCTGACAAAGTACAAATCTGTCGTTCTGCCCCTGAACAGGCAGTTAACCCACTGTTCCTAGGCCGTCATTGAAAATAAGAATTTGTTCTTAACTGACTTGCCTAGTTAAGTAAAGGTAAAATAAAAAATTCAAAAATAAAATTGGCGGCGTGTGCCGAAATGGCACAATGGCTGAGGATGCCATACTGGCAACCTGGTCGCAGCAATCAATTTGGAAATGTTCAACATTTCAAAAGCGGCTAACTGCCACCACTTTCTTCCAAAAACGTTCAGAATCCCACTGGGAATAACTCCCCAGACGACACTAACTGCTTTAGGGGTGTGTGCGCTTTCACTCCACATTGGCTCCAAGGAAGTATCTTACTGGTTGTTGCAAGCCTCCCACATACACTCTATGTGGACATTTTGGTGAGATTGGGTGCTAAACTTGATACCATAAACCAAGTTCTGTGGTCTTTGGCGCAGCCAGCTCAAAACACCTTTTCTTTCGACCCTGTGCGGATGGCGTCCGGGCAGACTATTCCTGAAGCTTGCAAAGTGGTAACTGAGTCCTCAATGGTGGTACCGGCATGAACAACAGAGGTTTCTGTAAGACTGAACCTGCTGCCCGTGCTACCGAATGGAAGGCACTGCGGCATCCTTCCAACCCTCTCCACGACTATTTGACTTGGGGCTAAGAAAGGTAACTCGCTGTAGGAGCTAAACACTAGATCCACTTACCTCTTGGTGCAGAATCTGACTCAAGCAGATGTGTCCATTCTTTGGCACACTCAGTTAAGAACACTGATCGATTACTCCTCCCATGATTTTCAGCTGGTTATTCGTGAGATTGGGCAAGTTCCTTCCTCCCTAGACCCATGTGGTGAGGGAGAGGCACATTTTCCTTCTCTGTCTAAGGCATTCACAATAACTCCCATATTACCAGTTGACGACACATCCACGTTCTGACTGGACGTTGACTCACAACCCGAAGGACACATTGATGAGGCAACAGCTAATGATTCCCCCACCACTGACAAGCCATCATCAACTGATGTAGACCTGTACGATATCACTGAACCATGTCCTGGTTGCCATTTACAGGTACTGCAGCTATTGATGGAGGCAGACACACTTGTAAATGACACTGAACAACAACAGTTAAAGACTTGTTTGACAAACACAGGGATATCTGGTAGACAGACTCGCTGTATTTCGGGGTTACGGGTATTCATGTGGTGAATATTCCTACACCACACGGAACAGCTCCTATGTTTGTGAGACAATGCAAAATTCCGCTTGCAGCGTATGCGGTGGCACAGGAGATTATCGACTCACGACTAGTGAAACAGATACTTAGGGAATGTAAGAGTACGTACAGCGCGCCCATGTGGCCTGTGTTGAAACCAACAGGAAAATTGCATCTTACTATAGGCATCTCAACAAGCTTGTTCTGTTTTCACGTTGGCCAATGACACAGCTCGAGCAAGAGTTGCCAAAGCTGGCAAGTGCAAACTACTTTTCCACCGTAGATGTGGCGAATGGTTTTTGGACTATGAAAGTTGACCCTCGTGACCAAAAACAAGCTGGCTTTCTCAAATCAAAGTTTATTTGTCACGTGCGCTGAACACATCAGGTGTACCTTACAGTGAAATGCTTACTTACAGGCTCTAACCAATAGTGCAAAAATGTATTAGGTGAACAACAGGTAAGTAAAGAAATAAACCACCAAGAAAAAGACAGTGAAAAATAACAGTAGCGAGGCCATATACAGTAGCGAGGCTATAAAATTAGCGTGGCTACATACAGACACCAATTAGTCGGGCTGATTGAGTTTGTATGTACATGTAGGTATGGTTAAAGTGACTATACATATATGATGAACAGAGAGTAGCAGTAGCGTAAAAGAGGGGTTGGGAGGAGGCACACAAAGCACTTAGCCCGGTTAGCCAATGTGCAGGAGCACTGGTTGGTTGGGCCAATTGAGGTAGTATGTACATGAATGTATAGTTAAAGTGACTATCCATATATGATAAACAGAGTAGCAGCAGCATAAAAGAGGGGTTGGGGGGAGGCTACCAATGCAAATAGTCCGGGTAGCCATTTGATCATCTGTTCAGATGTCTTACGGCTTGGGGGTAAAAACTGTTGAGAAGCCTTTTTGTCCTAGACTTGCCACTCCGGTACAGCTTGCCCATGCGGTAGTAGAGAGAGTGGCTGGGGTCTGTATGGTCTAGGCACCATTTGTAATTCCTGTATCCCCCCATTTATTTGCACGACCCAATACAAGAGGCCCCGCCTGATTGCATAGTAGGGAAGAGAGGGCTTACCTGAGCCATTGACATTCCTCCCGATCACCTTGACCTTCGCATGGCATCCTGTAGGTCTAGGTCTCTATGCTGAGAGGTACCGAACTGTCCCTTTAATTCTTGGGGCAGGTCGACCTCGGTAGAGGGGTGTGGAGGTTCTTCCCCATCCCCGTTGGGGGTGCCCGAGGAGAATCCCTTCCGTTTTCCGTCCTTTGATGGGGCTTCAAATATAGCACATAGCCTCTGCTGGCTCCTTCCTTCCTCCATCTTGTATAACCCATGCAGGGGTCTTCATCAGAGGTTTCCTGGAATAGCTGTCGGAGGCTTTGGGTCTGTATTTCTTCCTCTGCTCCAGAGGATGAGGCCGAGGCTACGTTTCCTTGTAGGGCTACTACCTCGGGTTTGGAATTGTTTTTTTCTTCCTCTGTTTTCCTTCCCACCTACGGTGGCCTCGCTCTTGGCGTGTGATAGAGAGACCGGATTACCTTTGTCCGGTGTGTAACGTCATCTGCCGAAGCTTCTTATATGGGGGACGGTCCCTCCCGATCAATAATGGTACCTTCAGCTGGGGTACTTTCCTTTTTCTCCACTTCCTTTCGGGGTGAGAATGGACAGAGTCATTGTGGGGTAATAGTGGGTGTCTCCATGGACACAGGACACGGCTACTTTGTCTGACAGCGGTGTTGCTGGCGTCACCATTTGCTCCTCCATGAAAGTAACCATACTTCCCGAGGCGAGAATGGCTACCACGTCTTGTCCTTCTATTCAAACCGGAATCTCTGGGGCTGGGGCTATTTCTGCTAACCAACAGAGGTGATCCTGCTCTCTCTGACCGGGATGTGTGGGGATGGGCAGCGATGACTCGGTGGCCATGGACTCGTCCTTTCTGGGACATTGTGGGGTGTAATGGGTCTGGAGACTGCCATTTATAGCACCAACACTGTTGTGTGGGTGACGACTTCTCCCTGTCCGAAGCGGGTTCGGTTGTTTCGGTGCTGGGGTTAGTTGGGAAACGAGCTTGATAGAGTCCTTCCAGTCCTCCTTTTCCGCTATTAACGTCACCCAGGTAGATCGGTACATTTCCGCAGTCTGGGCTATGTCGTCGGCTGACGACGGGTTTACTTGCCCCACAACACTTTTTAAGTCCCTGGGTAATTCCCTAATAATCTTGTCCACTACGAGCGTCTCTTGCTTTTATTTAACCTTTATTTACCTAGGCAAGTCAGAACAAATTTGTATTTACAATGACGGCCGAGAAACAGTGGGTTAAACTTCTTATGGCTTGGGGGCAGTGTTTCAAGGTTTGGATGACAAGCGTGCCCAAGGTAAACTGCCTGTTACTCAGACCCAGAAGCTAGGATATGCATATAATTGGAAGTTTTGGATAGAAAACACTCTAAAGTTTCCAAAACTGTTAATGTAATGTCTGTGAGTATTTCTGAACTAAAATCCATCCAGGAAGCGTGTTTATTTTTATGTGGGTAGTTTTCAATTGAATGCCTATAGAGTATATATAATGGGTTAGGACCCAGATTGCAGTTCCTATGGCTTCCACTAGATGTCAACAGTCTTTATACATTGCTTCAGGCTTGTTTTCTGAAAAATTAAGAAGAATGAGACCTTTCTGTTAGTGGACCGAGTGCGCGACCTTCGTTGTTTTTCCTTTCTATTGAATACGCTATTGTCCAATTTAAATATTATCAATTATTTAGACAATTGACAACCTGAGGTTTAATTATAAACATCGTTTGACATGTATCGACAAACTTTATCGGTATTATATTATTATATATTATTATATTTTACTATTAGGATGTATTCAAGATGCATGTTTTGACCGCCTCTGAGCCAGTGGATTACTGAACAAAATGCGCCTACAAAACTGAGTTTTTGGGATATAAAAGAGGGACTTTATCGAACAAAACAAACACTTATTGTGTAGCTAGGACTCTTGTGACTGCAACCAGATGAAGATCTTTAAAGGTAAGGGATTAATTGTATTGCTATTTTGGATTTCCGTGATTCTTCTACTTGGTTGGAAAATGTTTGGGCACTCTTCCAAGGTGGCCATCCTTTCGAAACGTCATGAAGAAAGCCTCAATATTATCCTTCTTTGAGAGGCAAGGTAAGATGGCGTGAGCAGCCACTCTCGGCTTCACTCTAGGTTCTTCTCGCCGGCTCAGCTGTCGTTGCATGAGTTTTATGGTTGCCTGCTGGGCTGTGATCAACTGTTATAGTAGAGAGTAATCCATCCTTCTTGAATGGTTCCTCCAAGTCTACAGGTAGATTTTTGCTAACTCGTCCACCTAATGCCCGTATTCTCCACCATCTTTAGCGGACCAAGTACTTGGAGGTTGCTCTAAAGCAGAAAGATGGGATAAACGAGTCAGGAGCACGTTTTCTTAATTGAACAAATTTCAATATTGAGGTATTTTTTCCTTCTCAAACACTCCAACACAATCAAAGATGATAGACCAAGGAAAACACAAATCTTCTTCCTCACAAGAACAAGGAACACAAGGTGGCTATCTTTAACCTCTTGAAACTAGGGGGCACTATTTTCATTTTTTGAAAATTAACGTTTCCAAAGTAAACAGCCTATTTCTCAGGACAAGATGCTAGAATATGCATATAATTGACAGTTTAGGATAGAAAAAACTCTAATGTTTCCAAAACTGTAAACATATTATCTGTGAGTATAACAGAACTGATATTGCAAGCGAAAGCCTGAGAAAAAAACAACCAGGAAGGGACTCTTATTTAGAAAGCTATGCGTTCCTATGCGTCCCTATTAAGCAGTGAATGGGATATCAACCAGATTCCTTTTTCTATGGCTTCCCTAATGTGTCTAGTGTCACAATATATAGTTTCAGGCTTTTATTTTGAAAAATGAGCCTGAACGAAAACATTGCGTCAGTCGTCAGCTGGTGGCTCTCAGAGTGATTTGTGCGTAATAGACAAATGCTGCCATTGTTTCTCTCTTTCTTACTAAGAAGCCACCTGTCCCGGTTGATATATTATCGAATAGATATTTGAAAAACACCTTGAGGATTGATTATAAAAAAACGTTTGCCATGTTTCTGTCGATATTATGGATCTAATTTGGAGTATTTTTTCGGCGTTGTAGTAACCGCAGTTTCCGGTGGATTTCTCAACCAAACGTGAAGTACAAACGGAGTTATTTCGGCTTTAAAAATAATCTTTATGGGATAAAATGAACATTTTCTGTCAAACTGGGAGTCTCGTGAGTGAAAATCAAAGGTAAACAATTTAATTTGATAGCTTTTCTGATTTTCGTGACCAAGTTGCGTACTGCTAGCTGGACATAATGCTATGCTAGGCTATCGATAAACTTACACAAATGCTTGTCTTGCTTTGGCTGTAAAGCATAATTTCAAAATCTGAGATGAAGGGGTGATTAACAAAAGGCTAAGCAGTGTTTCACTATTTTTCACTTGTGATTTCATACCCAAGAATTCAAAGATCACCCCTCGTAGTAGTCACTTCTGTCATCATGAAGAGCCCAGAGAAACTAGTCAAGGATCATATCACCTCCACCTTACCTGTCACCCTAGACCCACTTCAAGTTGTTTACTGCCCCAATAGGCCCACAGACGATGAAATCACCGTCAGAATGCACACTGCCCTATCCCATCTGGACAACAGGAATACCTATGTAAGAACGCTGTTCATTGACTATAACTCAGCATTCAACACCATAGTACCCTTCAAGCTTATCATTAACCTAGAGACCCTGGGTCTGAACCCCGTCTCGTGCAATTGGGTCCTGGACTTCCTGACGGGCCGCCCCCAGGTTGTAAAGGTAGAAAACAACATCTCCACTTCGCTGATCTTCATCACTGGGGCCCCACAAGGGTGCGTGCTCAGCCCCCTCCTGTACTCCCTGTTCACCCATGACTGTGTGGCCATGCACGCCTCCAACTCAATCATCAAGTTTGCAGACGACACAACAGTAGTGGGCTTGATGACCAACAATGACGAGACAGCCTACAGGGAGGAGGTGATGGCTCTCGGAGTGTGATGTAAGGAAAACAACCTCTCACTCAACGTCAAAACAAAGGAGATGATCGTGGACTTCAGTAAAGGAGGGAGCACCCCCCTATCCTCATCGACGGGGCAGCAGTGGAGAAGCTGGAAAGTTTTAAGTTCATCGGCGTACACATCACGGACGAACAGAAATGGTCCACCCACACAGACAGTGTGTTTAAGAAGGCACAACAGCGCCTCTTCAACCTCAGGAGGCTGAAGAAGTGTGTCTTGTCACCTAAAACCCTCACAAACTGTTGCAGATGCACAATTGAGAATGTTCTATTGGGCTGTTTCACCACTTAGTACAGCAACTGCACCGCCCGCAACTGCAGGGCTCTCCACAGGGTGGTGCGGTCTGCAGAACGCATTACAGGGGCAAAACGACTTGCCCTCAAGGACACCAACGGCATCCAATGTCACAGAAAGGCCAAAAAGATCATCAAGGACAACAACCACCCGAGCCACTGTTTTTTCACCTCGTTACCATCCAGAATGCGAGGTCAGTGCAGGTGCATCAAAGCTGGGACCGAGAGACAGAAGCTGTTTTTAAGTCTCAAGGCCATCAGACTGTTTAACAGCCATCATTGACACGGAGGGGCAGTGTTTTTACAGCTAATGCCGGTTTGTCTGAGGCTGATGCCATGCAGGTGTTTGTACACATGCGTATACACAAACTCTCATTCAAATAAACATATACAAGAACACACACAAACATGTAATAGTGCCAGACATGCACACAAACATATACAGTTTTTTGTATTGTTGTTCCTTTTTCTTTTTTCGCTCTTCGTTGTTGGTGCATTGGGGGGTTCTTGGGGGTGGGGAATGGAATTAAGTGTATTTTTATTTTTATTTTTCTTCTTGGGTGACTGTGGGAGGGGTCTCGATTGGTTGAGGGACACCTATTGGGGAACTCTGGGAAAGATCTTGGAGGGTACGGGTTCATGTTTTTGGGAGATCTGTCAATATGCCCTTGAGCAGGGCATTGACCCTGGATGCTTCTGTGTGTCGCTCAGAATGGAAGTTTGGTGTAGTTGTTGAGCGGCTTCACTGCAAGTATATTGTATGTGTCACGCTCTGGTCTGAGTATTTTGTGTTTTCTTTATTATTTTGGTCAGGCCAGGGTGTGACATGGGTTATTTATTGTGGTGTGTTTTGTCTAGGGTTTTTTTGTAGGTATTGGGATTGTGGTTAGTGGGGTTGTCTAGAAAAGTCTATGGTTGCCTGGAGTGGTTCTCAATCAGAGGTAGGTGTTTATCGTTGTCTCTGATTGGGAACCATACTTAGGCAGCCATATTCTTTGAGTGTTTCGTGGGTGATTGTTCCTGTCTCTGTGTTTGTTTGCACCAGATAGGGCTCTTTTTTGTTTTTCACAGTGTGTTAGTGTTTGTATTGTTCGTTATTATCTTTATTAAATATGTATCGAAATAACCACGCTGCATTTTGGTCCTCCTCTCTTTCACTGGAAGAAAACCTTAACAGTATGTTTCGGATATTCAATAAAAAAAATGAAAAAAATAAAAATAAATTAATAAAAACACTGCTGCTGCCTACATGCAGAGTTGAAATCATTGGCCACTTTAATAAATGGATCACTAGTCACTTTAATAATGCCACTTTAATAATGTTTATATATCTTGCATTACTCATCTCATATGTATATACTGTATTTTATACCATCTATTGCATCTTGCCTATGCCAGCACTGTCATTGCTCATCTATATATATATATATATTCCATTCCTTTACTTAAGATTTGTGTGTATTAGATAGTTGTTGTGGAATTGTTAGATTACTTCTAAGATATTGCTGCACTGGCGGAACTAGAAGCACAAGCATTTCGCTACACTCACTATAACATCTGCTAACCATGAGTATGTGACCAATACAATTTGATTTGATTTAATTAGGGGTTCTTTTTTCCATCATGTTTTTAGAGAAACAACAAATGTCGGTACATTTAAGTGTCATATATCGGCTGAAAGATGCCATGCTATTGTTTGAGGAGAGCTCCTAACAACAACACTTTTTTCACAGCAATAGGTTTGATAAATTCACCTCTGAAGGTGAAATGTGTACTTACATTCTGAAATCTTGCTCTGATTTATCATCCAAAGGGTCCCAGAGATAACATGAAGTGAAGTTTTGTTAGATAAAATCCTTTTTCATATTCTAAAAAGGTCCATATATCATGCACGATCAATTTTGTATTTCCAGTCGATCAATTTGCAAAGAAGGGAATCTGTGAATCTCACTATTTGGTCAGAGAGCGACTCCTTCATGGCACGCCGATGACATTTACATTTACATTTAAGTCATTTAGCAGACGCTCTTATCCAGAGCGACTTACAAATTGGTGCATTCACCTTATGACATCCAGTAGAACAGTCACTTTACAAATAGTGCATCTAAATCTTAAAGGGGGGGGGGGTGGGGGGTGGGAAGGATTACTTATCCTATCCTAGGTATTCCTTAAAGAGGTGGGGTTTCAGGTGTCTCCGGAAGGTGGTGATTGACTCCGCTGTCCTGGCGTCGTGAGGGAGTTTGTTCCACCATTGGGGGGCCAGAGCAGCGAACAGTTTTGACTGGGCTGAGCGGGAACTGTACTTCCTCAGTGGTAGGGAGGCGAGCAGGCCAGAGGTGGATGAACGCAGTGCCCTTGTTTGGGTGTAGGGCCTGATCAGAGCCTGGAGGTACTGAGGTGCCGTTCCCCTCACAGCTCCGTAGGCAAGCACCATGGTCTTGTAGCGGATGCGAGCTTCAACTGGAAGCCAGTGGAGAGAGCGGAGGAGCGGGGTGACGTGAGAGAACTTGGGAAGGTGGGCGGTCTTCAATTGAACGACTCTAACTTTGTCAAATTAGCACCAATCGGGGTCAAACAAAGCTAACTAGATAGCCAATGAGCTGGGCTTTACGGGAGTATCCCAAATCCATGTTTCTGTCACAAAATGTAGGTGCAAAACATTTGCGACAACATGCCTTTTCCTTTTGGACAAAAATTGTAAGAATTGTAAGAGTTATGAAGTTATGAAAACTGGTTGTTTCGCAAATGTTGAACTTATAATACTAATACTGGAAAAGCTAAATAACAGTCCAAGAATACAGATTTGACTAAATTCTTCCAGATAAATGTAATATGAATGCTGTTTTGCCCATATCTACCTGGGTGACTTCATACTAAATGTCATGGAGAACGCTCATACTTCACGTTATCCATCTGAAACTTTCCACATACACTGCTGCCATCTTGTGGACACCATCGGAATTACAACAAGAGTGATGACTAGAACTGGGACCTTTCTCTTGCATTTCAAAGATGGTGTAGATAAAAACCGGCTTCTACCATATCTCTTGTGTTATATTCTCCTATATTCAATACACATTTCAAAGTGTGTCCTTTCAAATGGTACAAGGTATATGCATATCCTTGCTTCTGGGCCTGAGCTACAGGCAGTTAGATTTGGTATGTCATTTCAGCGAAATTAAGGAAGATACAAATTAAAAGTTGAAACAGTTATTCATTACAATGCATCGTAGCTTAACCATATTTTCAATGCTATTTGTGATACAATTCTGACATTTATAAGTTACACCACGTCATTTGTCTGTACATATTATTTACTGCATGGTTATGCTATATGTAGCTATATAGTTTAGGCCTTGCCTTGTAACTGCAGGTACACATTTCTGTAGCCTGGTAGATAACACTTGCTTAACTTCTTGCCTCAAGTCCATTACCATAACGCAACGTTAACTATTCTGAAAATCGCAAATGAAATGAAATCAATATGCTAGCTCTCATGCTTAGCCTTTTGTTAACAACACTGTCATCTCAGATTTTCAAAAATCTGCTTCTCTACAATAGCAAAACTAGCATTTAGCATTAGCATTTAGCATTAGCATTTAGCGTTAGCATCAACAGGCAACATTTTCACAAAAACCAGCAAAAACATTCAATAAATAATTTACCTTTGAAGAACTTCGGATGTTTTCAATGAGAGCAGTTAGATAGCAAATGTTCAGTTTTCCTGAAATATTTTTTGTGCAGGAGAAATCGGTCCGTTTTCTGCGTCATGTTTGGCTACCAAAACAAAAAGAAAATTCAGTTATAAAAACGCCTAACTTTTTCCATAATAACTCCATAATATCGACTGAAACATGGCAAACGTTGTTTAGAATCAATCCTCAAGGTGTTTTTCTACATATCTCTTCAATGTGGTATCGTTCCTGGAAGTGTGCTTCTCTGTCTGTATCCCATGGCAAAATGAGTGTTACCTGGAATTACGCACCAATTTAGACAAAGGACACCGGACGGCACCCTGGCAAATGTAGTCTCTTATGGCTAATCTTCCAATGATATGCCTACAAATACGCCACAATGCTGCAGACATCTTGGATGAACGGCAGAGCGCATAAGCTCGTTCACAGCATATTCACAGCCATATAAGGAGACGTTAGTAAAACACGGCGTCAAAAATCCTGTTCATTTCCTGTTTGAAGTTTCATCTTGGCTTCGCCTGTAAGATCAGTTCTGGGGTACTCACAGATAATATCTTTGCAGTTTTGAAAACGTCAGAGTGTTTTCTTTCCAACACTGGCAATTTTATGCATAGTCGAGCATCTTTTCGTGACAAAATATTACGCTTAAAATGGGCACGTTTTTTTATCCAATAATGACATAGCGCCCCCATAGGTTGAAGAGGTTAAATCATAGGTAAATTATATTAAAAATCAACACATCTAGCACATAAGAACCATATATATATTGCATAGACCCTTCCCACTACTTTCTGGGAATGGTGCAGGATAGTTACTTGGCTTTGGAACATTCTCAGTACATTGACCCTTTTCAGGATAGGGGGCAGCATTTCCAATTTTGGATAAATAGCGTGCACAATTTCAACTTCCTGCTACTAATGCCAGGAATATATTATATGCATATGATTAGTAGGTGTGGATAGAAAACACTCTGAAGTTTCTAAGACTGGTTCAATCATGTCTGTGACTATAACATAACTTATGTAGCAAGCAAAACCCAGAGGAAAAACTGTTCTGAATTATTATTTTTTGCCTCTGACCGTTCCCTCAGTTCTCTTTACCAAGGGATATTTGATAGCGACCATTTTACAGTTCCTACGACTTCCACAGGATGTCACCAGTCTTTGGAATTGGGTTGGAGTTAACTTCTTGCGTAGAGCAATCCCGTATCCGGGAGCGTAATCATAGCCTCAAGCTCATTACCATAACGCAACGTTAACTATTCATGAAAATCGCAAATGAAATGAAATAAATATATTGGCTCACAAGCTTAGCCTTCTGTTAACAACACTGTCATCTCAGATTTTCTAAATATGCTTTTCAACCATAGCTACACAAGCATTTGTGTAAGAGTATTAATAGCTAGCATAGCATTAAGCCTGGCATTCAGCAGGCAACATTTTCACAAAAACAAGAAAATAATTCAAATAAAATTATTTACCTTTGAAGAACTTCGGATGTTTTCAATGAGGAGACTCTCAGTCAGATAGCAAATGTTCAGTTTTTCCAAAAATATTATTTGTGTAGGAGAAATCGCTCCGTTTTGTTCATCACGTTTGGCTAAGAAAAAACCAGAAAATTCAGTTATTACAACGCCAAACTTTTTTCCAAATTAACTCCATAATATCGACAGAAACATGGCAAACATTGTTTAGAATCAATCCTCAAGGTGTTTTTCACATATCAATTCGATGATAAGTCATTCGTGGCAGTTGGGTTTCTCCTCTGAAGCAAATGGAAAAATACACACAGCTGGAGATTACTCAATAATTGCAACGGAGGACACCAAGCGAGCACCTGGTAAATGTAGTCTCTTATGGTCAATCTTCCAATGATATGCCTACAAATACGTCACAATGCTGCAGACACCTTGGGGAAACGACAGAAAGTGTAGGGGGGCTTCCTTGCGCGTTCACAGCCATATAAGGACACATTGGAACACAGCACCTTCAAAATCTGGGGCATTTCCTTTCATATTGGTTTGGCCTGTAGCATCAGTTCTGTTGCACTCACAGATAATATCTTTGCAGTTTTCGAAAACGTCAGAGTCTTTTCTTTCCAAAGCTGTCAATTATATGCATAGTCGAGCATCTTTTCGTGTCAAAATATCTTGTTAAAAAAGGGAACGTTTTTTTTATCCAAAAATGAAAAGAGCGCCCCTTATATAGAATAAGTTAATAATTGGTGCAACGAAGAAGAGGCACATCCTGGAACAACGTTACACTGTTGAGAGTTACGCAAGAGGTAAAAAAGGAGCATGGTTTGTTTACTTGCTCTATTGAATACAGATTGCCCCGTCTACAATTTGATTGATTATTAACGTTTAAAAATACCTAAAGTTGTATTACAAAAGTAGTTTGAAATATTTTGGCAAAGTTTATAGGCAACCTTTTGAAATGTTTTGTAGTGACGTTGTGTTTTGGCAAGCTGTTTTTTTCCGGATCAAACCTGCTTTATAAATGGACATTTTGGGTATACGTGGATGGAATTAATCGGAAAAAAAGGACCAATTGGGATGTTTATGGGACATATTGGAGTACCAACAAAGAAGCTCGTCAAAGGTAATGCATGTTTTATATTTTATTTCAGCGTTTTGTGTAGCGCCTGGTACGCTAGTTCTTTTGTTGACAACTGGTTCAGGTGGGTGCATGCTATCAGATAATAGCTTCTCATGCTTTCACCGAAAAGCATTTTTAAAATCTGACATGTTGGCTGGATTCAAAACGAATGTAGCTTTAATTGAGTGTCCTGCATGTGTGATTTAATGAAAGTTTGAGTTTTAAAGCGTTTTATTTGAATTTGGCGCTCTGCATTTCTCGAGGCTATTGGCCACTTCAATATCCCCAAGAGTGAAGGAACTTGACAAACATTTTCATTGGAGTTTACTTTAACACAGGGTTTCCCAAACTTGGTCCTCAGGACCCCAAGGGGTGCATGTTTTGGCCTAGCACTACACAACTGATTAAAACGATCAACTAATTATCAAGCTTTGATCATTTTAATCAGTTGTGTAGTGTTAAGAAACAATGCTCTTCTGTGGGAATATCAGTACTTCAGCACAACGCTTCTAACAGGTTTCCTCATGGTTTTATTTAAAGTTGGGTTGTACTGAGAATGAACCTCTTAGAGCTACACCCTACTTTTTTCAATTTCCGCCTGAAGACATACCCAAATCTAACTGCCTGTAGCTCTGGCCCAGAAGCAAGGATATGCATATTCTTGGTACCATTTCAAAGAAAACACTCTGTGAATTGAATGTAGGTGAATATACCACAATAGATCTGGTTTAGATAATACAATGAAAAAAATATTTTTGTTGTATCATCATCTTTAAAATGAACAATATAAAACAAACATTCAGATAGGATGATGGGGACAATTTCAGTGAAAAATATAAGAGGGCAACAGTACTTGTGCAAAGTTTCAGAATGATAACTTCCAAAATGAGTGTGCGACATGACATTTATCATGAAGTCACCCAGGTGTCCCACAAAAGTAGCCCAAATGTACCCAAGTGGCCAAACCGGTGAAGGTATACATTTTGAAACAAATAACTAAATACAAAATGCCAAAATGGTATTCTAACACACACCCCCCAAAAAATGGAGAAAAAAATAGAAAAAAAATATGAAGAAAAATATATATACATTTACAAAATAACACGGGTAACTATTTACACACTTTCAATATTTGGAAGAACCTCAGTCCTCTATCAAATCAAATTTATTTATATAGCCCTTCGTACATCAGCTAATATAATATCTCAGTGCTGTACAGAAACCCGGCCTAAAACCCCAAACAGCAAGCAATGCAGGTGTAGAAGCACGATGGCTAGGAATAACTCCCTAGAAAGGCCAAAACCTAGGAAGAAACCTAGAGAGGAACCAGGCTATGAGGGGTGGCCAGTCCTCTTCTGGCTGTGCCGGGTGGAGATTATAACAGAACATAGCCGAGATTTTCAAATGTTCATAGATGACCAGCAGGGTCAAACAATAATAATCACAGTAGTTGTAGAGGATGCAACAGGACAGCACCTCAAGAGTAAATATGAACAGTTTAGGGTTCCATAGCCGCAGGCAGAACAGTTGAAACTGGAATAGCAGCAAGACCAGGTGGACTGGGGACAGCAAGGAGTCATCATGCCAGGTAGTCCTGATGCATGGTCCTAGGGCTCAGGTCCTCCGAGAGAGAAAGAGAGGATTAGAGAGAGCACACTTAAATTCACACAGGACACCGGGTAAGAAAGAAGTACTCCAGATATAACAAAGAGAACATAGCCCCCCGACACAAACTACTGCAGCATAAATACTGGAGGCTGATACAGGAGGGGTCAGGAGACACTGTGGCCCCATCCAATGAGACCCCCGGACAGGGCCAAACAGGAAGGATATAACCCCACCCACCTTGCCAAAGTTCTACACAATATTGTGCTGCTGATGCCAGGTGCCATTAGCAGTCTCTTTCTGCTGTAAAGTGAGTATCAACAGGTATAATAAACATATATATATAGAGTACAGGGAACATAAGGTTGAATATATTATTATAGACCTGCTAGATCTACTGTCTCTTTTATATTATGACATTTCAGCTAGATCTACTGTCTTTATTATATTACAACAGACCAGCTGTATCTACTGTCTCGATTTCACTTTGGCCATTGTTGTGGGTCTGCCCTCCCCTCAACAGCCTCAAATAGGCTATTTCATGTGGGTTGGGGTGGGGCGGCAGACACATGCATCTCACATTTCATTTACATTGCATTTTTATATACGTATTGCTTTTAAAATAAAAATCACAAATAATATTTTATATTATTAATTTCAAACAAGGGCATTAGCATGAGAAGAACTTACCAGGCCTAAACATGTCCTCTCCGTTCAAAATATATTCCTCCACTTGGGAATCGCTAAATGATCATCCTACAACAATCTCTGTCTCACTTTTCCAATCAATTTCTTCTAAAATTGTGCGTACACCTGTATATCTAGACTTCTATTGAGCTTTCCCTGACTTAGTCGCCATACTGATTTATAGATAAACAGCTGAATCTGTGCGTTTACCAAACAACGCTGTGCGTAATATGCGTAGCTCATTCCGATATAAAACTTCAATAGCGAATGACTCTTTACGCCGGAGTTTACTACATGGGTTGGTCTTCCAACCCATAACCATTGCATATTGCCGTTTACCTCAGCTCATTGACTATCTACCCAGCTAGATTTCAAGACGATCAGTGGTCATTGGGTTAAAATACAGTCAATCAATGAGACAGTGGTCATATCATTGGTGCACAGTGATGTCATTACTTGTTGTCTTCAAATCGGTTTGTTTCAGTCAATACTTCCCGCGAAATGGCCCATCAGGTTTGGTTGTGTTACAAACAAACCAGTTGATTGCAATGAAACCAATCATGACTGGGAAAGTCACGTTCTGTGTGGGTATTTACCCTGGAATGTGTCGTCGAAAATGGAATGAGACAGAATTCACGACACAAGCGGTTCACAAAATATTTTGTGTTAGGCTGTAAAAACTGATTTTATCAAACAAAAGATCATTCATTGTGTAACAATGAGCATTGGGATTGCAAACAGATCGTCAAAGGTAAACAATTTATTTTAATGGAGTTTGTAAATCATTTTTTAAATCTGACAACGCAGTTGGATTAGCAAGATTCTAGGTTTTCGATACATGTGAGCCACTTGTATTTTCATGAATGTTTAATATGACGATTTATGTAGTGATCACCGTATGTTGTGGAATTTCAACCCGCTAACGGGTTCCGTGCGCAGAGAGGTTGACTTCGTTGGGACTGCGGGGCAGTATTGAGTAGCTTGGATGAATAAGGTACCCAGAGTAAACTGCCTGCTTCTCAGGGCCAGTTGCTAATATTTGCATATTATTAGCAGATTTAGATATAAAACACTCTGAAGTTTCTAAAACTGTTTGAATGATGTCTGTGAGTATAACAGAACTCATATGGCATGCAAAAACCTGAGAAAAAAATCCAAACAGGAACTGGGAAATCTGAGGTTTGTAGTTTTTCAAATCATTGCCTATTCAATATGTGTTTATGGGGTCATATTGCACTTCCTAAGGCTTCCACTAGATGTCAACCGTCTTTAGAACGTTGTTTGATGCTTCTACTGTGAAGGAGGGGGGAATGGGAGCTGAATGAGTCAGAGGTCTGCCAGAGTGGCATGAGCTGATCACGCGCGCTCACGTGAGAGTTAGCTCTGTTCCATCACATTTCTACAGACAAAGGAATTCTCCGGTTGAAACATAATTGAAGATTTATGATAAAAACATCCTAAAGATTGATTCTATACTTCGTTTGACATGTTTCTACAAACTGTAATATGACTTTTCGTCTGAACTTTCGCCTGGACTTGCCCGCGCGTCATGAGTTTGGATTGTGTACTAAACGCGCAAACAAAAAGGAGGTATTTGGACATAAATTATGGACTTTATCGAACAAATCAAATAATTATTGTGGAACTGGGATTCCTGGGAGTGCATTCTGATGAAGATCATCAAAGGCAAGTGAATATTTATAATGCTATTTCTGACTTTATTGAATCCACAACATGGCGGATATCTGTATGGCTTATTTTGATGTCTGAGCGCTGTACTCAGATTGTTATATGGTGTGCTTTTTCAGTAATGCTTTTTTGAAATCTGATACAGTGGTTGCATTAAGGAGAAGTGGATCTCAAATTCCATGCATAACACTTGTATCTGTTAGCAATGTTTATAATGAGTATTTCTGTAAATTGATGTGGCTCTCTGCAAAATCACCGGATGTTTTGGAACTACTGAACGTAACGTGTCAATGTACACTGAGATTTTTGGATATAAATATGAACTTTATCGAACAAAACATACATGTATTGTGTAACATGAAGTCCTATGAGTCATCTGATGAAGATCATCAAAGGTTAGTGATTCATTTAATCTCTATTTCTTATTTTTGTGACTCCTCTCTTTGGCTGGAAAAATGATTGTGTTTTTCTGTGACTTGGTACTGACCTAACGTAATTGTTTGGTGTGCTTTCGTCGTAAAGCCTTTTTGAAATTAGACACTGTGGCTGGATTTACAACATGAATTCACAGCATGAGTTTATCTTTATAATGGTGTGAAGTACTTGTATGTTTGAGGAATTTTAATTTTGGGATTTCTGTTGTTTTGAATTTGGCGTCCTGAATATCCCAGAGAAGTTTAGAAAACTTTTTTGATGTTCACGGACATTTCTAAGAATGTTATTTTAAAACACACCTTTCGTTCTCACAAGGTGAAGAAAACATTCCATAAAACCACAAGAAATTTTCAAAGAACATTCTAAGAATGATATTTAAAAACATAAACATTACGTTCTCAACATCAACAACTCTCTCTATCCTCTATCTTGTTAAGTGTGTTATGGTGTGTTGGCCATGCAGATTAATTGGCCACACTTGATCTTAATGAGTGCTTGTTTCCATTGAAATAGAGTCTGTTTGAACATACTTTTTTTATTTTGATAAACATGGCATGAAAGGCATTCAAGAACATGTTTTATGTCTCAACCGATGGCAGGCACAACACAACAACCTCAGATGATGTGAAGTAGGGTTTAAATTACAGCATATGTAAATATGAGAACTTGGGAGATGACTTGTTTTTAGATAATTAATGTTAATTAAAGGTTAAAACCATTTTTGTTTTGTAATCTTTTAAATTATATCAAATTCAATATTTCTTTCAAGTGATGAAAAGATGGATGTCTCATGGTAGGGTGGGGCATGCACAATGGGTCAACTTTAAGCACCTCTATCTCCTGAGTATTTTTGAGTTAAGTAAGTTCTTGTCACGCCCTGGTCGTAGTATTTTGTGTTTTTCTTCATGTATTTGGTCAGGCCAGGGTGTGACATGGGTTTTTGTATGTGGTGTGTAGATAGTGGGATTGTAGTTTAGTGGGGTGTTCTAGGTTAGTCTATGGCTGTCTGAAGTGGTTCTCAATCAGAGGCAGGTGTTTATCGTTGTCTCTGATTGGGAACCATATTTAGGCAGCCATATTCTTTGGTTGTATTGTGGGTGATTGTCCTGAGTGTCTTGATGTCCTTGTGCTGTTTTAGTTGACATAAGTATAGGCTGTTTTCAGTTTTCGTTTCGTTTATTGTTTTGTAGTGTTTGTAGTGTTTGTGTTTATTCGTGTTTACGTTGTTTGATTAAACATGGATCGCAATATACACGCTGCAGTTTGGTCCGACTCTCCTTCACCATATGAAAACCGTGACAGTTCTGACCATTTCTTCCATGGGCAAACATGTATGGAATTCGTGTGGATTTATCCTAAAATATTCCCAGAGCCTCCCTGCAACCTGAAAAATAAAAGTTCCCAGAACAGGCATAATTTTCACTTGGAAAAGTATAGATTAGTTCCCACAACCAATGTGAAAAACATAATGGGAACATAATCTGTACATAACAGATATATTTGACTTGGGAAACATAATCTATTTGACTTGGGAAATCAGGTAGTGATTGCCCATACTGGGTACAATTTGTCGTGGAAATTTCCTCTATTTACCAAATCATGAGCGCAAACCACACACAAGTCAGAGTTAGTTATCAAAGTCCATCTTTAATCATATGAGCTCTATCACAACCCTGTGACTCTCAGATCAATTCAGTGTCTGTCAATGAATTCTCTGAGAGCCCCTTCTACATTGCAACTGAGATCATTTAATAGCAAAGAACACACATAGTCAGACAGCATAGAATCGTTCAGCTTTGGCTCCTTACTGAAAACCCAGAACCATAAACCAATCCTCCATATCAACAGGCATATATCAAATTGTCATTTAGATACAACCAATTCTAAATACAACCAATCCTGGACAAGCTCACGGGGAGCATAGAATGATTCCAGACACTGCCATCCTCCTCTCCCCGATGGGAAAAGTAGGGAGTGACTGGCACACAGACACAGTGGAGCAAAAGATATGTTTGCACATGATGACACCTTGACCTCTCCCCTCTCTGCGTATAATACTGTGGCGGGGTTGCAGTTATCTGTTCTATGTCAAGACTAAGACGGTTTCTTAGAGAAAAAGATCATTGACGGCACAGTAGCCCCAACAGACACGTGAAGCCTTGGAGACACATACATTCTGATGAGAAGTAACTTACAAACATATGATGAATATAAAACATCTTACCTATGTTACCAACCAATTCTGATTATTCCCCAACAGATTTGACACACAGGATGGGAGCCCCTGGCTCCAGCTCCAATAGAGAGACCCTGGATGTGACAGTGGTGTATAGGAATTGGTAAAACATGTAGGAGTGCAGCATCCCCAGTAACAGATAGAGATAGAATAACGGTAGAGCTGTTATTGCATAGTTTAGTCTAGTGGCCTTGTATTGTAATGATGGTTCATGCAACATTCTGGTGAAGTGTTCTTAGGGTATATTTCCAGCCCTTCAAGTTTAGATAAATTAATAGCACATTCTCCTGCAATGTTCGTGCAATGTTATGTCTACCTAAGTCTTAAACTGATTGTCTTTTGGAGACGACATAACTAACATGGTTTAGTTTTTTTAAGAGCGCCCAAGGCTATGACTGTGTAAAGATGAGTGTTGATGAAGCATAAACTGTGGATTAGAGTGGACAAATGAGCAGTAAATGGGTCAGTGAGGGAGTGAAGTACTGAGCCATGCATGCATTCTTTGGTCTGACTCAAGCGCCTGTCAGACAGACGAGGCAGATGGGAGACATAAAATGCTCCATTCCTTGACAAGGTAGGCTGTCAATGTTACGGAGAACAGTCAGAGGGGTAATGTTTTCACAAGACATTAAATGTCTCCTTCGTAGAAGTCCTGGATGTCATTCCCATTAGATTGATGTACAGATATACAGTAGATGGCTATATTATGGGCACACCATAATACTTAGGTTCTACATGTTGGTTCCAACCTTAAAGTAACACCAAAGAAATTTAGCAGGTCTGTTAGGAAATGCCTTTGTCACACCATTTGGATAAGGTCCTTTCTGTGCTGCTCCAGAAACACAAAATAGGAAGATGAGAAACTCCATTCACTTCGTATTATTAAATTAGGAAGAGAGGCAAGATCCATTTGTCCACCAGCTCAGGAACAAGCTACACTGTTGTCAGTCTTGTGTAATGTTTTAAACGTCATATATTTGTGTTGTTTCAAAAATGTACAAATGAAAGGAAATGTATAGTTTAAACATGTTTTTAAATGTTTATTTATTTTAGCTGTTAGTGATAGTTAATACATTTGTGTTTACATCACTAAGCCTTTTGTGTTATAAATTACGAAATGTGTTTGACTTTATTGGAAATACAGCGTCATATGATACAAGACATTTATGTATGTGTTATGAATGACCAAAGGTGTCTGATTTTACAGCGTTGTATGATATAGTCTTTAAGAAGGTGTTACGAATGACTGAATGTGTCTCACTTCAAACTAAGTATTACATGACACTACATAAAGTGTCAATAAATAGGTTATTAACATTCTGCTGCTTAATGAAGGTTCTCTCATGATCGACAGGTTACCGTAGGGTATTAAATGTACTTGAAAGGGTTGATGGACCTGCAACGTGTGTGTGTGTGTGTGTGTGTGTGTGTGTGTGTGTGTGTGTGTGTGTGTGTGTGTGTGTGTGTGTGTGTGTGTGTGTGTGTGTGTGTGTGTGTGTGTGTGTGTGTGTGTGTGTGTGTGTGTGTGAGAATAAAGCTGATTTGGAGTAGTACAACCTGAGTTTACCACACCAGGAATTCCTTTTCTATTTCCAGGGCTAGATTACAACCTGTTACAATGGTGCCAACATTTTGTGGCTTATCTTTCAGCTGGGGAGTGGGTGAATGTGTCAAAGACCTGACTAGGCCCAGCACCGCATGGTATGATATGGTAGTTTTTGTTGTGTGCATGTTTATGTACTGAGGAACATGTAACGGTTCCAGAAGAAAGGCACTTTCAATTTCTTTAAGTTGGGTGCTTTTATCAAGGTAAGTGTTTCTTGTTGAAATGCCGTCCCCAGGCTATTCCACTCACAGCAAATATAAGCCTGGGATATCAACCATTAAAAATTGGCCTTAGTGGTAGTGACCATAGAATCGTATAGGAGTGACCTTACCGAGTAAAGAATTTTTCATCGTCACTACTTAACACAGTCAGAAAGTCATAAATATTGCTCAACCCTGACCATTTACACAATTTATCTTCAAATGTGATTTTAATCCTAAAACTAACTAATGAATGCCAAGTTTGATGCGTTGGTCCACCAGATCTGTGGAAGTGTCTGGGAACAAGATTAGGTGTAATGTGACTAACCTGACGTCATTTAAAAGCATATGCCATCCTTCAGCGTAACATGTCACCCTTTATGAAGCACATGTTTATGTCATATTCGACATAGTGGGCAATGTCACATTTGATATGGGTGATTATGTCACACAGTAAGGGCACATTTATGAACCCTTTATAAAGCATGACATATGGTTATAGATGCTTTGTAACACATTTATGTAGTGCTTATGAAGACATTATGAAGGCTTTATAAAGCCTTTATGAGCAGAAGATAATTTAAAGTGGGACCCTGGACTCATACTGTACCATTCATACAGCATTCCTCTGAATGGGGTATGACACAGGAAGGCGTATGACAAACTCCTTTCAGTCCCCCATTTCCTTCAGTAGCATCCATTCTTTAGTAACTGCCGCAAAAGCCTTTGGTTTAGAATGAATGAAATCGATGATAAACATTTGCATTATTGGCAGATGAAAGTTAAACCTACCATAACCATACTGGGTGACTGCCAAAATGGGAATGCTTTTTTCATACTGGGTGACTGCCAAAATGGGACTGCTTTTTTCATACTGGGTGACTGCCAAAATGGGACTGCTTTTTTCATACTGGGTGACTGCCAAAATGGGACTGCTTTTTTCATACTGGGTGACTGCCAAAATGGGACTGCGTTTTTCATACTGGGTGACTGCCAAATGGGACTGCGTTTTTCATACTGGGTGACTGCCAACATGGGACTGCGTTTTTCATACTGGGTGACTGCCCAACATATGGGTGACTGCCAAAATGGGACTGCGTTTTTCATACTGGGTGACTGCCAACATGGGACTGCGTTTTTCATACTGGGTGACTGCCAACATGGGACTGCGTTTTTCATACTGGGTGACTGCCAACATGGGACTGCTTTTTTCATGTTCCTTTTTTGTGCTAGATGAATATATGACATTGGTGTTATGGCCTCAAGCAAGGCTAGACATGTTGTAGAGTGCCTTTGTAAAGTGTTGCCAATTTATTTTGTGATATTAAAGCAACTTTAACTCCACAAACGTACAATAGATGAAATGGCACTGACAAATAATCATAGTTTTCAAGTAAATTCTGTGTCCTATACGACTATTCCACATCCGTGGTGGCTGGTGGCTCCTAAATATTTCATTTTAGTGATGACATACACATAGACCCAGTTTGACTTTGATTTATATATTCTCTCTCTCTGCTCCCTTCAATTTCTGGATCTCTGAGCGAGAGCCTTCATCCCCCATACGACCGTCTGTCAGTCAGAGTTTCGACATTTCATTCAAGGCTTGATTATGTCCCAGTCTTGGCCACAGGGTATGCCTTCAGCTCCCCTAGACCTTTTCACCTCTTATCTATCTGTTTATTTTGCTACCAGCACTCTCCGCAAATCCCTTTAAAGAGTGACTGCCTTTAAAAAGCAAAGAATCCCTTAGAAAATGGCCTAGGTGGCATCAATATGAGTCAGAAATTGTTATTCTAGTGTCAAAATTGACTACAAAGTGTGTATAGGATCATTTTGGTCATTAAGTCAGTTTAGTCAAAAACAGAGTTTGGAACATCTGTGCATCACACCAGGTAAATGAAGGTTGGGTTTGGTTTTACGATGTCCATTTACCCACTAACATGAGGTGAACAGCTGCAATGATTGCTCTCTTTCCAATAGCATAGACTATGAGACAGAAATGCCAAGCAGCTCTGACTATTTACATAAGACAACACATCAACATTTTTTTACTTGAGAAATACTGCAAAAAACACCTTAGTTTGATGTAAAATTGCCTAACTAAAATATGCCTTTCAAAATTAATTACAGTTATCTTATATTCATTCTGGAGGTTTTGAGGAAGTGAAGTAGGCCTCCTCATCTACAGTATCTCATGGTGGACAAACATCATTAACCAAACGCAGAATTGGTCACGAGGTATTGCTCGCCTGAGGTAGAGAACCTTATGATAAGCTGTAGACCACACTATCTAACAAGAGATTTCTCATCTATATTATTCGTAGCCATCTATTTACCACCACAGAACGAAGCTGGCACTAAGACAGCTCTCAACCAACTCTATAAGGCCATAAGCAAAGAAATAAATGCTCACCCAGAAGCGGCGCTCCTAGTGGCCGGGTACTTGAATGCAGACAGCATGTCACATGTGCATCCAGAAGAAAAGAAAATCCTAGACCACCTTTACTCCACACACAGATATGCATACAAAGCTCTCCCCCACCCTCCATTTGGCAAATCTGACCATAATTCTATCCTCCTGATTTCTGCTTACAAGCAAAAACTAAATCAGGAAGTACCAGTGACTCGTTCAATATGGAAGAGGTCAGATGACATAGATGCTACACTACAGGACTGTTTTGCTAGCACAGACTGGAATATGTTCCGGGATTTATCCAATGGCATTGAGGAGTACACCACCTCAATCATTGGCTTCATCAATAAGTGCATCGATGACCTCAGTGACTGTACGTACATATACCAACAAGAAGCCATGGATTACAGGCAACATCCGTATCGAGCTAAAGGCTAGAGCTGCCGCTTTCAAGGAGCGGGAGACTAATCCGGACGCTTATAAGAAATCCCGCTATGCCCTCAGACAAACCATCAAACAAGCAAAGTGTCAATACAGGATTAAGTTTGAATCCTTCTACTCCTGCTCTGACGCTCGTCGGATGTGGCAGGGCTTGAAAACTATTAAGGACTACAAAGAGAAACCCAGACATGAGTTGCCCAGTGATGCGAGCCTATCAGATGAGAGAAAGGCCTTTTATGCTCACTTCGAGGCAAGCAACACTGAAGAGCACTAGCTGCACGAGAGCACCAGCTGTTCTGGATGGCTGTGTGATAACGATCTTGGTAGCCGATGTGAACAAAACCTTTAAACAGGTCAACATTCACAAAGCCGCTGGGCCAGACGGATTTAAACGTGTTAACCCTCGCAAGGCTGCAGGCCCAGACGGCATCCCCAGCCGCGCCCTCAGAGCATGCGCAGACCAGCTGGCCGGTGTGTTTACGGACATATTCAATCAATCCCTATACCAGTCTGCTGTTCCCACATGCTTCAAGAGGGCCACCATTGTTCCTGTTCCCAAGAAAGCAAAGGTAACTGAGCTAAACGACTACCGCCCCGTAGCACTCACTTCCGTCATCATGAAGTGCTTTGAGAGACGAGTCAAGGACCATATCACCTCCACCCTACCTGACACCCTAGACCCACTCCAATTTGCTTACCGCCCAAATAGGTCCACAGACGACGCAATCTCAACCACACTGCCCACTGCCCTAACCCACCTGGACAAGAGGAATACCTATGTGAGAATGCTGTTCGTTGACTACAGCTCGGCATTCAACACCATAGTACCCTCCAAGCTCGTCATCAAGCTCGAGACCCTGGGTCTCGACCCCGCCCTGTGCAACTGGGTACTGGACTTCCTGACGGGCCGCCCCCAGGTGAGTGAGGGTGAGGGTAGGCAACAACATCTCCTCCCCACTGATCCTCAACACGGGGGCCCCACAAGGGTGCGTTCTGAGCCCTCTCCTGTACTCCCTGTTCACCCACGACTGCGTGGCCACGCACGCCTCCAACTCAATCATCAAGTTTGCGGACGACACAACAGTGGTAGGCTTGATTACCAACAACGACGAGACGGCCTACAGGGAGGAGGTGAGGGCCCTCGGAGTGTGGTGTCAGGAAAATAACCTCACACTCAACGACAACAAAACTAAGGAGATGATTGTGGACTTCAGGAAACAGCAGAGGGAACACCCCCCTATCCACATCGATGGAACAGTAGTGGAGAGGGTAGCAAGTTTTAAGTTCCTCGGCATACACATCACAGACAAACTGAATTGGTCCACTCACACTGACAGCGTCGTGAAGAAGGCGCAGCAGCGCCTCTTCAACCTCAGGAGGCTGAAGAAATTTGGCTTGTCACTAAAAGCACTCACAAACTTCTACAGATGCACAATCGAGAGCATCCTGGCGGGCTGTATCACCGCCTGGTACGGCAACTGCTCCGCCCTCAACTGTAAGGCTCTCCAGAGGGTAGTGAGGTCTGCACAACGCATCACCGGGGGCAAACTACCTGCCCTCCAGGACACCTACACCACCCGATGTTACAGGAAGGCCATAAAGATCATCAAGGACATCAATCACCCGAGCCACTGCCTGTTCACCCCGCTTATCATCCAGAAGGCGAGGTCAGTACAGGTGCATCAAAGCTGGGACCGAGAGACTGAAAAACAGCTTCTATCTCAAGGCCATCAGACTGTTAAACAGCCACCACTAACATTGAGTGGCTGCTGCCAACACACTGTCATTGACACTGACCCAACTCCAGCCACTTTAATAATGGGAATTGATGGGAAATTATGTAAATATATCACTAGCCACTTTAAACAATGCTATATAATGTTACTTACCCTACATTATTCATCTCATATGCATACGTATATACTGTACTCTATATCATCGACTGCATCCTTATGTAATACATGTATCACTAGCCACTTTAACTATGCCACTTTGTTTACTTTGTCTACATACTCATCTCATATGTATATACTGTACTCGATACCATCTACTGTATGCTGCCCTGTACCATCACGCATTCATATATCCTTATGTACATATTCTTTATCCCCTTACACTATGTATAAGACAGTAGTTTTGGAATTGTTAGTTAGATTACTTGTTGGTTATCACTGCATTGTCGGAACTAGAAGCACAAGCATTTCGCTACACTCGCATTAACATCTGCTAACCATGTGTATGTGACAAATAAGATTTGATTTGATTTGATGTGTACTCAAAGCACCTTCACTGACATTTTCAACCTCTCCCTGACCGAGTCTGTAATACCTACATGTTTCAAGCAGACCACCATAGTCCCTGTGACCAAGAAAGAGAAGGCAACCTGCCTAAATAATTACCGCCCCATTGCACTCATGTTGGTAGCCATGAAGTGCTTTGTAAGGCTGGTCATGGCTCATATCAAGAGCATCCTCCTGGACACGCTAGACCCACTCCAATTCACAAACTGCCCCAACAGATCCACAGATGATGCAAGCTCTATTGCACTCCACACTGCCCTTTCCCACCTGGACAAAAGGATCACCTATGTGAGAATGCTGTTCATTGAATACAGTTCAGCGTTCAACACCATAGTACCCAAGAAGCTCATCGCTGAGCTAAGGACTCTATGACTATACACCTCCCTATGCAACTGATCCTTAAAACTGGGGCCCGTCAGGGGTGTGTACTTAGTCCCCTCCTGTATTCCCTGTTCACCCACGACTGATTGGCCAAACACGACTCCAACGCCATCATTCAGTTTGCTGATGACACAACAGTGGTAGGCCTGATCACCGACAACGATGAGATGGCCTATAGGGAGGAGGTCAGAGAACTGTCATCGTGGTGCCAGGACAACAAACTCTCCCTCAATGTGAGCAATACAAAGGAGCTGATTGTGTACTACAGGAAAAGGCAGGCTGAACAGGCCCCCATTAACATCGACGGGGCTGTAGTGGAGTGCATCACCGCCTGGTATGGCAACTGCTCGGCATCTGACCGTAAGGCGCTACAGAGGGTAGTGCAAACGGCCCAGTACATTACTGGGGCCAAGCTTCCTGCCATCCAGGACTTACTATATAATAGGTGGTGTAAGAGGAAAGGATGTGTAAAATTGTCAGAGACCCCAGAGACCCCTAGACTGTTTTCTCTGCTATACCGCATGGCACCGGAGCGCCAAGTCTAGGACCAAAAGGCTCCTCAACAGCTTCTACCCCCAAGACATAAGACTGCTGAACAAATAATGAAATCGCCACCGGACAATTTACATTGACCTCCCCCCCTCCCCTTTGTACACTGCTGCTACTCGCTATTTGTTATCTATTAATAGTCACTTCGCCCCCACCTACATGTACAGATTTAGTCTACTTATTTTAGTCTACTTGATAAATATTTTCTTAACTCTTCTTGAACTGCACTGTTGGTTAAGGGCTTGAAAGTAAGCATTTCATGGTAAAGTCTATACTTGTTGTATTCGACGCATGTGACAATTAAAGTTTGATTTAATTTGATTTTGAAACACACCTCGAAGACTGAAAAACACACCTCTGACTGAAATCTCTTTTTTCTAATTAGCAACAGAAAAACAAGTGCTCCTTAAATAGTTGGAGATCACACGAGGATATGCCATAAGGAAAAAAGAGGTTGCATCTGTTTATTTAGTTGTTTATGCTTTGATGATGACATTCAAGACCAAAACAGGATACTAAATATATTTAGAATACATACCTGTAAAAAAAGCGTACATGCTTCACAGCACAGAACGACAACCCACACATTTCAACTTGCTTCACACTTAAGTTACATGTGATGACAAGGAAATGCTTTAAGTGTAAACATGTCATTTCTAAATGTCACGCCTACAGTTTCAAATGAGGTTAATGGATGATAAGCAAAGGTAACATATACAAATACATATTGCCTGATATTGACTTCATTATTATTCTGACTTTCCAATAGCGTCAATGAAACAACCACTTCTTTCTCCTGTATCCCTCCTGTGTCCCCTCTATTGACAATAAGGCATTAGTCAAGGAGCAGATTGGAGGACAGACTGCTGTGCCCCTCTTCATGAGCCTTCCTGTGAGGACTCCCTCCACTCTCCGCTTGATTACGCCCAGGGGGAGCGGGGCGTCTGGATAATAATTTGATTGCCACTCCATCCGCTTTGGAAGCGGAAATGCAGAAACATGCTACTGTATATTTGCACATGGCAGCTGTTTAAGCTCATCTCATTGTGGTGGCAACTACAGTAGGAGCCCTATGGAACTGTCCTGAGAAATGTGTGGCTGCTTCAGTAATTTAGTTCTCCTTGCCCTGGTTTTGACACAAACTCGTCATGAGCTGGAAGTCAAAAATGGATCTGAACTGGCTAAACCGGCACTTAGTATACAACCAGCAAGTATGTTTATCTGCATCCTTTAGAAAATCCTTTTGAAATTGATATGTGTCTTATGTTTTATTGCATCTGTTGTGTCACCTGCCTTGGAAGGAGACGTGTGGCCTTGGCGCAGAGAGATATTATACCACATTTTCACGGCGTAATTAGACACCCCTCACACACACATGCACACACAGACACACATACATACACACACACACCCTTGTTCCTAAGACATGTCACGTCTGCAATACGGGCTGAGCTAATTGAATGTGCCAGTCAAGTGGGACGTCACACTTATCTAATACGACCGGTACTTTGGGGCTGTGCTCTGTCGTGTTCCCGTAATAACTCCTCCACAATTACCCCCTCCTCCTCTCCATTCTCCTCCTCCTCCCTGAGCCAGAACTGAAGTAGTGTCGTTACACTGATGGTAAACTGTGCCCCCATCCTGCCTCTGGCTATCCTCTTCTCATCCCCTTTCTCTGTCAGGAGGCATCCCCAGGGCTTCAGACTGCCGTGGTTTGCATTACTCACATAATCACAGACGCTTACTGCGTAAATGCACACAGATCAGATCACAGAGAATGTGGGGGGAAAGATGCACAAAGTCACTGAGGATTCATCACGTTGAGAAGAACTGTGGTTCTGCCGTAGTCAGCAAGGGAGATGTTAATGTAGCTGGGATAATTAATGGGAGTATTGGCTTGGTGATACATTATTGTGGCTTGGAGCGACCAACTTTGCTAGAGTTGTTTTTCAATAGCGTCGTTCTTAAGCGAGGTACTACCTTTTTTAATTAGATACAACTAACAGCTGGATAAGAAAAGCAATATTTCAGTCAGACCGTAGGGTCAACGGCCTGCTGATTCATATTCTAAGAAAATTAACCTCTCTTCTGCTTTGTTGGAGGGCAATTCCAAGATAACAGAATGATGCTGAGACTCAGTTTCTTCACTTTGAAATTTAGGGAGTTGCTCTGGTTCCGGATTTTCTGTAAACCTGATTTGGCTAATAACTGAGATTTCTGTACAGAATATTTTTGTATGTGATCGGCGATGAATGCCTTTGTCTGGTGTAGCCTACAAACTTCATGTTGTACACAAATGACATGGTCGACATGTTCTAACTTCTGCATTCCATGCCTCAGTAGCCTATTAAGTGTAAGCGGGATTTCATGTTCAGATGCACCCTTCAGATGCACGCTTGCTCCGTTCGCATTGTTTATTCCCAAAGAGTGGCGGGATACGTATGATAAGTTATGGAATATCTCCATTCACGCCTTCTACTGCCTGGCATCTGACCAGCTGCTTCCAACCGGAATCAACAAATAAGTGTCACAAGGATTTCCACTGTGGTAGAGAAGGGTGAAACAGAGGTAGAAAGAGCAGAAACACATAGATAGAAAGAGGCAGAAAGAGGCAGAAGTGAAGGGAGAGAAAGTCTGGAGGAGTCAAGAGGTAGAGAAGATGGGAAAATCAATCACATCTCTTGACCACAATCAATAGCCACCACAAACCCACCAAGAGACAGAAATATTGACTGTCTCCTATTTCTGTGTCTCTTGTCATTACACAATTACATCATGTGGTGTTTACAGTTTACTGTACAGACACCAATTCAATCAATTGCAGATAATCTAGTGTGGTTTCACACCAGGTAAAACATACACCTTTATTTAACTAGTATTAGAGGCTATTACTTTCACGGACACAACACATTGACAGGAAACCACACCTGTCCTTAATATACATCATATTCTGAGTGAGCATATAGTGTGGTTTTCTTTGATCTGTAAATGATTGTACCTGTATCTGTATATGATTATGGTCTACTGTATACGGAATGAGATCTCTACCCTCTCCTAGTGACATTACACACCTGCTATTACTGTTGTCTACAGTATGTATGCACCCCGATCAGCGTTGCTGTTTACATACCCTCCAGATAAACACACACACACACACAGTTCTCTCCTTGAGTCTCCAGATCCAGGGGTCTACCCCCGGCAGCGGCAGCGCACATGAAGCAGGGAGGTGAGGGCGGATGGCGCGGTGCCCCTTTGTGCTCTCTGACACTGTGGGGCCCATTGAAGATCAAAAGCTTGGGAGGGAAGCAGTGGGCCCTGGTGGTCTAGCATAATTAAAACCTGGATGAGCCTGAGACACTCTAAAGGGATAATGAGACGGGGCAGACTCTAATCCTGCCTCATTATGTTGGGATGCAAGGGTTCAGTAACCAACACTTGGTGTTAGAGCCCTCCCCTCTATACTGCTGATCTGAGGTATAGTCTTTAACTACCATGGGCCCTATGTGTAGCACTTGTGACCAAACACCAGAGAATATGAGGAATAGGTAACATAGCCCTTCAATGGATATGATAGGTGCATAGCCACAGCACTCTCTACTGGTAGAGGAAAGGACTGCATCCTTCCTCAGTCCTCAGTCCACATATGTGCAGTACACGGTTCTGTTCAGTATAAAGTTCTGTTAATATTGTAAAGGGGAAATCATTTATTGCTGTATAATTGGGGCACAATACTGAAAGAGTGTACCTATTAATGGTACAGTACTGCATTAAATATGCTGCAAAATATATACATAGGTAAACAACTAGTCAGCTTTGACATTGAGTAGCACTGCAGGTCGAAAGAGAGAGAGAGATCATCCAGCCAGCCTCACAATCCAATCCCCACGGTTGTCCCAACGGAGCACCCAGCCCTGAGCATGCAAAGTCATTGTGAAGACAATGGAAGGACACCACACCTCCACAGGGTTGAACTCTGTGTCCTCGCTGCTTTATTGCTTTCTCTCCCGCTCAGTCTCTCTCCCGCTCAGGCTCTCTCCCGCTCAGGCTCTATCCCACTCTGTCTCTCTCCTCCTCAGTCCCTCTCCCGCTCAGTCTCTCTCCCGCTCAGTCTCTCTCCTCCTCAGTCCCTCTCCCGCTCAGTCTCTCTCCCGCTCGGTCTCTCTCCCGCTCAGTCTCTCTCCCGCTCAGTCTCTCTCCCGCTCAGTCTCTCTCCCGCTCAGTCTCTCTCCGCTCAGGCTCTATCCTGCTCTGTCTCTCTCCCCTTCAGTCTCTCTCCCGCTCAGGCTCTATCCCGCTCTGTCTCTCTCCTCCTCAGTCCCTCTCCCGCTCAGTCTCTCTCCTGCTCAGTCTCTCTCCCGCTCAGTCTCTCTCACGCTCAGGCTCTATCCCGCTCTGTCTCTCTCCCATTCAGTCTCTCTCCTGCTCAGTCTCTCTCCTCCTAAGTCTCTCTCCTGATCAGTCTCTCTCCTGCTCAGTCTCTCTCCTGCTCAGTCTCTATCCTACTCAGGCTCTCTCCTGTTCAGTCTCTATCCCGCTCAGTCTCCATCCCGCTCAGTCTCCCTCCCGCTCAGTCTCTCTCCCCTTCAGTCTCTCTCCCGCTCAGGCTCTATCCCGCTCTGTCTCTCTCCTCCTCAGTCCCTCTCCCGCTCAGTCTCTCTCCTCCTCAGTCTCTCTCCTGCTCAGTCTCTCTCCTGCTCAGTCTCTATCCTACTCAGGCTCTCTCCTGTTCAGTCTCTCTCCAGCTCAGTCTCCATCCCGCTCAGTCTCCATCCCGCTCAGTCTCTCTCCCGCTCAGTCTCTCTACTGCTCAGTCTCTCTCATGCTCAGTCTCTCTCCTGCTCAGTCTCTCTCCTGCTCAGTCTCCCTCCTGCTCAGTCTCCCTCCTGCTCAGTCTCTCTCCTGCTCAGTCTCTCTCCTGCTCAGTCTCTCTCATGCTCAGTCTCCCTCCTGCTCAGTCTCTCTCATGCTCAGGCTCCCTCCTGCTCAGTCTCTCTCGTGCTCAGTCTCCATCCCGCTCAGTCTCTCTCATGCTCAGGCTCCCTCCTGCTCAGTCTCTCTCATGCTCAGTCTCCATCCTGCTCAGTCTCTCTCCTGCTCAGCCTCAATCCTGCTCAGTCTCTATCCTGCTCAGTCTCTCTCCTGCTCAGTCTCAAGCCTGCTCAGTCTCTCTCCTGCTCAGTCTCTCTCCTGCTCAGTCTCTCTCCTGCTCAGTCTCAATCCTGCTCAGTCTCTCTCCTGCTCTGTTGCCTAATTAGTTATTTATCTACCTCCCTCTTTCAGTCTTGCCTCTCAACAGTCTCACCCTGAAATGTTCAATCTCTTTCCTGTCCCAGTCTCTTTCTTTCTGGACTTTCGCTCTCTATCCTGCATTTATCTATTCCCGTCTCTTCATCTTTCTCCTATCTATCCGTCCTTCGCTTTGCGGTAACCTGTATCTATTTTTCATTGGGTCCAGTTGTTATTATTCTGCACCCTCAGTCTTATTTAAGAACACATTCATTCTGACAATGACAACCCTGCTACAGCAGCTGTGCATCTTCACCAGTCTGCTACTGCAATCAATAAGTGCCAATTTTATCCCTGGGAACCTTGCATTGCGGCTCCTCCGTCTCCCTTCTGTTCGCTCACTACCCTCCCATTGCCTCTGTTGGACATCTGTTAGCATGCTACATAACACTTTCTTGGTTTGACAGGATGACAGCTACTATAAAGTGGCATAATGCCACTACCTGTCAAACAGAAAATGTAACAAAAATGCTTATCTTTGTTCGGTACATAAGGGAGAAATCACCACAATTTAGACAGCGATTTAGTCAGCCGAGAACATTGACAACAGCAGTAATGAAAGTATCTGCATAGACAATACTGTGCAGCCGACATCATCGACCTGGCCAAGACTTTCGACTCTGTCAATCACCACATTCTCAACAGCCTTGGTTTCTCAAATGACTGCCTCGCTTGGTTCACCAACTACTTCTCAGATAGAGTTCAGTGTGTCAAATCGGAGGGCCTGTTGTCCGGACCTCTGGCAGTCTCTATGGTAGTGCCACAAGGTTAAATTCTTGGGGCGACTCCTTTCTCTGTATACATCAATGATGTCGCTCTTGCTGCTGGTGATTCTCTGATCCACCTCTACGCAGACGACACCATTCTGTATACGTCTGGCTCTTCTTTGGACACTGTGTTATCAAATCTCCAGATGATCTTCAATGCCATACAACACTCCTTCCGCGGCCTCCAACTGCTCTTAAACGCAAGTAAAACTAAATGCATTCCCGCACCGGCCCGCCCGTCGAGCAACACTACTCTGTACGGTTCTGACTTAGAATATGTGGACAACTACAAATACCTAGGTGTCTGTTTAGACTGTAAACTCTCCTCCCAGACTCACATTAAGCATCTCCATCTAGAATCGGCTTCCTATTTTCGCAACAAAGCATCCTTCACTCATGCTGCCAAACATACCCTCGTAACACGGACTATTCTACCGATCCTTGACTTCAGCGATGTCATTTACAAAATAGCCCCCAACACTCTACTCAGCAAATTGGATGTCGTCTATCACAGTGCCATCCGTTTTGTCACCAAAGCCCCATATACTACCCACCACTGCAACCTGTATGCTCTCATTGGCTGGCCCTCGCTTCATATTCGTTGCCAAACCCACTGGCTCCAGGTCATCTAAGTCTTTGCTAGGTAAAGCCACGCCTTATCTCAGCTCACTGGTCACCATAAGCAGCACCCACCCGTAGCATGCGCTCCAGCAGGTATATTTCACTGTTCACCTTTTCTCTGCTGCCAATGACTGGAACGAATTGCAAAAATCACTGAAGCTGGAGACTTATATCTCCCTCACTAACTTAAAGCATCAGCTGTCAGAGCAGCTTACCGATCATTGCATCTGTACACAGTCCATCTGTAAACAGCCCACCAAACTACCTCATCCCTATATTTTTTGTTTTTGCTCCTTTGCACCCCAGTATCTCTACTTGCACATTCATCTTCTGCACATTTATGACTCCAGTGTTTAATTGCTAAATTGAAATTATTTCGCCAAATGACCTATTTATTGCCTTACCTCCCTAATCTTACTACATTTGCACACACTGTATATAGATTTTTATATTGTATTATTGACTGTAGGTTTGTTTATCCCATGTGTAACTCTGTGTTGTTTGTGTAGATTTCTTTGCTTTATCTTGGCCAGGTCGCAATTGTAAATGAGAACTTGTTCTCATCTGTCCTACCTGGTTAAATAAAGGTGAAATAAAAAATAAATCAAAACATCTGAATTATCTTTATCCACTCAGTACTTGCAGTCTGATAGTAGTATAGAGATGCCTGGTCTCAGACCCTAGTCAAAGTGGATGGGATGACAACTACAGAAGTTCTGTTTCCTTTAAAGAAATTGAATAAGGGCCATGCAGGAAACACTAATCTGGTTTTGATGTCCAGTGATTCTGAGATGTGTCCTTCAGTTATACTGTCATTGGGTTTAGAGGGCGCAATTCTCCTACCCAAGACACTCAAATGGCTTCGTAATACGATGACCAACATGTTCTGATCTGCACTTAATATTGTTCGGGCTGTACAGCTAAAGGTAATGGGTATGGGAAAGATGTGGATGGTGCGGAGGGAGAATTGAGATTAGATTTCCAATACTATACATTCATACCATTGTAAACAGATTAGCAATGTTAAAGCAGGTGCAGAGAAATGCTTATGTTTCTAGCTCCAGTTTTTTACAGCATACACCTGTATATATATATATATATATATATATATATATATATATATATATATATATATATATATATATATATATATATATATATCTCAGAACGTGCAATATCAGAAGGTCAGAGTCTGGAGTATTTATACAGGATGAGCTATGTCAAGAAAAGATTATGTACATAAACTCATAAAATGTACATAAATGCACGTGATGTTAGAACGTTCTCTCCATTCTAGAATGTGATTGTTACGCAACAGTATATTTAATCCGAGCTGCCCTCAAACTGTTTTCAACAAGTCAATTTCAAATTATTTTCTAACGTTTTTTTATTTTCTACTGCATCGCAGTCATAGTTGTTTTAGTTGCCAATAATAACTCTAGCATAATATATTTGTGTATATTCCTTATAACCGCGGACACGCGAGGTAAAGTTACTCATTTCATAACCTTTGTGGCATTATAATGCTTAGGTAGCTAGCTACATTCTTCTATTAGCTCTGGAAAACAATGCTAATTGCGCCAGAGAAGCATTAGCATGTGTTGTATTTTGAAGCTACCCAGGACTCCCAAGTGGCGCAGCTGTCTAAGTCACAGTGTCTTAGTGCTAGAGGTGTCACTACAAACACCCATGCTCAAAACCAGACTGTGTTTTTTTTTCAAAGTAAGTGGCTTAATAGTTTCTGTATGTTGTGTTATACCGTTTCCACTGTTGCTCACTGTGTGTGTGATGCATTATATATTTGTGTATATTCCTTATAACGTGGACACGCAAGGTAACGTTACTCATTTAATAACCTTTATGGTGTTATATTCAATCGCGCTTATGTAGTTAGCTGCATTCTTCTATTCGCTCTGTAAAACAATAATAAGTGCGCCAGAGAAGTATTGGCTTGTTGTATTTTGAAGCTACCCTGGAAAAATATCTTCTTTACCACTTGGTCGTTTTCTGAGTGCACAAAGCTGTTTATCATGTCCGCCTTATCCACTGCCCCAATTTTGAGGTTATAGTCAAGCACACAATCTGGTTTGATTTTTCTCTCTCCAGTCAGGTGGTCCACCTACACTGTGGCCGACATGGTTGCTGTATGGACAGTAGAGAGGACATTGTCATGCCACTTTACTGCCAGCTGTTGACATTTCTTATTTTGTATAACGGGTCATTTAGGATGGCAATAGCATTGTTGACGAAATGCAGGCATCGCAGCAGAACTAGGAAGCGGTCTTGGGAAAAGAGGGTGGCAAGAAGGGAGTTGCAAACATAGGATCTGTGCTCCAGTATTCTCTTAGGGGGTTCTTCTTTACTATCCCCATGAGAAGGACTGTCACCAGGAAGGTATACATTTCACTAATTGTGGTTGTCACCCATTTAGCGAGTTTACCTTCCACTCCTGGCCCTCTCTTCTCCTGTAGCTCCAAGGCATAGCGATTGGTCTCCTCTACTGTGTCTCCCACCAGCTCCTCTGTCAGAAACAACTTGAAGCACTATGCCTCAGTTGGAAATGGCAAGGGGCGTTGCACTCCAGACTGGGACTCATCAAAGCAAACAGCAGGGCCAGGAGGGGTGAAATGGCTGGCGGCCTTCCAGCTACCACAACTCCTGTACTTCATCCACTGTCGGTATGCCTCCATCACCACCAGCATCTTCAAGTGACCTGGGACTTCATCAGTGGACAAAGGATCCTCAGATTCAGGGTTCTCAATGGCTACAAGGTTGGGGGGCAGCTCCTCACTGTCAGAATCTGATTCCTGACTTTCATACTCAGACTCATTGTCAGAATAAAATAAAAACTTCTATCGCTGTAGAATGATCACACCCGTGTGTTAGTACATGTGAAAAGGTTAAACACTGTTTCCCATGCTTATTCAATGAACATGCACCTGTGGAACAGTCGTAAACCTTCTTAGGGATAGGCGTCCCGCTAGCGAAATTGCAGGGCACGCAATTCAAATAAATATTTGTGATATTAAACATTTGTGACCACACAATTATCTTGCGTAATTTAAAAGCTTAAATTCTTGTTAACCTCTTCAACCTATGGGGGCGAACATTTGAGGAATAGAGGCGTTTAGCTGCCCATAATGTCATTATTGGATAAAAAGACGTGCCCGTTTTAAGCACAATATTTTGTCACGAGAAGATGCTCGATTTTGCATGGAATTGACAGCCTTGGAAAGACAAAACTCTGACGTTTCCAAACTGCAAAGATATTATCTGTGAGTGCCCCAGAACTAATGTTACAGGCGAAACCAAGATGAAACTTCAAACAGGAAATGAACAGTGTTTTCTATTCACACATACTAATCATATGCATATACTATATTCCTGGCATGAGTAGCAAGGTGCTGAAATGTTGCGCGATTTTTAACAGAATGTTCGAAAAAGTAGGGTGTAGGATCAACAGGTTAAAATCACAAATAGCGATTAAATAAATCACTTACTTTTGAAATCTCTTTCTCTGTTTGCAATCCAAAGGGTCCCAGCTACAATATGAATTGTCGTTTTGTTAGATAAATTCCTCCCAAAAAGTCTGTTTTGATTTTAAAAATCCACTCATTCAACACTCATTCAACACAAAGACAAAGGAGTCCAAAAGCTACCTCTAAGCATTGTTCAAACAAGCCAAACTTAATTTCTATTTAATCCTAATTATCCTAAAATGTAAATAAACTATAATATTTCATACGGAAAGAAGTGTATTCAATAGAAAATATTTTGAGCCGGGAGTCTTGGTACTAGAAACTTCAACATGTTTTCCATACAATGCTACCAATTATATACATATCCTGGCTTCTAGGCCTGAGTAACAGGCAGTTTACTTTGGGCACGTCAGTCAGGCAGAAATTCAGGAAAATAGACCATGGCTCTAATTATTTTAAGACACTAACAGCTTACAGACTGTAGGTAATTAAGGTCACAGTTATGAAAACTTAGGACACTAAAGAGGCCTTTCAACTGACTCTGAAAAACAACAAAAGAGAGATGCCCAGGGACCCTGCTTATCTGTGGGAACATGCCTTAGGCAAGGAGGCATGAGGACTGCAGATGTGGCCAGGGCAATAAATTGCTATGTCCGTACTGTGAGAAGCCTAAGACGGCGCTACAGGGAGATAGTACAGACAGCTGATCATCATCGCAGGGGCAGACCACGTAGCAACACCTGCACACGATCGGTACATCCGAACATAACACATGTGGGACAGGAAAAGGATGGCAACAACAACTACGCAAATTACACCAGGACAATCTCTCCATCAGTGCCAAGACTGTCCGCAATAGGCAGAGAGAGGCTGGACTGAGGGCTTGTAGGCCTGTTGTAGGCAGGTCCTCACCAGACGTCAACAGCAACAACGTCGCCTACGGGTACAAACCCACCATCGCTGGACCAAACAGGGCTGGCAAAAGTACTCTTCACTGACGACTCACGGTTTTGTCTCAAATGGGGTGATGGTCGGATTCACATTTATCGTCGAAGGAATGAGCATTACACTGAGGCCTGTACTCTGGAGCGGGATCGATTTGGAGGTGGAGGGTCCGTCATGGTCTTGGGTGGTGTGTCATAGCATCATCAGACTGAGCTTGTTGTCATTGCAGGCAATCTCAATGCTGTGCGTTACATCCTCCCTCATGTGGTACCCTTCCTGCAGGCTCATCCTGACATGACCCTCCAGCATGACAATGCCACCAGCTATACTGCTTCTACTGTGCGTGATTTCCTGCAAGCCCGGAATGTTAGTGTTCTGCCGTGGCCAGCAAAGAGACCGTATCTCAATCCCATTGAGCACGTCTGGGACCTGTCGGATCGGAGGTTGAGGGCTAGGGCCATTCCCCCCTTAAATGTATGGGAACTTGCAGGTGCCTTGGTGGAAGAGTGGGGTAACATCTCACTGCAAGAACTGGCAAAGCTGGTGCAGTCCATGAGGACGAGATGAACTGCAGTACTTAATGCAGCTGGTGGCCACACCAGATACTGACTGTTGCTTATGATTTTGACCCCCACACTTTGTTCAGGGACGCATTATTTTATTTATGTTAGTCACATATTTATTTTAATTTTATTTTAATTTCACCTTTATTTAACCAGGTAGGCAAGTTGAGAACAAGTTCTCATTTACAATTGTGACCTGGCCAAGATAAAGCAAAGCAGTTCGACACATACAACGACACAGAGTTACACGTGGAGTAAAACAAACGTACAGTCAATAATTCAGTAGAAACAAGTCTATATACGATGTGAGCAAATGAGGTGAGATAAGGGAGGTTAAGGCAAAAAAAGGCCATGGTGGCAAAGTAAATACTACCATCCGCTGAGGGTACTTATGGGTTCCAGGGCTCCCTCAGTGTACGGTACCTGGAACCCATAAGTACCCTCAGCGGACGGTACCTGGAACCCGTAGGTACTGTTTGACATGTTCCTGCATGGATTATCGGCGGGGGTAAAGGACAAGCTTGCAGCCCGGGAACGACTGTTGGATCTAGACTCACTCATCGCCTTAACCATCCGGATCAATGGACAGTTACTGGAATGTCGGAGGGAGAAGAGGTCTAATTTGACTCCCTCCAGGATCACACCTTGCATTTGATGAACTCCGGGAAGTCCCAGAGAGGATCCGAGCTTACCCGAGTTCCTCCAAGAGCCTCCGAAGACTGTCAAGTCGCCTCTTCCTGAGCCGATGCAGCTCAGCAGGGCTAGGGTGCCTCCAACCGAACTCATACGCAGACCGAACACCCTGAGTTGTCTGTATTGTGGTACTCTCTGTCATTATGTGTCTACCTGTCCCTTCAAGAGACCCAGCTCATTTGTAGTAGTGAGTACTCTGGTGGGTCTTAAAGGTAATTGTTCTTCTCCCCTTACTCGCCCCTCTCTCCATGCCATCCTGCTGTGGGGGCAACCAGTCCAAGTCTCTCCAGGTACTCACCGACTCGGAGGTCGACGTCAGTCTCATGGACGTTACCCTGGCGTCCGAGCTGGGCATCCCCACTCAACCCAGAGGATTCCAGTACCTGGTTGACTTGGAGGGCTTAGGCCCGGGGGGAGAGGTGCTGGGTCTCCACTAGGACATCCCAGGCTTCATCTCTGAGTTCCAGCACCGGCAACCCGGCACCCCGCTCAACCAGGTATGCGCACAGGGGTGGGGGGTGGGGGGCTACTGTCACTCCCTGATCTCCACCTCTGGATTACCGACTTCTGCCTAACCTGAGCATGCCTGCCATCCTGTACTTTGGTCTCTGCTCTGGATTATCGACTCCTGCCTGCCTTGACCTTGTGATTTGCCTACCCCTGTGGTTACAATAAACATTGTTACTTCACACAGCCTGCAGTTGGGTCTTACCTTGATTCCTGAGAGTTACTAAAGTTGCACTTAAACACTCATTATTTACAGAAAGTCTCAGACCACTTGCGAGTCACTTTATACACAGAAGATCTCTGCTAAACAAAAATCAAGATGTTTGTTTTTCTGTGACCACTGATAACTTCAGAACAAAGTTAATAACTACAAACACAAAGTTGCCAGTGTCTTTGCTGTTGTTACAGTTAAGCGAAGGATAACAAGATGATTCAAATTAAATATTAGATAACTGCATTAAAATCTAAATTCAGTAGGCCTAAAGGCTACATACAGTGCCTCTGGAAAGTATTCAGACCCATTGACTTTTTCACAATTGATTAAATTGTTCGTTTCCTCATCAACCTACACACAATAGCAGATAATACATAGCAAATACAGGTTTTTAGAAATGTTTGCTAACCTACTTAAAAAACGGAAACATCACATTTACATAAGTATTCAGAGCCTTTACTCATTACTTTGTTGAAGCACCGATGGCAGTGATTACAGCATCGAGTCTTCTTGGGAATGATGCTACAAGCTTGGCACACCTGTATTTGGAGAGTTTTGGAGAGAGTATTTGAGAGAGCTTCAACTGGAAGCCAGTGGAGAGAGCGGAGGAGCGGGGTGACGTGAGAGAACTTGGGAAGGTTGAACACCAGACGGGCTGCGGCGTTCTGGATGAGTTGTAGGGGTTTAATGGCACAGGCAGGGAGCCCAGCCAACAGCGAGTTGCAGTAATCCAGACGGGAGATGACAAGTGCCTGGATTAGGACCTGCGCTGCTTCCTGTGTGAGGCAGGGTCGTACTCTGCGGATGTTGTAGAGCATGAACCTACAGGAACGGGCCACCGCCTTGATGTTAGTTGAGAACGACAGGGTGTTGTCCAGGATCACGCCAAGGTTCTTAGCCCTCTGGGAGGAGGACACAATGGAGTTGTCAACCGTGATGGCGAGATCATGGAACGGGCAGTCCTTCCCCGGGAGGAAGAGCAGCTCCGTCTTGCCGAGGTTCAGCTTGAGGTGGTGATCCGTCATCCACACTGATATGTCTGCCAGACATGCAGAGATGCGATTCGCCACCTGGTCATCAGAAGGGGGAAAGGAGAAGATTAATTGTGTGTCGTCTGCATAGCAATGATAGGAAAGACCATGTGAGGTTATGACAGAGCCAAGTGACTTGGTGTATAGCGAGAATAGGAGAGGGCCTAGAACAGAGCCCTGGGGGACACCAGTGGTGAGAGCGCGTGGTGAGGAGACAGATTCTCGCCACGCCACCTGGTAGGAGCGACCTGTCAGGTAGGACGCAATCCAAGCGTGGGCCGCGCCGGAGATGCCCAACTCGGAGAGGGTGGAGAGGAGGATCTGATGGTTCACAGTATCGAAGGCAGCCGATAGGTCTAGAAGGATGAGAGCAGAGGAGAGAGAGTTAGCTTTAGCAGTGCGGAGCGCCTCCGTGATGCAGAGAAGAGCAGTCTCAGTTGAATGACTAGTCTTGAAACCTGACTGATTTGGATCAAGAAGGTCATTCTGAGAGAGATAGCGGTAGAGCTGGCCAAGGACAAGAGTTCAAGAGTTTTGGAGAGAAAAGAAAGAAGGGATACTGGTCTGTAGTTGTTGACATCGGAGGGATCGAGTGTAGGTTTTTTCAGAAGGGGTTCAACTCTCGCTCTCTTGAAGACGGAAGGGACGTAGCCAGCGGTCAGGGATGTTGATGGTTGATGAGCGAGGTGAGGTAAGGGAGAAGGTCTCCGGAAATGGTCTGGAGAAGAGAGGAGGGGATAGGGTCAAGCGGGCAGGTTGTTGGGCGGCCGGCCGTCACAAGACGCGAGATTTCATCTGGAGAGAGAGGGGAGAAAGAGGTCAGAGCACAGGGTAGGGCAGTGTGAGCAGAACCAGCGGTGTCGTTTGACTTAGCAAACGAGGATCGGATGTCGTCGACCTTCTTTTCAAAATGGTTGACGAAGTCATCTGCAGAGAGGGAGGAGGGGGGGGGATTCAGGAGGGAGGAGAAGGTGGCAAAGAGCTTCCTAGGGTTAGAGGCAGATGCTTGGAATTTAGAGTGGTAGAAAGTGGCTTTAGCAGCAGAGACAGAGGAGGAAAATGTAGAGAGGAGGGAGTGAAAGGATGCCAGGTCCGCAGGGAGGCGAGTTTTCCTCCATTTCCGCTCAGCTGCCCTGAGCCCTGTTCTGTGAGCTCGCAATGAGTCGTCGAGCCACGGAGCGGGAGGGGAGGACCGAGCCGGCCTGGAGGATAGGGGACATAGAGAGTCAAAGGATGCAGAAAGGGAGGAGAGGAGGGTTGAGGAGGCAGAATCAGGAGATAGGTTTGAGCAGAGGGAAGAGATGATAGGATGGAAGAGGAGAGAGTAGCGGGGGAGAGAGAGCGAAGGTTGGGACGGCGCGATACCATCCGAGTAGGGGCAGTGTGGGAAGTGTTGGATGAGAGCGAGAGGGAAAAGGATACAAGGTAGTGGTCGGAGACTTGGAGGGGAGTTGCAATGAGGTTAGTGGAAGAACAGCATCTAGTAAAGATGAGGTCGAGCGTATTGCCTGCCTTGTGAGTAGGGGGAAGGTGAGAGGGTGAGGTCAAAAGAGGAGAGGAGTGGAAAGAAGGAGGCAGAGAGGAATGAGTCAAAGGTAGACGTGGGGAGGTTAAAGTCGCCCAGAACTGTGAGAGGTGAGCCGTCCTCAGGAAAGGAGCTTATCAAGGCATCAAGCTCATTGATGAACTCTCCGAGGGAACCTGGAGGGCGATAAATGATAAGGATGTTAAGCTTGAAAGGGCTGGTAACTGTGACAGCATGGAATTCAAAGGAGGCGATAGACAGATGGGTAAGGGGAGAAAGAGAGAATGACCACTTGGGAGAGATGAAGATCCCGGTGCCACCAACCCCGCTGACCAGAAGCTCTGGGGTGTGCGAGAACACGTGGGCGGACGAGGAGAGAGCAGTAGGAGTAGCAGTGTTATCTGTGGTGATCCATGTTTCCGTCAGTGCCAAGAAGTCGAGGGACTGGAGGGAGGCATAGGCTGAGATGAACTCTGCCTTGTTGGCCGCAGATCGGCAGTTCCAGAGGCTACCGGAGACCTGGAACTCCACGTGGGTCGTGCGCGCTGGGACCACCAGATTAGGGTGGCCGCGGCCACGCGGTGTGGAGCGTTTGTATGGTCTGTGCAGAGAGGAGAGAACAGGGATAGACAGACACATAGTTGACAGGCTACAGAAGAGGCTACGCTAATGCAAGGAGATTGGACTGACAAGTGGACTACACGTCTCGAATGTTCAGAAAGTTAAGCTTACGTAGCAAGAATCTTATTGACTAAAATGATTAAAATGATACAGTACTGCTGAAGTAGGCTAGCTGGCAGTGGCTGCGTTGTTGACACTACACTAATCAAGTCGTTCCGTTGAGTGTAATAGTTTCTACAGTGCAGCTATTCGGGGGCTAGCTGGCCAGCTAGCAGTGGGACCTTGTATAGACAGGTGTGTGTCTTTCCAAAAAATGTCCAATCAATTTAATTTACCACAGGTGGACTCCAATCAAGTTGTAGAAACATCTCAAGGATGATCAATGTAAACAGGACATAACTGAGCTCAATTTCGAGTCTGAATACTTATGTAAATAAGGTTTCAGGTTTTTCTTTTCAATACATTTGCAAACATTTCTTAAAACCTTCAATTTGTCATTATGGGGTATTGTGTGTAGATTTCTAAGGATTTTAAAAAACTAAAACATTTTAGAATAAGGCTGTAACATAACAAAATGAGGAAAAAGTCAAGGGGTCTGAATACTTTCTGAAGGCCTATATACTGTGTTTCACTCATATTGAAATCAATCTCATGTTTAATCAATTGCTTTCTATTTCGCTATTTGTACGCTACTCTGTAATGTATTTGTATCAATATATTTAATGATGTGTAACAACATATAGAAACAACATGTTTTTCTCCATTCCATTTTTTCTATTCAAGCCATTAGAATGTGCCTGTGCTCCTATAGCTCCTCCAACCAGCCTGCTTTGATGTGATTGCTAGAAGTCAACTGATATTTTACTAGAGGATTGATAGAACAATAATGCACCATTCATGACCAGTCCTTTCCCATTAATCTGTTGCTGTATTGATGTTTGGATGAGGTCTAACCAATGTTGAAGTTCATTGGTTTCAATGGACATGACACTGCAAATGTGATTAGTGGAAAGCTGAAATCGAAATCTAGGCCCTTGTCTTGACTTGAGAGAGTTGGTAAGAAGATTTGACAACAAGACAAAGCCACTGTCTTCTTTGGATGAAGAGATACATTTTTATAACATTATACATACAGTAGAGGTGATCACATCCTGATTGAGAGAAATGGAGAGAACTGTTGGCATTTATGCAATTATTCTAAACTTTTAGAGATAATGATCAAGACTCTTTTTGTGAAAGCCTTTTTACTGAATGCATTCCATACAATCCTGTCTGTTAGGGACTTTAATATCTCTCAACCACACAAAACATGACCATGTGCAGACACACACACACGCACCCACGCACACACACACACACACACGCGCACACACACACACACACACACACACACACACACACACACACACACACACACACACACACACACACACACACACACACACACACACACACACACACACACACACACACACACACACACACACACACCAGGGCCCGGTTTCCTAAAAGCATCTTAAATAAGATTGTTCATTGTTGGAACTTTCGTAGGAGCATTGTTAAATCTCCAAGCGGTTTCCCAAAACCATCATTACTAAAGTTGCTCTTGAAAACGATCAATCTTTACCAACTGCCTCGTAGACCTCTTGTAGAACAGCTAAGTGCGGCGGTCGTTTTTTTTTGCCCTTTGGCTTTATACACAGAAGACCTCCGCTAAACATAGAATCACATGGTTTATCCATCTCTGATGATGACAAATACAAAGTTGCCAATGTCTGCTATTGTCACGAACAAACAAAGGATAAAAATATGATTTAAATGAAAACCAAGGTAACCCCGTTAAAAGAAAAATACAGAAAGGCCTATAGTCTACATACATAGGCCAATATATTTCAATCATATTGAAATCAATTTCATGTTCAATCAATTGAGTTCTATTGCGCTAATGGTAGGCTACGCTTTGTAATTTATTTTTATCAACATATTTTATGATGTGTAACAACATTTGCGCAATGATGTGCGAAATCTGTGATTAAGTGCATAATTATTGGGTAATCATTAGAATAAGCCGCCTTGATATTTGACACCATAGGTGGTATTATCTCTTTTGGAGCTGATCGTCGATATTGTAAAATAATTATAATGTTAAGGTAAGATCTATATAGAGAAAGCTGATCTGAGAGCAGCGCTGCATTTCTTTCGATCCTATCAGTGTTGCCACATGCTCCAATGACTCACTTTGTGAACTTTCAACCCCATCCCCTCCTCCCTTCTCCAGACCATCTCTGGAGACCTTCTCCCATTCCTCAATTCCCTCATCTACTCATACCTAACCACTGGCTGCATCCACTTTCTCAGAACATTCTTCTTGACCCTAACAGGTGAGGGCTACATAGATGTCACTCTTTCTTCAAGACGGGTCACTCAACTGAGACTGCTCTTCTCCGTGTCACAGTGGCTGTCTGCTCTGTCAAAGCTAAAATCTCTATCTTCTGTTTCCATTCTCCTAGATCTATCTGCTGCTTTCTACACAGTGAACCATCAGATCCTCCTCTCCACCCTCTCAGGGCTGGGTATCTCTTTTCTACTACTTTTCCCATTCCCCCCTTCTGACAGCCAGGTGGTGAAATGCATCTCTGTGCCTGGCAGATATCTCAGCTTGGATGTCGGCCCACCACCTCAAGCTCAGCCTCGACAAAACTGAGCTGCTCTTCCTCCAAGAGAATACCTACCTGCTCAAAGACCTCTCCATCACGGTTGAAAACTCCATGCTGTTCCCCTCCCAGAGTGCAAAGAAGCTTGGCATGACCCTGGACAACACCCTGTCATTTTCTGCCAACATCAAAGCAGTGACTTGCTCCTGCAGGTTCATGTTCTACAACATCCATAGAGCACAACTTTACCTCACGTAGGAAGTGGCACAGCTCCTAATCCAGGCACTTGACATCTCCCATCTGGACTACTGCAACTCGCTGTTGGCTGGGCTCCCTGCTTGTGCCATCAAATCTCTGCCACTTATCCAGAACGCTGCAGCCCGCCTGATGTTCAACCTTCCCATGTTCTCCCATGTCATCCCACTCCACTGCACACTCCACTGGCTTCCAGGTGAAGCTTGCATCCACTACAAAACCATGGTACTTGCCTACGGAACAGTAAGAGGAACTGGATCTATGCCTTGACACAATCCCGTCTTGGAGTGCTACAGACAAGTCCTTTGACAGCCTTTCTGCTACATATACATACATTTTACATATACATTTTACATATAGTAACATTCAAATGTTTGGACACACCTACTCCCCCCCACTAGCTCTGACTTTGCTGATAGCTGCTTTATTGAGGAAAAATGTACATACGGCGACAGTAATATGTGGTTGTCCCACCTTGCTGTCTTATGATGAATACACTAACTGTTATTCACTCTGGATAAGAGCGTCTGCTGCATGATAAAAATGCCAAATGTAAATGTTCTCTCAATATGGTGTTTTGGCAATCGCTTGTTAAATATCTGTCCATTGCAGGAACGCTGCATCGTTAAAACACTCGTAAGCCTCAGTTCCATAGCTATTGGGAAACTGGGCCCTGGTTTGAAGTCATGTCTGTCATTTTCTGCATTCTATTGGCAGATACATCCACATCTGGCTCAAACCATTATCAGGCCAACCAGAAAGCCATTACTGCAGTGATGGAGGAGTATCCCAGAGGGACAATGGATGGACAGTTATATGGATGACAGGTGATGAGGTGGGCTAGGGAACATGTAGGAAGGCTACATAGATTTCACTCTTTCTTGATTGTCAATACCAAGTCCTAAATGATCATGTTATGGTTCAGTTGGTAAAATCATTACATCTGACCTGGAATCAACGAGGAACAAATAAATAAACAAATAAAAAGCTGAAAAGCTTCAGCTCAATTCTTGCTCCAACATAACAAGGAGACTGGAACGTTGTCTTCATGGAAGCTATTTGATCAATAGGCATGTCATAACACCTTTGTGCCACTTCCAATATACGCTATTGTTAGTGTCTCAGTTCAGCTTTATGCAGTCTTCGGGCATGACGAAGGTTACCTTCAACTCTGCTTCAGGTCAGGTCAGTGCTGCGTGAGTTGTGTAGGTTGCCAACATGGAAGGCACTATGGCATTTCAGTCCTTCAGCTTCCAGATCTTTCTAGCACATCCCATGTCGCTTGTATTAATGCAAACCAGTTAGTATTTTAGCAAATCAAATCTAATTGTATTTGTCACATGTGCAGACATCAACAAGTGTAGACTTTACCATGAAATGCTTAATAGATAAACAAAATGATAAAAAGAAAACAGTTGCACAATAAAAAAACACAATAAAACAAAAATAACGAGGCTGTATACAAGGAGTACCGGTACCGAGTCAGTGTACTGGGGTACGAGGTAGTTGGGGTGATTGATTGAGGTAACATGTACATGTACAGACAGTGTAGTGAAGAAGGATAAACAGCGCCTCTTCAACCTCAGGAGGCTGAACAAATTTGGCCTGTCACCCAAAACCCTGACATCCTGTCGGGTTGTATCACAGCCTGGTACGGCAACTGCACCACCTTCAACCGCAATGCTCTCCAGAGGGTGGTGCGGATTGCACAACGCATCACCGGGGACAAACTAGCTGCCCTCCATGACACCTACATCACCCGGTCGCAGGAAGACCAAAATGATCATCAAGGACAACAACCACCCGAGCCACTGCCTGTTCACACCGCTATCATCCAGAAGGCGAGGTCAGTACAGGTGCATCAAAGCTGGGACCGAGAGATTAAAAAACAGCTTCTATATCAAGGCCATCAGGCTGTTAAATAGGCATCACTAACTCAGTGAGGATGCTGCCTACACTGAGACCCAATCAATGGACACTTTAATAAATGGATCACTTTAATAATGTTACATATCTTACATTACTCATATCACATGTATATACTGTATTGAGACCCAATCACTAGACACTTTAATAAATTGATCACTAGTCACTTTAAACAATGCCACATTAAATAATTCCACTTTAATAATGTTTACATATCTTACATTACTCATATCACATGTATATACTGTATTTTATACCATCTACTGCACCTTGCCTATGCCACTCAGCCATCACTCATCCATATACTTATGTACATATTCTCATTCACCCCTTTAGATTTGTGTGTATTAGGTAGTTGTTGGGGAATTGTTAGATTACTTGTTAGATATTACTGCACTGTTGGAACTAGAAGCACAAGTATTTCGCTAACCATGTGTATGTGACCAATAGAATTTGATTTGATGTAGGTTTGGTTAGGTGATTGATTGAAGTACTATGTACATGTAGGCAGAGGATGAAAACCACAAAGTGTGTGTAGCTGTTTAATTAACTGTTCACCAGTCTTATGGCTTTAAGCCCTGTAGCCAGGAGTGTATGTCACACACACTGACAATAAGACAATAATTTTTTATGTATTTTTTATTTAACCTTTTTTTTAACTCGTCAAGTCAGATCATGCAATATAATTTGTGCTTGTCAAAGTGTCTTGCAGTGTCACAGCCACATCAGTATCTTCACTCATTGTGATTTTCCATGCGTTTTAATTGACCAGTTCTGTAGTGTCAGGGGAGGACTCTTCGTGGCTTTAGTGGGGATGGATGATAACAAGGATGGAGAACAGAGAGACCTTGACAGTTGGAGTCTACCAGGCGATTTGGCAAGGATTTTAAAGCAGCTACTTGAATGTCAACAGGGAATTGGTTGTATAGTTGAATGTTTTTACAATCATGTACTACTACAGCTGTCACTTTCACTATGGGTTTATAGATATAGCTTTTTATAATACACTTTGTAAACAGTGAGAGTGATCAGTTTACATTAGTCTCATTGTGTCAGCAATGTTCCTATTCAACTTGGGACTACAAATCCTTGTGTGACCTAAATATCAATGCAATGTGAGCTCTAATACGCTGACAGAACATTTAAATACAAGGTAAGTTCGAGTTTATTTTACTGCCTACACAGCAAACATCACTATTTGGTTTTCCATCAGCTTCATATTGATACCAGTGTGGTGGCATTTATACACTGCTAAAGATGATTACACTCAAGCCACAAATATGCTTGCATATTTGCAAAAATACAACTTCAACCTTGAATATGTTATAAACTACAACAACAACAAAACCATTTATGAATGTTGCCTATACCGTCATGTGACACAAAAACCCACAAGCACTTGCAAATAGCGTCTGTCATAGTGCAGGAAAAAGCAGCTGAGGACAGGTATGTGGTATATTTAATTAGACATGGAGCCTTTGGGGAGCTGACGACACTGGAACTTTGTCACAGAGTATTGTTGACTCCTTTCTATAAAGCTAAATAAATAAAAAAGGTGGCTATCCCTGAGATGTGGCGGCCAAAATGTGAGACTCAATAACAGCTGCAGTTTGAGACTTCTGATTTGAGTTTTATTCGCCATGGAATATGCTACATGCCAATATACATTTTTTTATTAACATTCTTTATTTACTGTACCTATTATGGTGTTCAAAGAAGGTATTTGTTTATTTCACAAAGGCATTTCATTATTGAATGACTGGCACATCTTGAATATACCCTCTGCTTCAGGAGATAAATATAAATTGTATTTAGGATAGAAACCAGTGCTTGAGCAAAAAATCCTGAGTACCAGACGTAAGGCACGTCTGAATTGAATATGTACACAGGTCAGGGAGGTGATAACAATTAGCACACATTTTAGTGTTACATGTCATGTTCTGATTCACACCATAGCACACTTTCACTCACTCACACACACATCCACACAGACATATACACTCATGCTACACACTAGTGATGCGCGGGTTGACTCACAACCCGCAGTCCCCGCGGTTATATCCACGGGGCGAACATGTTTAGGATCATTATATAGTGTGTGGCTGGTGGGCGGGTGGGTGGCAGGCGGGTTGAATAAAGAGAAACAATCCCTTAAAAAATTATTATGCAATTTATATAGTCTACATTGAGGTTTTCCTTTCAATATTTAGTATTAGTGCATACGCCTAGGGCTAAGCTTTAGGGCTTAACTGTACGGAAGCCAAATGTGACTTGTTTCAGGAAACTAGGTGTATGTCTCTCATCACTACTTCACAGGAGAGGCATTTGAACGTAAACATTCATGTTTTATCTAAATGCGTGTCACGACTCCTACCAAAGGTGGCTCCCCTTCCTGTTCGGGTGGTGCTCGGCGGTTGTCATCACCGGCCTACTAGCTGCAACTGATCCCTTTTCCCCATTCTGTTTATTGGTTTCACCTGTTTTGAGTGTACGCTGATTAGTTGGGCTATGTTAGCCAGTAGGCCCGCCTGCTCTTTGTGCAGGATTCTTTTGTGTTGCTACTGTGCACGTTTGAGGTGTTTTCGTTTGTGGGCTTTTCTCCGGACTGTTTGAGTCCCGTGTTTGGGGCATTTGTTTTGTTTGCGCCCTGTGTTACGCAGGGTGGCTTATGTTCGCCGTGTGTGCAATTAAAAGCACTACCCTGTACTCTCTGCTTCTTGCTCCTGACTTCGCACCCACTACGCCCAGAGCGTTACAGAATCCCGCACCATACCAATGGAGTCAGCAGGAGCAGCTGCCACCCCCTTCCATCGATGGAGGAATGCGTCCTCCATCATAATACCATCCTCCATCAGATAGGATTGGATGATGGAGAGATGATGATGGAGAGAATGGACCGATGGGAGAGGAGTGGTCTCCTCTCTTCACCTCCGGTTCCTCCGAAGAGTCCAACTCCTCCTCCTCCCACGTCCGGCTCCGGTGCACTTCGTCTTGCGCTCCCGAGGGAGAACGATGGTGCAGCAGCTGGGTGCCAGGGGTTTTTGCTCCAACTCGAGCTGTACCTGGCTACCGTGAGACCGACTCCATCGGGGGAGGAGAGTGTGAGTGTCCTCGTCTCCTGCCTGACGGGTCGTGCTCTGGAGTAGGCCAACGCGGTCTGGAATGGCCCAGATTCGACGAAGGAGCACTATCCAGAGTTCACCAGCCGCATTCGTGCTGTATGAGCGACTATTCCATCTTAGGCAGGAGACGAGAAGCGCGATGGAGTTTCGGACCTTGGCCGCTCGGGCTGGGTGGAACAACAGGGCCCTGATAGACCACTACCAGTGTAGTCTCTGGGAGGACGTCCGCAGGGAGCTATCGTGTCGGGACGCCGCTCTCTCCCTCGACGAACTGATAGACGTGTCAATCCGGCTGGACAATCTGCTGGTTGCCCGCGGGAATTCAGAAAGGGTCCTGTCTGTTCCACCTCCTAGCACTCCCGCTCCCATTCCTATGGAGTTAGGGGGGGCCGTGCCGAGGGGTACGGGAGGAGGAGGCTCCTCCTGCACCAGCCGTCTGGGAGTCGAGAGGGCAGGCAGAAAACTTCTCGGTCACCCCAGGTGAGTCAGCACCAAACTCACCCAGAACCCCCTGTTGGTCACATGTTTGTATTTATTTTTTTCCTTGACTTTTCTCCCTCTTCCCAGCATAAGGCGCTAGTCGATTCAGGGGCAGCTGGGAACTTTATGGATCGCAGACTCGTCATCGGCACTAGATCCCCCCTTCCCGTGCACTCCTTAGAAAGCCGGCCATTAGGGTCAGGGCTGGTCAGGGAGGCAGTTCCACTGGACATGGTAACGCAGGGGAATCATAAGGAGCGGATTAGTCTCTTTCTTATCGATTCACCTGCGTTTCCAGTGGTGCTGGGGGTTCCCTGGCTGGCTAGTCACAATCCCAGGATTTCGTGGAGATAGGGGGTTCTCCAGGGGTGGTCAGAGGAGTGTTGATGGTGGTGTATGGGAGTTTCGATCGGGGCCACATCGGTGGAGAGTCCAGACCAGGTTTCCACTGTGCTCATTCCCCCTGAATATGCCTATTTGGCTATCGCTTTCTGTAAGAAGCGGGCGAATAAATTACCACCTCATCGACAGGGGGATTGTGCGATAAATCTCCAGGTAAACGCTGCGCTTCCAAGAGTAACATATACCCATTGTCACAGGAGGAGACGTTGGCTATGGAGACATACGTCACGGAATCTCTGGGACAGGGGTACATTCGGCCCTCCATTTCACCTGTCTCCTCGAGTTTCTTTTTTTGTGAAAAAAAGGAGGGAGGTCTGCGTCCGTGCATTGATTATAGAGGTCTAAATGCCATCACCGGTGGGCTTTAGTTACCCGCTACCTCTCATCGCTACCGTGGTGGAATCCTTACGGTTTTTAACAAAACTGGACCTCAGGAGCGCATATAATCTGGTGCGTATTCGGGATGGAGACCCACATCGGGTTATTATGAGTACCTCGTTATGCCTTATGGGTTAAATAAGAAAATAGTAACACAATAAAATAACTATGCGATGTACAAGGAGTACCAGTACAGAGTCAATGTGCCAGGGTAAGAGGTAGTTGAGGTAATACAGCTGAATTCAGAAGTTTAATGAGTCATTAAAACTCATTTTTCAACCACTCCACAAATTTCTTGTTAACAAACTATACTTTTGGAAAGTCGGTCAGGACATCTACTTGTCTCATCACTGCAATTCCCCTACGGACTCGGCGAAGGTCGAGAGCCAAGCCGCACTGCTTCTTGACAAACTGCCCGCCAGCCGCACCAATGTGTCTAAGGAAACACCATCTAACTATTTTCTACGATGTAGAATAATAGTGAAGACATCAAAACTATGAAATAACACATATGGAATCATGTACTAACTAAAAAAGTGTTAAACAAATCAAAATATATTTTTTATTTGAGACTCTTCAAAGTCGCCACCCTTTACCTTGATGACAGCATTGCACACTCCATACTGTACATCTTATTTCATAGTTGTGATGTCTTCACTAGTATTCCACAATTTAGAAAAATAAAGTAAAAACGCTGGAATGAGTAGATGTGTCCAAACTTTTGACTGGTACTGTATATCTTTGTCAATTGTCTTTCTATTTTCAGTCATTGGGCTCCTAAATCTGGTATTTAGACATCTTAATTCACTGAAAGATCTCTCACAGCTGCTAACTGGAATGGTCAGCGTGGCCTGTATGATTGCCTTCAGTGATGGGAACATATTAGGGTCGAACAATTTATACGCACAGGACATGTCAGAAGTGGCATCTTTATTTTTTTAGAGGTAATGTTTAGCAAGGAGTACTTCCTCTGACTTGAGAGGAATATGCCATGTTTGTCTTGTCTCGCTCTGTCATGTCTGCTCCCCTCTCTTCCTTGCTGTCTGAAGTTCTGCTTTCCTAGATAACCTATATTATTACAGAGACTGCATAGTATCAGTGCCGTAGCAATATGGAGTATTCTGAACCGACACACACACACAATATGAACAACAAGTAAATAATGTTTTCCTGAATTGAGCTAAAGGTAAAATCTGGGATAATTTCTGTTCCTTAATGATATTAGCAGTTCACTCAATCTTAAACCTGATTCACATTCAACTGTCTTACCATTTACTAACCACAATATCTGTGTTCCTTCTGTCCCTTTAGCAACAAAATCTAAATGTGTGGGGCACACCAGATGAGGTTGGCTTAGATTGTTAACATGTAAACTATACTTCGTCTCATTCAAAACACCTCAAAACAAGACAAGCTACCAATAACATTGTGAAATATGCTGAAATAGTTAACTTATGATTCCTCACATGGCAGTGTTATTCTTGCTAGCTAAATGGCTATCCAGAATCACAACAGGCTGACTTATGCCCCATGGAAGCACACACATAGTTTTTGTGACTTTGTCAGGCAACCAGTAGCTAGATACAAAATAATTATATTGTAAACACACACACACACACACACACACACACACGCACACACGCACACACGCACACACGCACACATGCACACATGCACACATGCACACACACATGCACACATGCACACACACACAAAATATATTTACTTACATTGCCTTTGGAAAGTATTCAGACCCATTTTTTTCTCAGCAATCTACACACAAACTGCAATTTCACCGGATGTTGGCCAGGTGGGACACTAGCTGCATATCCTGCATATAGCTTCTGGGTCTGAGTAACAGGCAGTTTACTTTGGGGACCTCATTCATCCAAACTTCCGAATACTGTCCCCTATCCCTAAGAAGCTAAGGACCCTGGGACTAAACACCTCCCTCTGCAACTGGATCATGAACTTTCTGATGGGCCGCCCCCAGGTGGTAACGGTAGGCAACAACACATCTGCCATGCTGATCCTCAACGTGGGGGCCCCATAGGGGTGTGTGTTTAGTCCTTTCCTGTACTCCCTATTCACCTACGACTGCGTGGCCAAACACGACTCCAACACCATCATTAAGTTTGCTGACGACACAACAGTGGTAGGCCTGATCACCGACAATGACGAGATAAAGGGAGGGAGGTCAGAGACCTGGCAGTGTGGTGCGGGTACAACAAACTCTCCCTCAATGTGAGCAACAACAAAGGAGCTGATCATGGACTACAGGAAAAGGAGGGCCAAACACGCCTCCACATCGACGGGTCTGTAGTGGAGTTGACCGAGAGCTTCAAATTCCTTGGTGTCCACATCACCAACAAACTATCATGGTCCAAACACACCAAGACATTCATGAAGAGGGCACAACAACACCTTTTCCCCCTCAGGAGACTGAAATGATTTGGCATGGGTCCCCAGATCCTCAAAAGTCTACAGCTGCACCATTGTATTTACACTGCTGCTACTCACTGTTTATTATCTATGCATAGTTATTTTACCCTTACCTACACATACAAATGACCTCGACTGACCTGTACCCCCGCACATTGACTAGGTACTGGTGCCCCCTTTATATAGCCTCGTGATTGTTATTTTATTGTGTAACTTTTTTTTACATTTTTACTTTCGTTTTTATTTTTATTTAGTAAATATTTTCTCAACTCAATTTCTTGAACTGCATTGTTGGTTAACAGCTTGTCAGTAAGATTCTGTTGTATTCGCCGCATGTGGCAAATGCAATTTGATTTGATTTGATTTGTTTGCTGAGCTGCATCTTCAATTCCGTATGTCTTTTATAAATTAGAGAAAATAAATATTCAGCTTTCCAGCTATGTTTTTTCAACAGATAGCTAGCTATCTTTATTAGTAGGTTTTGACATATTTGGACAATACTTGATTAGACAGTAATTTGTTAGTTAGTTAGTTACTTTGTTCGGGTGCTAAGCTCCATCAGTTTGATTCAGTGTCCAGATAGCCAATCATTAACTGTACTTTCAAAACCCTGCTCATAAATTTGTTAGGTTGCTAATGAAGCAGCACTGGTGGCTGGAATGGGTAGTCCCTCAGTTAGTTAGCCTAATGTTATTTTTCAATGCAGATTTGTTGTCAACATATTGAAATGTAAGTTACTTGATCTGGCTTACTGTGAGCTCAATAACTGTATAACATCATCGTGGGCTAACAAAATGGGCTATAGTAATAGCAAGCTAACAAAATTGAACTCCGGTTCTCCTTCTCATTTTTGCAATCTCTCCCTCAGAGAATCAACAGTCACCTGCACGCACCGAAATGTCATTTTGGGGGACGAATCAAAAATTTGTTTGGAAAACCACTTTGACTCCGCCTCCTAAAGTGCCAGCGTACACAGAAATGCTGGTTTTAGGCCGCACTAAAAAGACAGGGCAGTCCAGGGCTCATGGTTGGAGTATTCAATGCAGTGCGTAATGCAGTGCAGCCTAGCTTGTTTTACACCAGCCCAGCAGGGCAAAAGACTTGGGCTGAGACTAAATCATTCGGGGCTAAAGCCCCGAAAGCCCGGGTTTGGTGACATAAATGCTACACACACGTCACAAATGCTGCTACCAGACTCTTATTATAATTGCTTAATACTGCACAATTTAAACACTTGCCCCCCAATCTTCCCATTTCCAAAACATGTGTAAATATTGGAGTATAAATTGTGCCTTCCTGTATTATACTTATGTAACAAAGTGAAAATGTAGCGTTTCCATCAACCTCACTCCTGCTGTAGGCAATGTAAATATTAAAGAACACCATGTTCGCAGGCAGAATAGTGGGTGAGACCATTCAAAAGACTTGGGCTGAGACTAAATCATTCGGGGCTAAAGCCCCGAAAGCCCGGGTTTGGTGACATAAATGCTACACACACGTCACAAATGCTGCTACCAGACTCTTATTATAATTGCTTAATACTGCACAATTTAAACACTTGCCCCCCAATCTTCCCATTTCCAAAACATGTGTAAATATTGGAGTATAAATTGTGCCTTCCTGTATTATACTTATGTAACAAAGTGAAAATGTAGCGTTTCCATCAACCTCACTCCTGCTGTAGGCAATGTAAATATTAAAGAACACCATGTTCGCAGGCAGAATAGTGGGTGAGACCATTCACTTCAGAAAAAGATGTGATATTAATAACGTTTCCATTCATTATGTGTTGTCAAATTAATACAAATATTTACTGCCATTGTAGTAAGGTTGGCAATACGAGAGGTATTCAGACGTACTTTTTTTGCATTACTTTCCTTGAAAGAACAACCAGTGGGTTTTGAGCGCTTCTCCGCTATTTGGAAAGTTTGTCTGCCTGCTCTTCAGTCTGAGAGAGATATTCTTTGAGCAGGTTGTGTGTCATTCCTCAGTACATAAAAACTGTTTAAAACTGTATAACACTTATGTCTTTTGAAAACTGGTTCACATATCCCAAAGTTAATTGTGAATATGACTACTGTATGTATATATTTATGTTGGGGTTAATGTATAGTCTATTTCGTCTAGTTAACCAAGTATTTGCTTGCTGAGCTAGCCACGTTAATGATGAGTTAACTAGCACCTTCAGTCAGTGAACTGCAATTTCACGCCAACTATTTCTGGCAGGTGATTTATTGGTAATTCAAGACTTCTTTAATGAAATATTAAGTGAATGTTATTTTCTTACTACATTAAAAGGTTTATATCAAAAGGGTTCAAACTTGTGCTCTGTATTTATGGACTGATGTCACTTCACATTGAGGCTCTGTATCTTTACTGTTGCTCTTATCTTAAATATATATTGTGGCCTACCTAGCCAATGAACGTGTGCCTTGACCATCCTGTCAATGTCTGTTATCACTGATATATTTTACTGCAGGTATGTCTTACTGTATGTATGTATGTACAAATACATTTTAACTCAGTTTTCACAATTCCTGACATTTAATTCTCGTTAGAGAATTCCCTGTCTTAGGTCAGTTAGGATCACCACTTTATTTTAAGAATGTAAAATGTCAGAATAATGGTAGAGAGAAGGATTTATTTCAGCTTTGATTTGTTTCATCACATTCCCAGTGGGTCAGAAGTTTACATACACTCAATTTCGTTGTTCTTTAAGGTTCCGTTTTAGGACCACAATTGTTTTCACTATATATTTTACCTCTTGGGGATGTCATTCGAAAACATAATGTTAACTTGCACTGCTATTCGGATGACACACAGCTGTACATTTCAATAAAACCTGGTGAAGCCCCAAATTTGCCCTCGCTAGAAGCCTATGTTTCAGACACAAGGAAGTGGATGGCTGCAAACGTTCTACTTTTAAACTCAGACAAAACAGAGTTGCTTGTTCTAGGTCCCAATAAACAAAGAGATCTTCTGTTGAATCTGACAATTAATCTTGATGGTTGTACAGTCGTCTCAAATAAAACTGTGAAGGACCTCAACGTTACCCTGGACCCTGATCTCTCTTTTGACGAACATATCAAGACTGTTTCAAGGACAGCTTGTCCCATCTACGTAACATTGCAAAAATCTAAAACTTTCTGTCCAAAAATGATGCAGAAAAATGTATCCATGCTTTTGTTACTTCTAGGTTAGACTACTGCAATGCTCTACTTTCCGGATACCCGGATAAAGCACTAAATAACCTTCAGTTAGTGCTAAACATGGCTGCTAGAATCCTGACTAGAAGCAAAAAAATGTGATCATATTACTCCAGTGCTAGCCTCTGTAACGGATGTGAAACGGCTAGCTTAGTTAGCGGTGCGCACTAAATAGCGTTTCAATCGGTTGCGTCACTTGCTCTGACACCTTGAAGTAGTAGTTCCCCTTGCTCTGCAAGGGCCGCGGCTTTTGTGGAGCGATGGGTAACGATGCTTCGTGGGTGACTGTTGTTGATGTGTGCAGAGGGTCCCTGGTTCGCGCCCGGGTATGGGCGAGGGGACGGTTTAAAATTATACTGTTACATTGATGCTGTTGACCCGGATTACTGGTTGCTGCAGAAAAAGGAGGAAGGTCAAAAGGGGGGTGAGTGTAACGGATGTGAAACGGCTAGCTTAGTTAGCAGTGCGCGCTAAATAGCGTTTCAATCGGTTACGTCACTTGCTCTGAGACCTTGAAGTAGTAGTTCCCCTTGCTCTGCAAGGGCCGCGGCTTTTGTGGAGCGATGGGTAACGATGCTTCGAGGGTGACTGTTGTCGATGTGTGCGCAGAGGGTCCCTGGTTCGCGCCCGGGTATGGGCGAGGGGACGGACGTAAGGTTATTCTGTTACACCTCCCACCTCCCTACGCGCCCTACTGGCTTCCTGTTAAGGCAAGGGCTGATTTCAAGGTTTTACTGCTAACCTACAAAGCATTACATGGGCTTGCTCCTACCTATCTCTCTGATTTGGTCCTGCCGTACATACCTACACGTACGCTACGGTCACAAGACGCAGGCCTCCTAATTGTCCCTAGGATTTCTAAGCAAACAGCTAGAGGCAGGGCTTTCTCCTATAGAGCCCCCCCCAACGAACTAACTAAATATTAACACAGAATACACATACACAATTACATGAGACAAATGTCCCTAGTGGACTGACAATATATGGCGGCTTGTTACACATATGGAGAGGGGGTGGGGAAAGAGAGAGAGATAGAGAAAGGGGGATGGTACAGGCTGGTGCCAGTGGTGTAATGGTATGGGGAATGTTTCCTGGCACACGTTAACTCCCTTGATACCAATTGACCAACGTTTCCATGCCGCAAAAAGTCAGGCTGTTTTGAAGGGAAAGGGGGACTATATGGGTGTACCTAATAAACTGGCAGCTGAGTGTGCTGACTGTATGCCCAGATCAGTTTAGACAGAGGCATTATGTTGACAGCAGGCCCTCTGTTCGCTCCACACTGACTCTGATCGGAGCTTTTGGTGACTTAGCAGCTAAAAGCTCTCAGGCATTTCAGATTAGAAACTGTCAGATACTCACTTGGTAGCCAACACTATTCATTATTCCATCCCATGTCTTTTTCTCCTCAATGGAGCCTTATCTGCTAAGGGCAGTCTGGCAGTCAAACCATAAGTTGTTCTCTCTCTCTTCCTCTCGTTCTCTCTCTCTCAGCTCCCATCATGTTGAGATTGAATTTGCTCCCGATTAGCATTAATCAATAGTAAAGCAGTCCACTAATTGTGAAAACCCACTGAGAGCTGACTTCTACTTTAAATAAAAAAATGCATTTGGGCAAGTCAAAGCTCAAGTGACATCCTGACACCATGAGCCAAGTTATTCCAACAATAATCACCTAGCCAAACCAGCAGCAATGCCATGATTACTGTGTAGCTATGTATATTACTTATGTACTTAATAATTATGAACTGTATATATTTTGCCATGCATTTACCTGTGTATTGTTGCATCACATACATATGTGTATGTTGTGAATTTTTGCACATGCCAATAAGTATGCCACTGATACATTATAGAAAACTAAAGCATGTTTTTAAAACAAAATACTCTGAACAAAATATCTAAAAACAACATGCACCAATTTCAAAGATTTTACTGAGTTACATATGCATATGTTGGTCACAGATACCTTTTTGAAAAATGTAGGGGTGTGGATCAGAGAACCAGTCAATTTGTGGTGTGACCACCATTTTCCTCCTGCAGAGCGACACATCTCCTTCGCATAGAGTTGATGAGGCTGTTGATTGTGCCTGTGGAATGTTGTCCCACTCCTCTTCAATGGCTGTCCGAAGTTGCTGGATATTGGCAGAAACACAATGTCTTACATGTTGATCCAGAGCATCCCAAACATGCTCAATAGGTGACATGTCTGGTGAGAATGCAGGTCATGGAAGAACTGGGACATTTTCAGCTTCCAGGCATTGTTTACTGATCCATGCAACATGGGGCCGTGCATTATCATGCTGTAACATGAGGTGATGGTGGCGTATGAAGGGCACGACAATGGGATTTCAGGATCTCCTCACGGTATCTCTGTGTTCCCAGTTGTTTTGAATGCGGTATTAGAGTTGGGATTATGGTTCATTGTTTAGCTAGCTAGTTAGTTATCTTTAAAAAAGACTCAACTATACAAGTAACCATTTCACTGCCCCATTTATAACATACATTGATTTTATTTGATAAACTGGGTGTTTACCAGAGATGGTAATGTGAAGAACTACATGACCTGCACCAAAGTCAGATTAGGATATAGGCCAAGGACTTGATTAATTGTATTTTTACTACAACTTTTTGTTACTACTTTCACCACTTTCATTCTTGAAATCTTTGGTCGTTTACTACACTGTGAATACTTAAAGAGATGGGTGGGGCTAAGCCTTAAAAGGCTGTGAAGAATGCTGAATAGTTGTAGACAAAGAACAGCACTCCAACAGGTGTACCAAAATATTCACAGGCCATTTTCTCAAAAGTGGGGTTACAAATTCATCAACTTTCAAAGCAGAATGATTTTCCCATTGTTCCTGAACTGCAGTGTATTATATGCAATTTTCTAGCTCTAGCTACTTTTTTCCAATGTAAAAAAACACCATTTCAAATTTTGCTACATACTGTAAGACCAAATCCAGGTGGTGGGTCACATTTTAGAGTGGCCTTTTATTGTCCCCAACACCAGGTGCACCTGTGTTGGGGATCAGCTTCTGGTCAGCTGGATAGATTATCTTGGAAAAGGAGAAAGGCTCATTAACAGGGATGTAAACAAATTTGTCCCCAAAATTTGAGAGAAATAAGCTATATATGAGTATTGAACATTTCTGGCATCTTTTATTTCAGGTCATGAAACATGAGATCAAAATGTAACATCATTTTGTTCAGTGCATAACATGTAGCCTCATTGCTCTAATACTCTGGCTGTTGCCCTCTTCATTTTCTGGATGAAAACAAATCTTCCATTATGTTTCAGAAATGGTGAAAGGTTATTGGTTCATTAATAATTCAATTACACAAAACCCACCCTACTGTACTAGTGATAAGCCAACAAAGAGCATAGGCAAAATTCTACACTATAGTGTTGCCTTGTTTTGTAAATAATGTATGGAAAAATAACACTTTGTTGTGTGCTAAAAACATATTTCTGCAAATAAAAACATTCCTGCAAATGTATTACTTTGTGTATGTTTTTGGTGTTGCTGTTTCAGTCATGTTGACCTTTTAGGGTAAACATTATGCATGACGGCACTGTGTTTTTCTATATCTATGATTCATTGAATTGGGTTCTTTTGTGGTGTTGTGGTGCCCAGATTCATCTTTGCTCCCAAAAATACCCATGTCATTTATATTTGCAGGCATTTTTAAAAACATGCTTAATGATGTTCACATGTCTATGGTACAGTGCGTGTCTTTGTTTCCTCTTATACTTCTTGACAGATTGTTCCATCCTCCACAATATTCCTCAGAAACATTAAGACTTTTATAATTGATTAAACAGTGGGAACGTGTGGCTAAATTGCTTAACTGCAGCGATAAGGAGAACAAAGACAATAGCGTTGACATTTTATTAGCTTTAGCAATAAGTCATTCTATAGTGATAAGGTGCACATACTGCCTGAGCAGCATTTCTTCAAACACAGAAAAGTGTGACAGAGGGTGGATAGGAAAGGGCTTAGTTCGGAAGATCAGATATGGCACTGTGTAACTTTTTAGTCTAATCAATTTAATATGCTGTCTGAGAGTCCTTTAGGAGGCTTTTGGCAAACTCCAAGCGGGCTGTCGTACCTTTAACTGAGGAGTGGCTTCCGTCTGGCAACTCTACCATAAAGGCTTGATTGGTGGAGTGCTGCAGAGGAAGCATGGAAGGTTCTCCCATCTCTACAGAGTAACTCTGGAGTTCTGTCAGAGTGACTGTTGGGTTCTTGGTCACGTCCCTGACCAATGCCCTTCTCCCCTGATTGCTCAGTTTTGCCGGGCGGCAATGTCTAGGACGACTCTTGGTGGGTCCAAAGTTCTTTCATTTAAGAATTGTGGAGGCCACTGTGTTCTTGAGGACCTTCAATGCTTACAGAACATTTTTGTCCACTCCCCCAGATCTGTGCCTCGACACAATCCTATCCCCTGAGCTCTACGGACAATTCCTTCGACCTCATGGCTTGGTTTTTGCTCTCATATGCAATGTCAACTGTGTGTGCTTATAAAAATCATGTCCAATCATTAGAATTTATCACAGGTGGACCCCAATAAAGTTGTAGAAACATCTCAGGGATGATAAATGCTATGTTAAGCAATGCATGTCTGGTGTATTGATCTAGTGAGCATGTACACTACATTGAACAGCAAATTGTTTCTTAGCAAAGCAACTGTTCCCAGGCCGTCATTGAAAATAAGAATATGTTCTTAACTGACTTGCCTGGTTAAATAAAGGTAAAATAAAAAAATAAAAAAATTAAAATTCATTTTCTCAGCTTGTTTCTTGTTGGGTGGTGTCTGATCTTGTTCGAGGAGATGTGGGAGCTGGCAGTGTTTTTGTTGTCTGACCGTAGATACCCCAAGCTAGTTCTTCAACTACAGAGTGGCTAGCTAAATAGTTAGCTTGGGTTTAGTAATGCATTGTTACTAGCGTGGCAGTTCTCCAAAGTTATGTGTTGGCTTTTAACTTATCAAGACAGCTAGCTAGCTATGTTTCATGAAACATTTTGGGATATATCGTCAACATTGTACTGTGGTCCACAAATGTACACACCACTGTTTTGGTATCATTGACTAGCTAGCTAGCTGGCTCGCTAATTGTCATTAGGATGTGAGCTAGGTAGTAGAGCTATTTAGTAGCTAGCTATGTGTCAAGGTCAGCTGTTGTCTGACTCTAGCTATTTAGCTAATTCCAGGCTGAAGTAATCTGTGTAAAATCCTTCCATAACTAAATACAGCTAGCTAGCTTTCTTTGCCTGTTGGTTAGCTAGCTAGCACTCATCTGAGTGGTGTTAGCTAGCTAGATAGCTATTGGAGACGAGACAGAGGTTTCCGTTTGGATAGGTCACAGCTCGGAACATAGAACTTATAGATTTCCAATCAAGAACCGCTGCATTCTCAGTTTGAATGAGACTGTATGATCTCTATTACCAATTCTGACAATCTTTTTCTGTTTTTCATTCAACAGAAATGAAAAATCAGCCAGTTAGACCCCATGTAATTAATTATCTTTCCAAATGTTTTTGTTGGAAGAGATAGCAGAAAAAATATTGGTTTTAATTAAATCAACACCTTTTCAGATATTCCAATGGAGCCATAATTAATATTTCTCTCTGATTCGCGTGTCAGTGTTGACAACTTATTGAGAGTTTTTCCTAGCCACCGTGCTTCTACACTTGCATTGCTTGCTGTTTGGGGTTTTAGGCTGGGTTTCTGTACAGCACTTTGAGATATCAGCTGATGTACGAAGGGCTATAGAAATCAATTAGATTTGATTGGAATTTGTTGAATTTCTATCCAGCCTTCTCAACCGGTGTGCCAAATTTAATTCTGTAATATGTGTTGACAGAGTGTTGACAGAGAAATTATGAGGGGGAAAATTATCGTCCCGTCTATAATGTATAAAATCACTTTTGAGAATGCTGATTACTTAGCAAAAGGACACCTGACTCAGTTCCTTCTATTTGACATCCCATCATAGGCACAATTAGTCATTTTCATTTAGTAATTGTTTACCAAGAGAAGAATAGCTTTCTTCCATCATTTTGATCGAGAGTAAATGAAAGCCTGTCTCCCAACAGTTGTATTGAAGTGCTGAAACAAGGAAACATCAGATCAATCCAACCAGAGTAAAAGTTAACATTCCCAATGATGGGCTTAATTCATGAATTCAATTCCCACAATATTGATAGAAACAGTATATTTAACTTATTTTGGTATGTATTTCAGTCTCTAACACTTAAATGTTTCAAGCATGACTATCGACCTGTAGCACTCACACCTGTAGCCATGAAATGCTTTGAAAGGCTGGTCATGGCTCACATCAATACCATCATCCCAGACACCCTGGACCCACTCCAATTTGCATACCACCCCAACAGATCCACAGATGATGCATTCTCTATTTGCCATTTCTTCAAACAATCATCTTTATTCAATATCGATTTAATTATTGCAATAATGAGACTGGTCAACCCAACAGTCTTAAGAATGTTAAGTCATGGCTGGTTTCACCCTCCCTGGCTTAGTTTTCCAGATGCAAGGTTGATTTTGAGACAATGAGGGATTGTTCTACTCCTAAGCTTTCTTTAGTAAAACACATTCTTGTCTATGTAATGCAGTCTTTAACTAATTTGTCAGCTCAAGCCATCTCTAGTGACCATACTCCCAGATCAGCTGCAGAGAACTAGAGTGCAGACCATAAAAACACATCATTAGTAGGACAGAAATATCTTACAATTAGTTCAATATTAATTGTTAACCATTATAATCAAATAAATCAGGTAAATACGTAATTTTTCTATCACACATTCCACACTGCCCTTTCCCCACCTGGACAAATGGAACACCTACATGAGAATGCTGTTCATTGACTACAGGTCAGCATTAAACCCAATGTGCCCTCAAAGATAAAGTTCAGTACCATGGGACTAAACACCTCCCTCTGCAACTGGATCTCGGACTTCCTAATGAGCCACCCCCAGATAATGAGTGTAGGCAACAACACATCTGCCACGCTGACCCTCAACACGGTAGCTCCTTAGGGGTGCCTGCTTAGTCCCCTTCTTTACTCCTTGTTAACCCATGACTGCTTGGCCGCTCTTGACTCCAACACCATCATTAAGTTTGCCAACGACATGACGGTGGCAGGCCTAATCAGCGACGATGATGAGACAGCCTATAGGGAGGAGGTCAGAGACCTGGCAGTTTGGTGTGAGAACAACAACCTGGCACCTTCTCATCAACAGGATAAGAAGCTAAACGTAGACTACAGGAAATGGAGGGCCGAGCACACCCCCATTCAACTCGCCTGGGCTGTAGTGGAGCAAGTCGTGCTCTTCAAGTTCCTTGGTGTCCACATCACTAAGGACCGATCATGGCCCAAATACACCAACACATTCGTGAAGAGGGTACGACAACGCCTCTTCCCCCTCAGGAGACTGAAAAGATTTGGCATGGGCCCTCAGAACCTCAAAAAGTTCTACAGCTGCAACATTGAGAGCAACTTAACTGGCTGTATCACCCCTTGGTATGACAACTGCTTGGCATCCGACTGTAAGGTGCTACATAGGGTAGTGTTTATGGACCCATTCATCACTGGGACCAAGCTCCTTGCCATACATGACCTCTATACTGGCCGATTTTCAGAGGAAGGCACTAAACATTTGCAAAAACTCCCGCCACTCAAGTCATAAACTGTTCTCACTGCTTCCTCACGGCAAGTGGTACTGGAGCACCAAGTCTGGGACCAAAAAGGCTCCCGGACATGAGACTGATGTACAGAAATGACTACTATTTGCATTGACCCCATTTTTTTTCACTGACTCTCTTGCACTGGCTCTATGCACACTCACTGGACTCTACCCACACACACTACACACACACACACACACACAAACACACACGGACGCACTTTCACACACTTCACATCCAATGCTGCTACTCTCTTTATCATCTATCCTGATTGCCTAGTCGTTTTTACCCCAACCTACAGTTGAAGTCGGAAATTTACATACACTTAGGTTGGAGTCATTAAAACTTGTTTTTCAACCACTCCACACATTTCTTGTTAACAAACTATAGTTTTGGCAAGTCGGTTAGGACATCTACTTTGTGCATGACACAAGTCATTTTTCCAACAATTGTTTACAGGCAGATTATTTCACTTATACTACACTGTATCATAATTCCAGTGGGTCAGAAGTTTACATACACTAACTTGACTGTGCCTTTAACCAGCTTCGAAATTCCCGAAAATTATGTCAAGGCTTTAGAAGCTTCTGATAGGCTAATTGACATCATTTGAGTCCATTGAAGGTGTACCTGTGGATGTATTTCAAGGCCTACCTTGAAATTCAGTGACTTTGCTTGATATCATGGGAAAATGAAAAGAAATCAGAAAAAAATGTAGACCTCCACAAGCTTGGTTCATTCTTGGGAGCAATTTCCAAATGCCTGAAGGTACCACATTCATCTATGCAAACAATAATATGCAAGTATAAACACCATGAGACCTCGCAGCCGTCATACCACTCAGGAAGGAGACGTGTTCTGTCTCCTAGAGCTGAACGTACTTTGGTGCGAAAAGTAAAAATCAATCCCAGAACAACAGCAAAGGACCTTGTGAAGATGCTGAAGGAAACTGGTGCACTTCACAAAATAGATGGCTTCATGACGTAGGAAAATTATGTGGATATTTTGAAGCACCATCTCAACACATCAGTCAAGAAGTTTAAGATTGGTCGCAAATGGGTCTTCCAAATGGACAATGACCCGAAGCATACTTCCAAAGTTGTGGACAACAACATCACGGTATTGGAGTGGACATCACAAAGCCCTGATCTCAATCCCATAGAAAATTTGTGGGAAGAACCAAAAATGCATGTGCGAGCAAGGAGGCCTACAAACCTGACCCAGTTTCACCCGCTCTGTCAGGATGAATGGGCCACAATTCACCCAACTTATTGTGGGAAGCTTGTGGAAGGCTACCTGAAACATTTGACCCAAGTTAAACAATTTAAAGGCAATACTACCAAATACTAATTGAGTGTATGTAAACTTCTGACGCACTGGGAATGTGATGAAAGAAATAAAAGCTGAACTAAATCATTCTCTCTACTATTATTCATACATTTCACATTCTCAAAATAAAGTGGTGATCCTAACCTAAGACAAGGAATTTTTACTAGGATTAAATGTCAGGAATTGTGAAAAACTGAGTTTAAATGTATTTGGCTAAGGTGTATGTAAACTTCCGACTTCAACTGTATTACCTCAATTACCTCGTACCCTGGCACATTGACTCGGTACCAGTACTCCTTGTATATTGCCTTGTTATAGTTATTTTATTGTGTTACTATTTCATTTTCTTTCTTTTTTAACTCTGCATTGCTGGGAAAGGGCTCGTAAGTAAGCATTTCATGGTATAGTCTACACCTGTGTATTTGGAGCATGTGACAAATACCGTTTGATTTGTATACAGCTTGCCAGCTCATATAGAACCTGAAAACCAACAAAAAAATATTTTAAAAAATCTTCAATTTACCTGTAGGTGATAGATCAAGTACGGAATTACTTCTCCTCAACGTAATAGAGACATCGGAGAGACACGGTTATTTTACAAGATACACCTTCACAAACCAAACAAGGGTGATGGGACATCCATCATCGCACCTGCATAATCACATGAAGGCGCTTTGTCTCACCCATCTATTTTACTCATACATAGAGAATAAGCTACAGATAATCTGTTTATGCTGGTCTGTCACTGCAAACATCCACAGCATAAATACATTGATAGGTGTGTAGGTGCCTGGGACATGTCTTTAACCTGTGCCAGTCCCTATGCCAGCTGTCCTCAGCAGCTGTGGTGGTTCCAAGAACGATGGTGATCAGAACAATTTGAAAATTAATACAATTAATAAAAACTAATAAAAACTACACCATGCTGCAATCACACGCAGACACCATTTAAATGCAAAACCTCATTGCATGTTGTGGATCCAAAATCCCCAGGCTGTTGACCAAGCTTATGACTGAAGACAATGACATACTTGGCTTTCAGTCTTCCTAGTAGCTTTGATTCTCTCAACTGGTCAACACAACTGCATCTCACCAATGCTACATGAATAATTGATCCACTTTACTCTGGAAATAACTTTTGGTATACTTACTATTTTCTATTGTTTGCCATTCAACATTCAAGTCATTACATACAGTGCCTTCAGAAAGTATTCAGACCCCTTGACTTTTTTCCCACATTTTGTTAGGTTACAGCCTTATTCAAACATTGATTTAAATTTTTTTTGTTCCCTTATCAATATGCACACAATGCCCCATAATGACGAAGTAAAAACAGGTTTTTAGGCAGGTTTCTCCCATTCTTCTCTGCAAATCCTCTCAAGCTCTGTAAGGTTGGATGGGGAGCGTCACTGCACAGCTATTTTCAGGTCTCTCCAGAGATGTTAGATCGGGTTCAAGCCCAGGATCTGGCTGGGCCACTCAAGGTCATTCAGATTCTTGTCCAGGAGTAATTTGCGTTGTCTTGGCTGTGTGCTTAGAGTCATGGTCATGTTGCAAGGTGAACCTTCGCCCCAGTCCGAGGCCCTGAGCGCTCTGGAACAGGTTCTCTCTGTACTTTGCACCGTTCATCTTTGCCTCGATCCTGACTAGTCTCACAGTCCCTGCCGCTGAAAAACATCCCCACAGCATGATGCTGCCACCACCATGCTTCACCGTAGGGAAGTGCCAGGTTTCCTCCAGACCTGACGCTTGGCATTCAGGCCAAAGTGTTCAATCTTGGTTTCATCAGACCAGAGAATCTTGTCTCGAGGCGGGGCGGCAGCGTAGCCTAGTGGTTAGAGCGTTGGACTAGTAACCGGAAGGTTGCGAGCTCAAACCCCCGAGCTGACAAGGTACAAATCTGTCGTTCTGCCCCTGAACAGGCAGTTAACCCAGGCCGTCATTGAAAATAAGAATATGTTCTTAACTGGTTAAATAAAGGTAAAATGTAAAAAATATTGTCTCGAGGTGCATTTTGGAAAACTCCAAGCAGGCTGGCCACTACCATAAAGTCCTGATTGGTGTAGTGCTGCAGATATGGTTGTCCTTCTGGAAGGTTCTTCCATCTCCACAGAGGATCTCTAGAGCTCTGTCAGCGTGACCATCGGGTTCTTGGTCACCTCCCTGACAAAGGCCCTTCACCCCCGATTGCTCAGTTTGGCCGGACGGAAAACTCTAGGAAGTGTCTTGGTGGTTCCAAACTTCTTCCATTAAAGAGTCAACTGTGGGGACTTTCAATGCTGCAGAAATGTTTTGGTACCCTTCCCCAGATCTGTGCCTCAACACAATCCTGTCTCGGAGCTCTACAGATAATTCCTACTACCTGATGGCTAAGTTTTTGCTTTGACATTCACTGTCAACTGTCGGACCTTATATAGACTGGTGTGTGCCTTCCCATATCATGTCCAATCAATTTAATTTACCACAGATTGAAACAGGATGTACCTGAGCTCAATTTGGAGTCTCATTGCAAAGGGTCTGAATAGTTATGTAAATAAGATGTTTCAGGTTTTTATTTTTTTAAACCTTTTCTAAAAACCTGTTTTCGCTTTGTCTTTATGGGGTATTGTGTGTAGACTGCTGAGGAATTGTTTTTTATTTAATCATTTTTTTAATAAGGCTGTAACTTAACAAAATGTGGTAAAAGGTAAAGGGGTCTAAAGGCACTGTATATGTTGTAAGCTATTTGATTTAAGATAAGAGCACTGCTATTGAATCATTATCACAGGTGATCACTACCCTATCCTCCTGATTTGAAACATCATCAAACTTATCAACCCCCTCAAAAGCACTCCAGCAAAAAAGGGTCCAGTCTCTCATGCAGCTAATCAATAGTCCTATAATGTCCATGCACAACAGTGTAAAGGCATCTGAAACCCCCTGGTAGCTTCAACACTGTAGTACAGTAGTCAGCACTGGGCTCCCCCATGACCTGCAGTTGACCCTGAAGCTAACCACCCAGCTAATTAGCACAGTGCTCTCTCCAGGGCCATCCTATCTGCTGTGCAAATCAGGGTGACCCACAGCCCATCAACCATCAGGCATCAGATGACAGAGTTTCACTATCCATTGTGGGATTGTACCGTCCTTTGCAAATTGCCATGGCTTGAGTACTGGTAAGTGAATATAAGGTCTTAGGAAATACAGTTGTCATAATGGAAGAAAACATGTAACACAATGTTTACAGATGTTGAGAAAAATTAAAACTGAGAAAAACATACTATTTTTCAGTATACAGCTAATGTAAAGCAGAACACAAAATACCATGGCTTTGGTTGTACCTCCCAAGACAATTCTACATTTTACAAAGTTAAGTTAAAGTAAAGTTAAGTCAAGATTTAAGAATAGTCAAGTGTCATATACATGCTGCCACTACTAGGCAATGTGGCTACGAGAATAAACTTTCCCCTCATCATTCCCTTAGAAAGAGAAGAACTTGAATAGTCACTTTAAGTAGGGACCTGGGCAATGGGCTACTCTAGCTAATCATTCCGTGTTATGTAAGGTCGGTGGTCTTCCTGATTTAATGTGGGGGTCCACCTAGGTTATTTAAACATTTTCACACAAAAAACATTAATCGTGCTCTTCTAACTTCATCGACTGACACTGTAGTTAATTTTATATTAGAATTGCACAATGAAATATATGTTGGAATAAAAGACTAGTTCAAAGAGCTTACTTTATGCTTCAGTTTTTAATGCCTGTAGTTGTGTCAGGATATGGGCAGCACAAACATTGTTGCAGTGATGCTGTTTTCAATGTAGGGAAACCCTTCATGTAATTTTCACTTGTGTTATTCCTCATATTGACTACTCAAGATTCTGATCAGTGACCCCTCTCTTTGCCATTATATTCTGTTTCAGGAACATGAAAAATATCTGGCATATAGGGGAAACCATAACCAAACAAACTAGCATGCTAGACAGCATTATTACTTCACCCAGAAGCACAACAGAATGCTAATGTGACCATCAAAGGAATATTGTCCATGATGTTATGCCAATAAGAAGATCCCCTACAGGTTTCTCTTCACTTGTTGTTTGTTGTGTTTCTCTGGGATTTCCTGTCAAGTGTTGACACTGAGAAACATGTGGTGACTGTACAAGGCCGGATTCATCCTGCTAAAGCCACTTGAGTAGGATCCCTCTGAGGCAGCTCATACTCTGGCTCTCTCAGCCACTCCTCCTACTTTAACACCACAGAAATTGTTTTGTTACCTGAAACCGTCATGCGTGCCTGAATAATATCTTGTTGTCGCTTTAGGGAAATCAAGTGTCAGTCTAAGCAGACGAGTACAAAATGTGTTTCGCAAAAAAAGAGAGAAAAAACGAAGGACACGTAAATTATAAGCAGACAGTTCCTTGGCTGTCAGAGAAAGATAAGACGAGATTGTTTCAAGCGATTTCAACCCCCCAAAGCTCTTACGTGAGTGAGAAACCTTTTTCTCTTTGTTTTATGACTTTTATCTCCCTGTTTTCATATATATAATCTATGGGAAAGGGGCTGTTTTGAGTGCTGATAAGATATCCTGAGGGGTATCCATCAGGGCCACATCAAAAACAAAACAGAAAGATTTTGAAGTGTGGGTGTTAAAATTCACATTTAATTCTGTGAAAAATACCTTCTGAGGTCTGGACTCTAGAGAACATCAATGTTGTGTTTCTCCCCTACTTGAACCGTTGCCTTCTCGCTCCTGTCCAGGAAATGATCTCTGACTGCTACAGAGGTGGCTGGGGTTGGGGCTGTCATGGGAGGAAGAGGGGGAGTGTGCAGGCTGTTTGACAGCTGATGGCTGCCTCCAGGCTGGATTGTTCCAGTGGTGCTTTTGAAGTGTCCTGTCTGTATCTGGATACAGTAGCCTACAATTCATGGAAGGAATTTAGAGCAGACCTCCCATTTCTGTACCTAGGAGCACCATTCTTGATGTTGTTTTGCATGTCACACACACACTTTACCTATATTCCCATTGAACCTGAGCCAAGGACACCAGGGAAAGCATAGGACTAGTGACAGAAAAGAGTAAACAATACATGTCGAAGTAAATCCTCTCCACACTTACCTCACCAATGTGTGTGTTTTTGCTTCACACTGTTAATAAAACCGGAAACCCGGTATCTGGTTTTAGTTTAATCAGGCCTATGATACAGTCTTCACATTGACTTGAAACTATGTTGAAACTATGTTCATTACATTATCATGGTTCATTCATGCAATTCATTTAATCTTCTCATGTGTGAGTTCCAATATATCTCTAACCATCACCCCTGTGTGAGTTTTTTTATGTGCGTGATGTCAGAATGTTCTCACTCTTCCAAAATGTGATTTTTACGCAACTGGACAGTTACCCATGTGCCCTCAAACCAAGGCAGGCTGCCTGTTAATTATCTATAGGCTATGTTTCAACTGGTCAATTTCAAATTATTTTCCAACAAGTTTTACTTTCGAACAACATTTTGAATGAATTCACATAAGAAGAACCCCACTTCACTGTTGCAGACAATTTATGTTTGAGGCTTTAGTGAGCTGGACAAACTTTTCTCTTCAACAAACTTTCCTCTTCAACGAGAGCCCAAGCAATTCCCTAGTGATTTCCCAGATCAAGTATGAAGACATTGTGCATATCTAGGCAGAACAGGCCTTGCGCAAACGTTTTCGGGCTGGCGCCTGCATTGCCTTCATGGCTGTTTTCCTTACAAATGTGACTTTGGACATGTGTGCGTTCCTATCAAAGTAAGTGGCTTATTTTCTGTATATCGTATTATCGTTTCTGCTGTAGCACACCGTATGTAAATCTAATTTTATTAATCACATGTGCAGAATACAACAGGTGTAGACCGCACAGTGAAATGCTTACTTACGAGCCCCTAACCAACAGTGCAGTTTTAAAAAATCTGGATAAGAATAAGAGACTAAAGTAACAAGTAATTCAAGAGCAGCAGTAAAAAATAAAATAACAATAGAGGGGGGCGCTGGTACAGAGTCAAAAAAAGTGACAATGCATAGATTAAAGTGACAATGCATAGATAACAACAGTGTGTGTGTGTGTGTGTGTGTGGAGGGGGGGGGTCAGCAATGTGAATAGTCTGGGTAGCCATTTGACTAGATGTTCAGGAGTCTTATTGCTTCGGGGTAGAAGCTGTTTAGAAGCCTCTTGGAACTAGACTTGGTGCTCCGGTACTGCTTGCCGTGTGGTAGCAGAGAGAACATTCTATGAAGAGGGTGGCTGGAGTCTTTGACAATTTTTATGGCCTTCCTCTGACACCGCCTGGTATAGAGGTCCTGGATGGCAGGAAGCTTGGCCCTAGTGGTGTACTGGGCCGTTCGCACTAACCTCTGCAGTGCCATGCGGTCGGAGGCTGTGCAGTTGCCATACTGGGCAGTGATGCAGCCCGTCAGGATGCTCTCCTGCAGCTGTAAAAGTTTTTGAGGATCTGAGGACCCATGACAAATCTTTTCAGTCTCCTGAGGGGGAATAGGTTTTGTTGTGTTCGCTTCATGACTGTCATGGAGTGCTTGGACCATGTTAGTTTGTTGGTGATGTGGACACCAAGGAACTCTCAACCTGCTCCACTGCATCCCCGTCGATGAGAATGGGGTCATGCTCGGTCCTATTTTTCCTGTTGTCCAAAATCATCTTTGTCTTGATCACTTTGAGGGAGAGGTTGTTGTCCTGGCACCACACGACCAGGTCTTTGACCTCCCTATAGGCTGTCTCGTTGCTGTCGTTGATCAGGCCTACCACTGTTGTGTCATTGGCAAATTGAATGATGGTGTTGTAGTCGTGCCTGGCTGTGCAGTCATGAGTGAACAGGGAGTACAGGAGGGGGCTGAGCACGCACCCCTGAGGGCCACTGTGTTGTTACCTACCCTTAGCACCTGGGGGCGGCCTGTCAGGAAGTCCAGGATCCAGTTGCAGACGGAGGTGTTTAGTTCTAGGGTCCTTAGCTTATTGATGAGCTTTAAGGGCACTATGGTGTTGAACACTGAGCTGTAGTCAATGAATAGCATTCTCACATAGGTGTTCCTTTTGTCAAGGTGGGAAAGGTCAGAGTCGAGTGCAATAGAGAATTTATCATCTGTGGATCTGTTGGGGCAGAATCCAAATTGGAGTGGATATAGGGTTGCTGGGATGATGGTGTTGATGTAAGCTATGACCAGCCTTTCAAAGCACTTCATAGCTACAGATGTGAGTGCTACGGGTCGGTAGTCATTTAGGCAGGTTACCTTAGTGTTCTTGGGTATTTTCACATCTGGATGAGAAGTGTTCCCAAAGTAAACTGCCTGCTACTCAGGCCCAGATGCTTGATATGCACAGTATTAGTAGATTAGGATAGACAACACTCTGAAGTTTCTAAAACTGTTTGAATGATGTCTGTGAGTATAACAATACTTATTTGGCAGGCGAAACCCTGAGGACAAACTATCCAGGAATATTTTTTTTTGAGGTCACTCTCTTTTCAATGAGCTTTCTATGTGGATCTAGAATTCTAAGGCATTTGCTTGCAGTTCCTATCGCTTCAACTGGATGTCAACAGTATTTAGAAATTGGTTGATGTTTTTCCTTTGCGAAATGAAGAAGTAGGGCTGTTCAGAACGAGGGTCTAGTCTAGTGTACTGTTGTGGTTGGGGCGCTCGACCTGAAAGCTCGCTCCACTATGTTTTTATCTGCTATTGAACGCAGTATGTCCCGTCTTAAATTGTATTGATTATTTACATAAAAAAATACCTAAAGTTGTATTAGGAATGTTGTTTGAAATGTTTGGACAAAGATTACAGGTAACTTATTAGATATTTGGTAGTCATGTTGCTCAAGTTGGAACTGGTGTTTTTCTGCATCAAACATGCCAAAAAATTGACATTTTGGAGATATAATGATGGAATTAATCAAACAAAAGGACCATTTGTGATGTTTATGGGACATATTGGAGTGCCAACAGAAGAAGCTCTTCAAAGGTAAGGCATGAATTATATAGTTATTTCTGAGTTTTGTGTCGCGCCCTGAGGAATGAAATATGATAGTCTGTGTTTGTTTGATGGGGTGCTCGCATGGTTTGCTTTCGCCTTAAATCTTTTTTTAAAAATCTGACACCGTGGCTGGATTAACAAGGAGTTAAGCTTTATTGTGACATATTGCATGTGTATTTTCAAGAATGTTAAATATTTACAATTCTGTAGTTTGAATTTGGCGCCTTGCACTTTCACTGGGTGATGGTCAGGTGGGACGGTAGCCTCCCATCTAGCCTAGAGAGGTTAAAACATGTTGGTATTACAGACTCGGAAATGGAGAGGTTGAAAATATCAGTGAAGACACTTGCTACTTCGTCAGCCCATGCTCCATTGTATGTATGTATGGATCATAATGTATTTATTGTTTTATTCACATGTTTTCAAGTACTGGTGATGAATATTGCATTCCGATTCTTGCATAGATTGTAATGGACACATGATGTGTGTAAAATACTTTTTGGAATGTTATACTGATTATGATGAGCTAATGATAAGCTATTTGCCGGATATGTTTGGCACCATGTTTGTGGACATCATACAATGCATTCTGGTTGTCATTTAAGCGTCTGTCAGACCAAAGCTGTTATAGCAAGGGACAGTTCACTCGACTGACTTTTGGTGCTTTCAAGACAACTGTGAACTCAAATACTAGATCAAATTATGACAGCAATGATCTTCAGGTAGGAAAGTTAGAGCTCTAGAAGGAGACCAGAGCTCCCGAGTTCGAATTCAAAACTATTTTTCCAGTTGTCTTGAACGCACTGAATTCGGAGATTTCCCTGTTCCCAGTTGTTTTGAACATGCCATCAGATTGTAACTTTGGTACTTCAGCATTGCCAGCTCAGACCTCCCTTTCGGGCGGTTTTATTTTTTATTTAGCGTATAAACTTGTTTTTTGTTTGCCCCCATTTATTGATAAATCCTCCATCATAGTAATATGACACCCCATCATGGACTTGAACCCCCCCCCCCATAAATTCAATTAACTCCCGCACAAACGGTTTCATCCCTGTTTAGCTTTCACGCTATGGTTAGGCTAGGCAGTAGGCTTGCATTTGGTGTGATGATCTGTGAGGTGAAAACCTTTCATTTGCTTTGTGATTTGTCAAATAAGGTAAATTACTTGTCAAGTCATGTGCTCCGGTTCTTGTATACTCTGTAACAAGTACATCAACGATTTGTAATATGCTGAAAAGTGGCTAAACTAAGTTCATATTTTTCAGGCAATGAACGTAGCCATCTTTGACTTTGTTTATTTGCGTTTTATAGCAAATGGCCTTCTGGGATTAGGGAGTTTTCTCCAAGTCAAACATAAACAAACATTTCTGGCGTCATAAACAATTTACCTTCTCTTAGCTTAGCTGACACCCATCTATTTTCAAAACAATATTACATTTCTCCCTTGTGCTCACCAGAGATGTGGTACATTTTAAACTAGTCTAGTTGTTAGGTCGCTAACTTATGTTTTGTTTTTTTGTCAGCTCAACCTGTTATTTAGACTGGTTTATGGAATGGGTTTAGCTGTGTATCCCATCTTTTACAATAAAAGGTGAAATTGAGGAATAAAGTTGTGAAGACCTTTATTTCCCATCAGTACAAAACATTGTTGAGACTCTTTTCAGACAACAATGATGTTTAGACGCATTTATTGCATCATACGTTCTGTCGCTACTGTTCCAATCACATGTTTGTGATCATACGCTGCAGGGACCACTCAACAATGATCACAAATAAGTGATCGTACGCGTCAAAGGGTTAATCATGTTTACTCAATATCACCATTCAATGAAAAGAGCTTGGCTGAAGAATTCATAGTCTTAACCATATGTCTATAACTGCAAGGCTATGACTAGCTCAAATCAGGTTTCCTGGTCCTCATGTCAATGTGAATCTGCATGTTTATAAGCATGGCTGTTTGAGACACGGAGGAAGAAAATGGCCTAATGGATCCATGTAAATGAAGATGGAGAGTAAATAGACGTGGAAATTTTGAAATTGGGCTGGCACGCTAATCAGAGGCAGACGGGAGACACCAATCAGTCTTCCAGGACGGAGACCGGGCACATCCAATGGCACTTCTTATTTCCATTCTCCACGCTCGTAAATCCTGTCAGCTCCCTCACACACAGACAGCGGCTGCATTTCACGCTGTTCTCTGAGCCACAATCAGCAGAGCCACAGTCTCTGTGGCTGGAGGAGAGGAGAGAGGGAATGAGACAGAGGGAGAGAGATTTATGTTTTTTTTTTATTCGGATCCCCATTAGCTGTTAAAGAAGCAGCAGCTATTCTTCCTGGCATCCACACAAAACATAGGACAAAATACAGAACACTAATGGACTTGAGGTATGGTTTTTAAAACTGATTTTATTGCTTGCCTGAGTTACCTGAGGTGGAAGAGAATTCCATGTAGTCATTGCTCTATGCAGTAATGTGTGTCTCCCAGCCTCTGTTCTGGACTTGGGGACTGTGAAGAGACCCTTGATTGCGTATCTTGTGGGGTATGTATGGGGTTTTTAGCTGTGGTTTGTGTCTGAACAGTCTATTCGGTACTGTCAGCACGTCAATACTTCTTACAAAGACCAGCAGTGATTCAGTCAATCTCTCCTCCACTCCGAACCAAGAGAGACATACGTGCATGTTATTGAAATTGGCAATTCATGTACATTTGATGGCCAGACGTGCTGCTCGGTTCTGGGTCAGCTGCAGCTTTTCTAGGTACGTTTTTGCTTCATCTGAACGTACAACTGGGCAATAGTCAAGATGCGACAAAACCAGAGCCAGGAGGACTTGTTTGTTTGCATGTGAAAACAGAACATATCTTTATAACAGATGGACCTCTCCTCATCTTTACAACAACATAATCAAAATGTTTTGACCATGTTTACACAGTTTACAATCTACACTGAACAAAAATATAAATGCAACATGTCTTGGACCCATGTTCCATGAGCTGAAATAAAAGGTCCCACAAATGTTCCATACGTACAAAAAGCTTATTTCTCTCAAATGTTGAGAGATTTTGATTACATCGCTGTTAGTGAGCATTTCTTATTTGCAAAGGTATTTCATCCACCTGACAGGTTTGGCATATCAAGAAGCTGATTAAAAAACATGATCATTACACAGGTACACATTGTGCTGGTGACAATAAAAGGCCACTCTAAAATGTGCAGCTTTGTCACACAACACATATGTGTCAAGTTTTGAGGGAGCATGCAATTGGCATGCTGACTGCAGGAATATCCACCAGGACTGTTACATTAGAATTTAATGTTAATGTCTCCACCATAATCCGCCTAAACATCACGTTAGAGAATTTTTCAGTACGTCCAACCGGCCTCGCAGACCACGTGTACGGCGTCATGTGGGCAAGCAGTTTGCTGATGTCAACGTTGTGAACAGACTGCCCCATGGTTTGGTTATGGTATGGGAAGGCATAAGCTATGGACACCAAACACAATTACATTTTATCTTTGGCAATTTGAATGCACAGAAATACTGTGACGAGATCATCAAGCCCATTATCGTGCCATTCATCATCACCTCATATCATCACCTCATCATCACCATCACCTCATATTTCAGCATTATAATGCATCTGCCGAAGTCGTTGCCTCTCCTTGTTCGGGTGGTGCTCGGCGTTCGACGTCACCGGTCTTCTAGCCATCATTGATCCTTTTTTCATTTTCCATTGGTTTTGTCTTGTCTTCCCACACACCTGTTTTCAATCCCATTCATTACCTGTTGTGTATTTAACCCTCTGTTTCCCCTCATGTCTTTGTCAGAGATTGTTTTATTGTCAGTGTAGTGTGATTGTTGTATAGGTGCGCGTCGGGTCCTCGTACCAATGTTTGTTTGTTTGTTTTTGTACATTTAGTGTTATGGAGCATACTCCGTGGACTTTATTAAAAGACTCCATTTTACACTCCATTTGACTCTCCTGCACCTGACTTCCCTGCCACCTATTACACCTATGCATGACAACATGGTTAATATATGGTCAACAATATCTAAGGCTGCAAAAAAAGGGTTCTTTGGCTGTCCCCATAGGAGAACCATTTGAAGAACCCCTTTTGGTTCCAGGTATAACCCAAAATAGTTGTTGTTTTACCCAATAAATTACTGTGAGTTTATATATACAGTATATAGCACCTGGAATACTGAGGGGTAAATACAAATTGAGCTTGGTTTAGATATTATTGCGCTTACCCCTGTACTCTATTCATTGGGGGATTTTTTTCTTCCTGGCATTTGTTACACATCCATTATGCTCTGTGTTTGATTATTTTAATACAAATAATATTCAAATTCCCGAATGCAATGCATTTCTCCCACAGGAAAACAGCTGCAGTGCAGCAAGGCAGTTTGATGGCACTGGGTCTGACTCCCATCATGGTATTACAGTCACATGGTATCACTCTGCACAAAACCAATATCAGCATCAACAGCACTTTAGCTATACCGTAAACCATGTAAGACTCCTCTGTTTTCACACCATGTGTATTGCATTGCTAGGTTATATGTTATTTTATATGTTGTGTAAGTTGTTTACTTTTGAAATTTTTTTTTCTTCTGTGGCCTCCTTTTCTGAGATCTCAGGCTCTGAGTACTCACAATAGGAGAGGCGAGGTGTTGACATGTCACTCCATTTAAGTTGAGAGCACAGCACACATTTAAGAGACAGAGTGAGAAGGACAGATTGGTACCAAGACAACAAGTGAGTGGGAGGGTGTGGGAGTGTTTGTGTGTTACACTGCTATTTTCTCTTTACAGTCTCTCTGCAACTCCTCTGATTCCTCACGAGGCCAAGACTAACACATAGACACTCTACTCTACTCTGGAGTGGCACATTTGGAGTGGCTGACCAGCGAGGAGCAGAGAAGTGTTAATGCTGTCGGGGAGGAGAAAGGCTGAGCCCTGAGTGGTTTGTTGTCTCCCTCTGTGAATTACACATTCTGTTGACAGTAGATGGGATTCTGCCATCTGAAGAATTACAGCTGTACATAGGGATGTCAAGTGCCACTCAGCGAGGAGTCTCCACTATGATTGCAATCAATATCGGTTAAAGTGGAGGTTAACAGCACAGTGTCTGTCAGTAGTTTCAGCTGGTTGGTTATTGACATCGTATCTGTGAACTATTGACACATAATTTCCCTTCCCACAGATTCCCTCCGAGAGGCTCTTAGTAACTTGAAGCAGATAACACAAATGTTCAATTTCAATCAAAAGTACTGCAAAGCAACACAAAATATATATGTAGTTTACACTTTTTGCTTTCAAATGAACAACTATTTCCACAAAGAAAACAAAGAGAATTAGAGAAACCTAGGAGATTCCGCAAAAAATATGAGCAAGGAAGATATCAGCAACCCAAAACTGATTCAGATCGCTACCATATAGAGGACAAAACTATAAGAATAGCTGTAAATATAGTTGTTTCTGGGGAATTTGTAAGGGAAAATACATCCAAAGCGTTCCTTATAATTTGGTCAATATATCCCAACCACAACTGAAATAACAATTTCTGTATTACTTGAAACTGTTGGTCAGTTCAGAAAGTAACCACGCCTGGCAATTTTATGCAGAACCACTGTGTGAAAGTCAGTTCTGGATCTGTTCAGTTCGATTGAACGTTTCTACATTGTATAATGTCTTGTACTGAACAACACATTTCCCCAAAACACTTTTCAACATTCTTGAACAGACTTTGAGGTAGCTTACGTTTGCTCCATTTGGTGGGTGTGGTGGGGTGTGGCTTGAAGCAATGAGTGGCGTACTTGAAGCGCAGTGGTACATTTTGAACCCACAACCCACCCCTCCCCATTTTTCAACTGGTCATTCAACAGCACTGTTTCCATTTCATTTGACCTTGCATTACATTTTGTCATACTGAACGCAGCCCTGGTGACTTTTTTACTCCAGAATGTATGGTGGCACCATTCAAATATAATTTTCCCCTCCAAAAATTGTTCCTAACTGATTTAGTTTAGTAGCTATAACTAAATAGGCTGAAGCATCGGGTTGCCCATCTGTATTTGTGCTAATCATTAGCTAGACCAATGCATCTCAAACTTTTTCAGTCATGGCCACCATTCATCATGGTGGAACATTCTATGCCCCCTCACCTCCCTCAATTAAATGAACTGCAACTATTGTTACATAAAAATTAGGTATATGAATACCTTTTATTCAACCAAAAAAAGTATATACAAACACCAGTATCTGGTTTCCCTTCCATATTGAAATAAAAACAAATATTCATGAAGGAGAAATAAACCTGCTTACTGCTGTGCAATATCACATCCATCTCTATCAATAAAGACTATTGTCATGACTCTCCTATGATGATCCAAAAGATCAGACTGCAGTGGATCAGCTCTACAGAGTTATATCTCCCACAGAGGGGGGAGGGATGGATGTGGGGTTTTTATGAACCATAGGCAGCTGACAATTCCTTTTGGGGTCTAGTTTGGGTGATTGGAATGTCTGTGTGCCTTATGAAGAGTTTGCTGCCTAAAAACTACAACATCAAACAATGGACACTGGAACAACATATTTCAACATCTTAATTTTATTAAACAATTCATGTCTATTTTGTGAAAGTAGCATGAAGACGTTGTAACGAAAACTTTGTAACTTGAAGAGTTTTCATACCGTGTATATCATGTTTACATACTTTACGTTGCATGGAAAATATATAGGATGAAGAGAATGTTTTGTTGACAATAAGAAGATTTTAGTTCTCTAACGAGACCATAGTAAATTGTGAAACCTTGTCTCGTAACTAGCCACGCAGCAGGGAACCCAGAGAGCGTGTCAACATGATGTAAACGCCCCCTTTTTACCCGAGGGTATAAAGCATTTGAGTTAAGAATTCATTTGGGGGTGGGGGGGTGGCCTGTTTTGTGACTATGTTTAACAGCAGAGAAAGCCCCCTAAATGATATATTTTTCAATTTGAAATTTGAGGAATTTTCCTAGCAACCCCAACATTAGAAAAGTTAAACATTGCCTTTATTCATATTTCCATGAAAGCTGTACACCACCATGGTACAAAGATTGTCTTAGGGTCATTTTTGACCTGGCAGTTATAAAATCATTTACACACACACACACACACACACACACACACACACACACACACACACACACACACACACACACACACACACACACACACACACACACACACACACACGATAAATTGAGATTGTGTGATACTGACTGAACTCAGACAAAACTAAAATATTGTGCATGTGCAGCATCTCCCCTCAACTAACCCACATGACTCAAGTTCACAGACAAAATAAAACACATTTTAGACAAAATAAAAACAATTTCAGACAAAATAAAAATGTATTGAAAGCATTGTTTACAATTGGGGAATGCAATCAGAGGCTATGCACTCCTCTCAACAAGGGGGAGAGAGGCCTTCTCATCAAAGTTTGCCTTCACCCCACCACCACTCTGGTTTCTTACCTCCCAAAGAGGAACACGAATGTGGTCCCCCCAAGCACACTGCACAAAACGGCTGAGATCAGTATACGTGAGGGCAGGAAGCCAGCCATCATCCTGGACTACAACCACAACAAAGGAGGCATGGAAAACCTGGACAAGGTGATTGGAACTTAGAGCTGCAGGAGGATTACTGCCTGCTGGCCCCTGGTCATCTTCCATAACATCATTGATGTGTCCTCATACAATGCCTTTGTGATATGGAACAAGATCAACCCTACCTGGATGCCTGATAAGCGGAACAGGAGGAGGGTGTTCTTGGAGCAGCTGGGAAAGGCACTTGTAACCCTACACATTCAAAGAAGGGAGCGCCTCCCCCGCACAGCAACCACTGCAGCGCTTGTGAAAGCTGTTCAGGGGGCTGTATCTTGTCCTGATCCACCGGAGGCTGCAGCTGGGACAGGCAAGAGGAGTAGATGCCAATAATGCCTGCCAAAGAATAACTGTAAAACAAATACTATATACTGCACATGTGAGAAATACATCAGTAAAGTCCATGGACACACATTTGCAAACTGTCCTACATGTGCTAATTAGAGTTGATTTATGTTCTTCACATTTTTGTTTTGTATCTATTATCTTATTGTATTGTTGTTGTTTATACACCTTGTGGCTGGGAGCAATTCGTGGCGGATGGTTTCTCATCAGAGGCAAATACTGCAGCTGGAGATTACGCAATAATTGCAACGGAGGACACCTCGCGACCACCTGGTAGATGTAGTCTCTTATGATCAATCTTCCAATGATATGCCTGCAAATACATCACAATGCTGCAGACACCTTGGGGAAAACGTGGAAAACGTAAGCTGACTCCTAACTCCTCCACAGCCATATAAGGAGTCATTGGCATGAGGCGGTTTCAAAAAATGTGGCACTTCCTGATTGGATTTTTATCTGGGTTTCGCCTGTAACATTAGTTCTGTTGTACTCACAGATAATATCTTTGCAGTTTTGGAAACGTCATAGTGTTTTCTTTCCAAAGCTGTCAATTACATGCATAGTCGAGCATCTTTTCTCATCCCAAAATTTTTATAGCGCCACCTAGTCGCAAGAAGTTAATGTTCCAACCGGACAATTCCTTTGTCTGTACAAATGAAGTGGAACGTAGCTACCTTTCATGTGAGCGCGCCAGACCGAGGCTGTGGCACTCTGCCAGACCACTCACTCAAAGAGCCCTTATTTTCCCCTCCTCTAGAGTATAATCCTCAAAACAGTTTGTAAATATTTTTGACATCTAGTGGAAGCCTTGGGAAGTGAAACATAACTAATATCCCACGGTATCTTCAATGGGAGTTGAAAAACTATAAACCTCAGATTTCCCACTTCCTGGTTGGATTTTTTTCTCAGGTTTTTGCCTGCCATATGAGTTCTGTTATACTTACAGACATCATTCAAACAGTTTTAGAAATTCCAGAGTGTTTTTTTACGTCTCAGTAGCAGGCAGCTTAATTTGAACACGTTTTTCATCCAAGCTACCCAATACTGCACCCTACCCCAAAGAAGTTAAGCTGTTTCATTTTAGGGGTTCAGTGAAGGCGGGTCATTTTTATCCTTAGAACAAGGGCAGTATACAGAATGTTAACTTCTTGTGGTATAGGGGACGCTTGCGTCCCACTCGGGCAAAAGCCAGGGAAAATGCAGCGCAGCAAATTCAAAAAATATTATATAAACATCAAACTTTCATTAAATCACACATGTAAGATACTAAATTAGAGCTACCCCCGTTGTGAATCCAGCCAACATGTCAGATTTTAAAAAGGCTTTTCGGCAAAAGCATAGGAAGCTATTATCTGATGATAGCACAACAGTAAACAAAGAGGGTAGCATATTTCAACCCTGCAGGCGCAACACAAAACGCAGAAATAAAATATAAAACATGCCTTACATCTGACGACCTTCTTTTGTTGGCACTCCAATATGTCCCATAAACATCACAATTGGTCCTTTTGTTCAATTAATTCCATCCATATATCTCCAAAATATAATTTTATTTGCCGCGTTTGATCCAGAAAAAAACAGCTTTCAAAATGCACAACGTCACTACAAAATATTACAAAAGTTGGCTATAAACTTTGCCAAAATATTTCAAACTACTTTTGTAATACAACTTTAGGTATTTTAAACTTTAATAATCAATCAAATTGAAGATGGGTCTATCTGTGTTCAATACAGGAACACAACAAACCAAGCTACTTTTCAAGTCTTGCGCAACTCTCAACAGTGTTACGCAGTTCCTAGATGGCCGTACTTCTTCATTGCACAAAGGAATAACCTCAACCAAACTCCAAAGACTGGTGACATCCAGTGGAAGCGGTAGGAACCGAAAACAAGTACCTAAGAAATATCATTTGCTAATGAGACTCAGTGAACAGACAGAGACCTAAAACAAAACAATTCTGAACAGTTAGTCCTCTGGGTTTTGCCTGCTACATAAGTTCTGTTATACTCACAGACATGATTCAAACTGTTTTAGAAACTTCAGAGTGTTCTCTATCCATATCTACTAATAATATGCATATCTTATATTCTTGGCATGAGTAGCAGGAAGTTGAAATTGAGACGTCGCCGCCAAAACTTCAGCATCGAACAACGGATACTGGGACAATATGTTTCAACATCCAAACGTTGGGGATGATTTCGGATGGAATATGAAAAATGCATTAAAATGATCTGAAAGACTGTATCACGGAAATACTGTAACTTAGGAAGGAAACACATTCTAGCTGTAAAGTTTCCACCCTATAGCTTAATACAATATGATGAATGATGAAGAAGATAGAAATGTGAGTTTAGTCTTCTAATGAGATAATGTTTTATCATGTCTCTTAGACACCAACTAAGCCACACCACTAATGAGGTCAGAGTTCGTGTCCACATGATGGAACCACCCTCCAAGGCCAGAGTGCTTAAAAGGACTCGCTGAGAATTTAAATACAGACCAGAGAACATCAAATCAAATCAAATCAAATGTATTTATATAGCCCTTCGTACATCAGCTGATATCTCAAAGTGCTGTACAGAAACCCAGACTAAAACCCCAAACAGCAAGCAATGCAGGCGTAGAAGCACGGTGGCTAGGAAAAACTCCATAGAAATGCCAAAACTTAGGAAGAAACCTAGAGAGGAACCAGGCTATGTGGGGTGGCCAGTCCTCTTCCTGCTGTGCCGGGTGGAGATTATAACAGAACATGGCCAAGATGTTCAAACGTTCATAAATGACCAGCATGGTCGAATAATTATAAGGCAGAACAGTTGAAACTGGAGCAGCAGCCTGGCCAGGTGGACTGGGGACAGCAAGGAGTCATCATGTCAGGTAGTCCTGAGGCATGGTCCTAGGGCTCAGGTCCTCCGAGAGAGAGAAAGAAAGAGATAATTAGAGAGAGCACAGTTAAATTCACACAGGACACTGAATAGCACAGGAGAAGTACTCCAGATATAACAAACTGACCCTAGCCCCCCGACACATAAACTACTGCAGCATAAATACTGGAGGCTGAGAGACACTGGAGACACTGTGGCCCCATCCGACGACACCCCCGGACAGGGACAAACAGGAAGGATAAATCCCCACCCACTTTGCCAAAGCACAGCCCCCACACCACTAGAGGGATATCTTCAACCACCAACTTACAATCCTGAGACAAGGCCGAGTATAGCCCACAAAGATCAACCCAGACAGGATGACCACATCAGCGAGTCAACCCACTCAGGTGACGCACCCCTCCCAGGGACAGTATGAGAGCCCCAGTAAGCCAATGACTCAGCCCCTGTAATAGGGTTAGAGGCAGAGAATCCCAGTGGAAAGAGGGGAACCGACCAGGCAGAGACAGCAAGGGCGGTTCGTTACTCCAGAGCCTTTCCGTTCACCTTCCCACTCCTAGGCCAGACTACACTCAATCATATGACCCACTGAAGAGATGAGTCTTCAGTAAAGACTTAAAGGTTGAGACTGAGTTTGCGTCTCTGACATGGGTAGGCAGACCGTTCCATAAAAATTGAGCTCTATAGGAGAAAGCCCTGCCTCCAGGTGTTTGCTTAAAAATTCTAGGGACAATTAGGAGGCCTGCGTCTTGTGTCCGTAGCGTACGTGTAAGTATGTATGGCAGGACCAAATCAGAGAAATAGGTAGGAGCAAGCCCATGTAATGCTTTGTAGGTTAGCAGTAAAACCTTCAAATCAGCCCTTGCTTTGACAGGAAGCCAGTGTAGGGAGGCTAGCACTTGAGTAATATGATCAAATATTTTGTTTCTAGTCAGGATTCTAGCAGCCGTATTTAGCACTAACTGAAGTTTATTTAGTGCTTTATCCAGGTAGCCGGAAAGTAGAGCATTGCAGTAGTCTAACCTAGAAGTGACAAAAGCATGGATTAATTTTTCTGCATCATTTTTGGACAGAAAGTTTCTGATTTTTGCAATGTTACGTCGAAGGAAAAAAGCGGTCCTTGAAATGGTCTTGATATGTTCTTCAAAAGAGAGATCAGGGTCCAGAGTAACGCCGAGGTCCTTCACAGTTTCATTTGAGACGACTGTACAACCATTAAGATTAATTGTCAGATTCAACAGAAGATCTCTTTGTTTCTTGAGACCTTGAACAAGCATCTCTGTTTTGTCCGAGTTTAAATGTAGAAAGTTTGCAGCCATCCACTTCCTTATGTCTGAAACACATGCTTCTAGCGAGGGCAATTTTGGGGCTTCACCATGTTTCATTGAAATGTACAGCTGTGTGTCATCCGCATAGCAGTGAACATTAAAATTATGTTTTCGAATGACATCCCCAAGAGGTAAAATATATAGTGAAAACAATAGTGGTCCTAAAACGGAACCTTGAGTAACATCGAAATTTACAGTTGATTTGTCAGAGAACAAACCATTCACAGAGACAAACTGATATCTTTCCGACAGATAACATCTAAACCAGGCCAGAACTTGTCCGTGTAGACAAATTTGGGTTTCCAATCTCTCCAAAAGAATGTGGTGATCGATGGTATCAAAAGCAGCACTAAGGTCTAGGAGCACGAGGACAGATGCAGAGCCTCGGTCCGATGCCATTAAAATGTAATTTACCACCTTCACAAGTGCCGGCTCAGTGCTATGATGGGGTCTAAAACCAGACTGAAGCATTTCGTATACATTGTTTGTCTTCAGGAAGGCAGTGAGTTGCTGCTCAACAGTCTTTTCTAAAATTTTTGAGAGGAATGGAAGATTCGATATAGGCCGATAGTTTTTTATATTTTCTGGGTCAAGGTTTGGCTTTTTCAAGAGAGGCTTTATTACTGCCACTTTTAGTGAGTTTGGTACGCATCCGGTGGATAGAGAGCCGTTTATTATGTTCAACATAGGAGGGCCAAGCACAGGAAGCAGCTCTTTCAGTAGTTCAAATCAAAAAATTTGATTTGAATGGATTTCAGTAGTTTAGTTGGAATAGGGTCCAGTATGCAGCGTGAAGGTTTAGAGGCCATGATTATTTTCATCATTGTGTCAAGAGATATAGTACTAAAACACTTGAGTGTCTCTCTTGATCCTAGGTCCTGGCAGAGTTGTGCAGACTCAGGACAACTGAGCTTTGAAGGAATACGCAGATTTAAAGAGGAGTCCGTAATTTTCTTTCTAATAATCATGATCTTATCCTCAAAGAAGTTCATGAATTTATCACTGCTGAAGTGAAAGCTATCCTCTCTTGGGGAATGCTGCTTTTTAGTTAGGTTTGCGACAGTATCAAAAAGGAATTTCGGATTGTTCTTATTTTCCTCAATTAAGTTAGAAAATAGGATGATCGAGCAGCAGTAAGGGCTCTTTGGTACTGCACGGTACTGTCTTTCCAAGCTTGTCGGAAGACTTCCAGTTTGGTGTGGCGCCATTTCCGTTCCAATTTTCTGGAAGCTTGCTTCAGAGCTCGGGTATTTTCTGTGTACCAGGGAGCTAGTTTCTTATGAGAAATGTTTTTAGTTTTTAGGGGTGCAACTGCATCTAGGGTATTGCGCAAGGTTAAATTGAGTTCCTCAGTTAGGTGGTTAACTGTTTTTTGTCATCTGGCGTCCATGGGTAGACAGAGGGAATCTGGAAGGAGATCAAGGAATCTTTGTGTTGTCTGTGAATTTATAGCACGAGTTTTGATGTTCCTTGGTTGGGGTCTGAGCCGATTATTTGTTGCAATTGCAAACGTAATAAAATGGTTGTCCGATAGTCCAGGATTATGAGGAAAAACATTAAGATCCACAACATTTATTCCATGGGACAAAACTAGGTCCAGAGTATGACTGTGACAGAGACATGTAGGACAAAACCCACTGAGTCGATGATGGCTCCGAAAGCCTTTTGGAGTGGGTCTGTGGACTTTTCCATGTGAATATTAAAGTCACCAAAGATTAGAATATTATCTGCTATGACTACAAGGTCCAAGTTGAATTCAGGGAACTCAATGAGGAGCGCTGTATATGGCCCAGGAGGCCTGTATACAGTAGCTATAAAAAGTGATTGAGTAGGCTGCATAGATTTCATGACTAGAAGCTCAAAAGACGAAAACGTCATTTTTTTTTGTAAATTGAAATTTGCTGTCGTAAATGTTAGCAACACCTCCGCCTTTGCGGGATGCACGGGGGATATGGTCACTAGTGTAGCCAGGAGGTGAGGCCTCATTTATCACAGTAAATTCATCAGGCTTAAGCCATGTTTCAGTCAGGCCAATCACATCAAGATTATGATCAGTGATTCGTTCATTGACTATAATTGCCTTTGAAGTAAGGGATCTAACATTAAGTAGCCCTATTTTGAGATGTGAGGTATCATGATCTCTTTCAATAATGACAGGAATGGAGGAGGTCTTTATCCTTGTGAGATTGCTAAGGCGAACACCGCCATGTTTAGTTTTGCCCAACCTAGGTCGAGGCACAGACACGGTCTCAATGGTGATAGCTGAGCTGAGTACACTGACTGTGCTAGTGGCAGACTCCACTCTGCTGGCAGGCTGGCTAACAGCCTGCTGCCTGGCCTGCACCCTATTTCATTGTGGAGCTAGAGGAGTTAGAGCCCTGTCTATGTTGGTAGATAAGATGAGAGCACCCCTCCAGCTAGGATGGAGTCCGTCACTCCTCAGCAGGTCAGGCTTGGTCCTGTTTGTGGGTGAGTCCCAGAAAGAGGGCCAATTATCTACAAATTCTATCTTTTGGGAGGGGCAGAAAACAGTTTTCAACCAGCAATTGAGTTGTGAGATTCTGCTGTAGAGCTCATCACTCCCCGTAACTGGGAGGGGGCCAGAGACAATTACTCGATGCCGATGTTGCTTTTTCTAACATGAGGTTATGGTCCACATGGTGAAATGAATATAATTAAAAGGCCAGGAAATGGTAAAACCCTCTGAAACACTTTACGAGAGAAGTGGGGGAAGACCAAACATTCTCAGTCTGCAGCTTGGTATTGTGGAGTAGTCTAGGACAATTGAGCAAAGACAGGAGGGAAGAGCATATCCCTCACCACCGGGTGGTACACCTCTGATATATCCATTCTAACGAACACTCCAAGACAAAGAAGAATACAACTAAGAAGGACATTGTGACCTCTGGTGGACAACCAGAGACTTAGTCGCAATAGACGGAGCGAGTGGTTTCAACAGAGAGATGACAGAGAAAGATGTCTACGCGTAAATATATGTTGCTTTTCTAATTCGAATGAGCGGTTATTAGGGTGCTAAATATTCATGTTTACGATGAGCGTAGTTGCCAAATGTATGTATGACAAGTCCACTCTCTTTGTCTCACCCGAACTTTATCTTTCCCCACCCCCTTTCCATTGTGTAGCAAGCCATCATATCGGGTTAGTCCACTAGGGACTGTTTTCATTGCATCACGTTAGTAATCAATAACCTATACCGTGTGTGCGTTTATGTATTTCTGCGTGATTATTTAATTAGTTAGTAAATAAATAATTAAGCCACTTTTTGTATCGCTGATTCATCACTTAGGGTTCGTGCAGATTTACGAAGTCAACGACGTTCAGAATGAGACTGATGAGGTAATAATTAATCATTTAATATTAACGATGCAAGAGATATTTATAATATCTTTCGAGTTTAAGTCGGAAGATAGTAACTCGTTAAAGAATCATTCCCGTGGTTTCCCAAATTCCTAATGAGTTAGTTGTTACATGATTAATTTATTTGAGTAATAATTATACTCAGTAGGTAATTACTTGATAAATAGCAGTCATCCCATTAATGATAGCTACGTCACGACACTAGAATGACCACAAGCTGCAGCTGAGGTCTACAATTAGTCACGACCCAGAAATGCAACATGAGGTTAAAGAAGACAAAGGAACCTCTTAATAATCAGTGGAACGGTTGAGTAGCTGTATCTAAGAAGGTGAATTTAAGTAGGACCAAATGTTTATTCTCTTCAAATCATCGTGTCCTACACGGCTTTCATCGCCACTCTGGTATCATCAACACGGCTGATTAGCCGTCCTCAGCAGCCCACTCTTCCAGAACAAGTGCAAGTAAACAGACTACTGGGCCTCCCGGGTGGCGCAGTGGTTAAGGGCGCTGTACTGCAGCCCGAGGAAGACCTCCCTTTATTGGTGGATCTGTCGCATCGCAGCGCTAGCTGAGCCACCAGAGACTCTGGGTTTGCGCCCGGGCTCTGTCGTAACCGGCCGCGACCGGGAGGTCCGTGGGGCGACGCACAATTGGCATAGTGTCGTCTGGGCTAGGGAGGGTTTGGCCGGTAGGGATATCCTTGTCTCATCGCGCACTAGCGACTCCTGTGGCGGGCCGGGTGCAGTGCATGCTAAACAAGGTTGCCAGGTGCACGGTGTTTCCTCTAACACATTGGTGCGGCTGGCTTCCGGGTTGGATGCGCGCTGTGTTAAGAAGCAGTGCGGCTTGGTTGGGTTGTGTATCGGAGGACACATGACTTTCAACCTTCGACTCTCCCGAGCCCGTGCGGGAGTTGTAGCGGTGAGACAAGGTATTAGCTACTAACAATTGGATATCACAAAATTGGGGAGAAAAGGGGGGTAAAACAAAATTAATTAATTACAAATTAAGTAAACAGACAACTAAGAAGAACAGTATGACATCTTATGAACTATAAGAGACTTACACCAGAGAACGAAGGAGAAGGCCATCCGAAATATGAAGGCCCAATCGAACACTCCTCACCAAGCAGAACCCGGCCCACAAATAATTTGTTAAATGACTTGCCTAAAATAAAAAAATCTGGCCATGGTTTGTTTATTTGATCTATTCAGTGTAGCTCTGTTCTACCCTGCGTGGAGCTCAAAAGTTAGTTTCTTACTGCTATAACTCAAATTTGTGATTTTGTCAATGCAATATGCTATTTTTATAGCAGTGTTTTATGTTATTTATTTGAAATATTGTTTTATTTCTATATCCTAATATTGTTTTCTAATGAATAATTCCTCTGTATTCTGTACTTTTAGAAACCACAAACAGTATTTGCCAATATCATAACTAGAACTTTAGCTGGACTTCTTTGGAGCTGGAGATTGAGGACATCTTTTGTATGCTAGCGTACACTCCTTAACAGTTACTGGATGAAAACACAGCAATAAAACACAGGCCAATATGTAATAGTAGTCTATTTTATTGCAGCATTGGTGATTGGTTCAACAACAACTTGTTTTACTAGAGGGAAAAAACTGAATATGCATAACCCATATTTAATAATCATGAAGTGACTGAACAACAACTGCATTTCCACCCCCACCTCTAAAGGCATAGAATCATGGCAGGTCACCTGTCAAGTTACCTGTCAGGTCAGTCAGTCACTAATTTCTGCGGATGTGGTCAATATTTATTGAGCATATGATACTCCTCAAACACATGTACTTTGTCAACTTTCTCTGCTTACTTCTCCTGGTGCCAGACAGGCAGACATTACAGCGCCTCTGTGTGTGACTACCTTGAGCAGCAGTTTGGGGAACTTTACAGGGAAAATGCCGTGCAGGGAGGCATAGGGGATTGTCCGCAGCAGGGCGACCCCCAGTGGATGGGCACCGAGTGGTGTGGTGCTCCTCCAGCAGCTCTCTCATGAGGTTTTCTCTATACTTTTGGTAGAAAATGACTTTACCTATGAGGGAGTGGGGAGGATGAGGAAAGTTAGAGGATGATGAGGCAGTGGGTAGGTCGGTGAGATATTGTCACTATAATTGCATAATGGATTTGTATGTGAACTGTACATCCAATTACAAAAATACCTTGTTCAGTAATTATCTCACCTGTTAGTTGGCGGTGAACTATGCTCCGTTGAGGGCAATCGGATGGAAAAATATATTCTTATACAACTTGGTCGTTTTCTGAGTGCACAAAGCTGTTTATCATGTCCGCCTTATCCACTGCCCCAATTTTGAGGTTATAATCAAGCACACAATCTGGTTTGATTTTTCTCTCTCCCGTCAGGTGGTCCATCTTCCCTGCGGCCGACATGGTTGCTGTATGGACAGTGGAGAGGACATGGACTTTACTGCCAACCTTTCATCGTTCTCCTTGAACTCCACCTCCCCTCTGCATCTTCCTGCATTCGAATGTCGGCATCCCCTTTCTGTTCGGCCTGACTGTGCCACAGGCACCTGTGCTGTCGGAGAGCAGATGCCTGAAGAGTGTGGGACTGCTGTACCAATTGTCCACGTACAAAGTCTGTCCCTTGCCAAGATGAGGAGCCAGCATGGTCATCACCATGGACCCAGACACACCAAGCTCCTCATAATTTTGGATGTCAGTGGTGGACTCTGTGTAAACTATAATGTCCTGGACAAATCCTGCCTTCACACGTCGCACATGAAAAAGAACTTGACCCCAAGCCTGTGCCTTTTGGAGGGAATATATTGACGGAACGCCAGTCTACCTTTCCATAACATCAGAGACTCATCAATGCATAGGTCCTTGTATGGCACAAAGACCCGACCAAATGCTGATGTCAGGCTGATAGGAACATTTCTTATTTTGTAAACACGATCACTTAGGATGGCAATAGCATTGTTGACGAAATGCAGTCATAGCAGCAGAACTAGGAAGCGGTCTTGGGAGAAGAGAGTGGCATCCCCATGAGAAAAACTGTCACCAGGAAGGTATACCAGGAAGGTATATATTTCACTAATTGTGGTTGTCACCCATTTAGCGAGTTTCCCCCGTCACTCCTGGCTCACTCTTCTCCTGTAGCTCCAAGGCATAGCGATTGGTCTCCTCTACTGTGTCTCCCACCAGTTCCTCTGTCAGAAACAACTTGAAGCATTCTGCCTCAGTTAAACATGGCAAGGGGTGTTGCACTCCAGACTGGGACTTTTCAAAGCAAACAGCAGGGCCAGGAGGGGTGAAATGGCTGGCGGCCTTCCAGCTACCACAGAACTCCTGTACTTCATCCACTGTCGGTCTGCCTCCTAGCTCACTAGCTACATACATAAACAACAACACTGAATGGCTCAGAGTGGGAGTGAGAGGTTACGTGTTTGACTGCCGGCACGTGCCACTTGTATCAATAAATCACTATCAGAAAATGTTTTGTGTGGTAATTATTTATATATTTACTGTTTTATTCACGTTTTCAATTACAAGTGACAAATCATTCATTCCGATTCTTGCAAATTATGTGTGTAAAATACTTTTTTGAAGGTTGCACTGATTATGATGAGCTAAGCTAATTCCAGCTGTGTAGCCATGTTTGTTGACATACAAAGCATTCTGGGTTTCACGTAATTGTCTGTTTGACCAAAAATGAGGTGAGTAAGGGTTCACTCATTTTTTGAGGACTTCCGGATATTAATGGTGGGATGTGAACGATGGTAGAAGACATACCCCTTCAACATGCATACTATAAACAGACCAAACTCATCTTGTCTTCTCTTATTATCTTTGGTTTTTCAGAGGAAAAAAAGCATGGCTGCACGCTGAAACTAATCATAGTCGGATTACTTTTAATTTATAGAAAGTGTTTTACAAATTTTTTTTGATCAATGGTGAGCTCACCCGTGATGTGGTAAATTATACATAGTAATTGCTATTAGCTAATTCACATTGTAATTTATGTCAGCCGAGAATTAAAAAAATATGACCACGTGTGACTTTCCTCAGTTAGTGCTAGGACAAATGTAGCTTAGATTTTTCCGGTTAGGATGATTGTGTTATGCTATAGATACTTCTGTGAATATCTGAACATTGCATCCAAAAATATGCTGCTCACATTCTGGACATAAGTTTGTAAGGACTGTGTTTGTGTAAATAGTTTCTGAAAAACAGTGTGGCCAGCTCAAATGCTGACTGTTGCGTCATTCGAAATTGGCTGTTCTAAGTAAGCATTTTCAATAAGCGTTCTAATCACACGGGTGTGATCGTAAGCTTCAGGGACCACTGTAGAATGATCACACCCGTGTGAAAGGGTTAAACACATTTTTCCCGTGGTACCCCAAATTCCTTATGAGTTAATTGTTACATTATTCATTTAATCGCGTAATAATTAAGCGTAGTAGGTCATTATTCGATAAATAGCAGTCATCACATTAATGATATCATGTTTGAAGGTAACACCCAGGTGCAGACAATGTCGAAGTACAAAATATGAACACGGGCACGCAAAGGCAGGCAGGCTCAGGTCAGGCAGAGGTGAGTAATACAGAGTAGTGGGGCAAAGGTACTGGACGGCAGGCAGGCTCAGGGCAGACAGAGGTCGGTATTCCAGGGTAGAGGGGAAAGGTACAGGACGCAGGCAGGCTCAGTGTCAGGGCAGACAGAAAGGACACACCGGGAAAACTAGAAAATAGACAAGGCAGGAGCAAGTGGAAAACCGCTGGTAGGTTTGATGAACAAAACGAACTGGCAACAGACACAGAGAACACAGGTATAAAAACACGGGGGAAATTGGGGGAGATGGGCGACACCTGGAGAGGGGTGAAAGACAGGTGAAAGAGCACAAAGACAGGTGAAACAGAACAGGGCGTGACAAATGATAGTCACGTCACGACACTAGGGTCGGCCAATTTCTTTTGTGATTCTCTCAATTGAAATAAAATCTAAAGATGGTTCTGGAAGTATTCTTTGAATGATTATCAGGTTGCATAAACATGATGAGTGCTTTAACCCCACAATTTTTGTATAAATAAGGAGGATAAGTTGCTGCTGCTGGTCAGTCTGTGAGCCAGGCATACTAACTCTGACTGGGGAAAGAAACAGGCTTGCTTGAGCCTATTGCCTGAGGTTCACAGAAACAACCCTTCTCTCATTCTGTGACCTACTAGATACTAATTGTTTCAAAGTTTATAATACTACCAAAGTTGTCTTTGAAATCACAAAATTGAGGCCATTATAACTGTTACCAATTATCACTTGTTTTGAGAAACCGTGTACACATGAGAAATGCACATCTCGTCACTTCGCAATAGAAACTTTCTCTATTAGAAAAATATAATGTTCTATATAATTCTTATTTGTGCAAAATGTGACTTTACTTCTTTATTTGTTACATGTTAGCTCACAGAATTAAAGGTTTGTTAGGAAGAGAGAGAGAGAAAGAGAGGAGCTATTGGAGCGATTTCTCCATTCGCCTTGCACAACTTTTTTTCCCTTCACAAACCAAGGCCTCTGAGGACTGGCCAAACCAAAAGCATAATTGGCTGCGGGGGGGTGTCCAATCACAAAATTAGGAATTAAGTAGTACTGCGTAGTGTAAAGCAGTGAGAAAATAATTTCCAATCTATAAAATTCATCAGGGTAAAATTGACCTGTCTCTAATATGGGGGAGCTCATGACTCCCCTGTCCCCCGCAAGTTACGTGCCTGCTCATGGGTCAAACAGTGGTTTGCCCTTCAAAGCAGACCATATCCATGTCTTTCCCCACTAAAGTGAGAAAAGAAATCCACACACGAGTCATATTGATCCCAATGGTTTTACCCAACTGAAAAGATAAAAGGAAAAGATAAAAGAGGGACACTTCCCCCTCTGCTCTCTCCCTTTCTTACACATGTACACACACACGCACGCACACATACACACACACACACACACACACACACACACACACGCACACGCACACGCACACGCACACACACACACACACAACAACCCTACCAACAAAGAAAAAGAGAGCGAGCAGTGTGCCGGTGAGTGTATAACTAGACAAGTTATCAAAAAGACATGAAAACCATTGGCTTTGGTCTGAATTGTCTGAATTCGGATGTGTGTTAAGGGAGTTAATGAGTATATCAGACCAACAAGGCATACAAATCTTTCAGAGCTGTGGCGCCACAGAAGGCATGGTGCCAATTATGTATCGATAGACATTAAAGATGTCTGCTACGTCCAGCATTCAGTTGACAAATGTGAGCTGCAAACATAAATAATACAGTCTGACATTTGTTTTTTTCTCTGAGTGTGTGGTAATCTGAAAAACATGACTCTCTCCTCGTAATTTGTTTGGCGTTGTTGGTATACAGTATAAAAAAAGCCTCTGCAGCACTCTGCCTGTGTCCATAGTCCCTGTTCACTTCTTATCACTAAGCCCTGAGGTGTGACACCAAACCACTAATAACTTTCCACTTTTTGTCATCATTCTTGCATGAAATTGGCTATTAGATGATTCTCGGGGACAGAGAGGGACTCTAATACAACAGGACGTGCACTGCAACTATTTGCTGGAAGATGCACAAAATACATACAGTATGCCTGACGGACACACACACACACACACACACACACACACACACACACACACACACACACACACACACACACACACACACACACACACACACACACACACACACACACACACACACACACACACACACACACATACCAATCACTACTTTCAAAGTCAAATCCTGAATTGGAATATGTTCCACCTATTTCTAATGCTGAAGGAGAAGCAAGGTGGAAGGGCATGAAAATCTGAGGATGCACAAGCATCCCCTTGAGGCAGGAGACTGATTTTGCTCACTAGCAGTGTCATTGTTTGAATATAGTAAGTGAGTCTGTCTCATGAAACAAAAATTATTTGATATGGGGTGGCTGGTAGCCTAGTGGTTAAGCACGTTGGGCCAGTAACCGAAAAGTTGCGGGTTCCCCAAGCTGACTTGGTGAAAAATATGTTGATAAGCCCTTAAGCAAGGCACTGAACCTTAATTGCTCCTGTTAGTTGCTCTGGACAAGATAATCTGTTAAATTAGTGAAATTGTATTAATTTTGCTAGGAATGGCATTTTATTTCTTTATGAGTTTAAGGTTTTTAACTGATCTGATTAAATCTGGATATCAAATCAAATCAACGTTTATTAGTCACGTGCAAAGAATACAACAGGTGTAGACCTTACAGTGAAATGCTTACTTACAGGCGCTAACCAATAGTGCAAAAAAGGTATTAGGTCAACAATAGGTAAGTAAAGAAATAAAAACAACAGTAGAAAGAGAGTGAAAAACAGTAGCGAGGCTATACTCTATGTTCTCTTAAATTATTCCTTCACTCTGAAAATGTCTTGCTAGCATTGGTCTCTCTTCGGTTAGACAGTCAGTGACTCAAAAACAGTCTACGGTACCAACTTTATGTGGGTCTGTCTCTACCTCACTGCATTTTCCTGCTCCAGCGCAGGAGCATGCTACTCATTCCATGGTTATTGACTGGACAGAGAGAGAGGGGCAGAGAGGGAGAGGAGGCGATGGAGAGAGTGTAAGAGAGACAGATAGATGGAGAGTAGTGAGAAAGAGAGACACTATTTTTGGGTGGCATTAAAGCGGCGTTTGTGTCAAACGAATGCTCTTTAGGAAATTTTGACTTGTAAAAGCCAGCGCCCTGCTATTTTCCAACCCTATAAAGTGCCTTCAGAAAGTATTCACACGCCTTGATTTTTGCCACATTTTGTTGTGTTACAGACTGAATTTTAATTGGATTAAAATTAGATTATTTTTTTGTCACTACACACAATACCCCATCAAGTCAAAGTGGAATTGTGTTTTTATTTATTTTTTACAAATTAATTAAAAATAAAAAGCTAAAATGTGTTCAGGAGAAGAAATGTGATTTACAGGTCACATAATAAGTTCCATGGTTCCAAATGTGCTATAATTGGCTTTAACATAATTTTTGAATGACTACCTCATCTCTGTACCCCACACATACAATTATCTGGGAGGTTTTCCAATGCCTCGCAAAGAAAGGCACCTATTGGAAAATGGGTAAAAAAAAGAAAGTGGACAGTGAATATCCATTGAGCACGGTGAAGTTATTAATTTCACTTTGGATGAGGTATCAATACACCCAGTCACTACAAAGATACAGTCATTCTTCCTACCTGAATTGCCAGAGAGGAAGGAAACCACTCTGGGATTTCACCATGAGGTAAATAGGAGAGAAATATAAAACATTTCACAAACAACATTCGTAGTTACTCCACAATTACTAACCTAATTGACAGAATAAAAATAAGGAAGCCTGTACAGAAAAACAATATTCCAAAACATGCATCTTGTTTGCAACCAAGCACTAGAGTAATACTGCAAACATATGGTACAGCTATTACCTTTTTGTACTGTATACAAAACTGTTATGTATGGGGCAAATCCAATACAATACATTACCGAGTATCACTTTTCATATTTTCAAGCATAGTGGTGGCTGCATCATGTTATGGGTATGCTATCAATCATTAAGGATTGGGCAGTTTTTCAGGATAAAAAAAGACAGAATGGAGCTAAGCACACGCAGAATCCTATAGGAAAACCTGGTTCAGTCTGCTTTCCACCAGACACTGGGACATTAATTCACCTTTCAGCAGGACAATTTATTTATTTTATTGTATTTAATCTTTATTTAACTAGGCAACACAAGGCCAAATCTATTCTTGAGATGCTTACCAAGAATACAGTGAATGTTCCTGAGTGGCCGAGTTACAGTTTTGACTTAAATCCTCTTGAAAATATATAGCAAGACCTGAAAATGGTTGTCTAGCAATGATCAACAAACAACTTGAACGTGCTTGAAGAATTTGAAAAGAATATTCCACAATTCAGGTGTGGAAAGCTCTTAGAGACTCCAGAAAGCTGTAATCTGTCACACCCTGGTCGAAGTATTTTGTGTTTATCTTCATTTATTTGGTCAGGCCAGGGTGTGACATGGGTTTTTGTATGTGGTGTGTAGGTAGTGGGATTGTAGCTTAGTGGGGTGTTCTAGGTAAGTCTATGGCTGTCTGAAGTGGTTCTCAATCAGAGGCAGGTGTTTATCGTTGTCTCTGATTGGGAACCATATTTAGGCAGCCATATTCTTTGGTTGTGTTGTGGGTGATTGTCCGTAGTGTCTTTGCAAACTATCTACTGTTAGTTTGCACCAGTTTAGGCTGCTTCGGTTTTCGTTACGTTTATTGTTTTTTGTATTGATTCGGGTTTTTGTGTTTTTTCCATTAAACATGGATCGCAATCTACATGCTGCATTTTGGTCCGACTCTCCTTCACCACACCTAGAAAACCGTTACATAATCGCTTCCAAAGGTGCTTCTACTGTCACGCCCTGGCCATAGAGAGGCTTTTTATTCTCTATTTTGGTTAGGCCAGGGTGTGACAAGGGTGGGTGTTCTATGTTCCTTTTTCTGTGTTTTGTATTTCTTTGTTTTTGGCCTGGTATGGTTCTCAATCAGGGACAGCTGTCTGTCGTTGTCTCTGATTGAGAAGCACACTTAGGTAGCTCTTGCCCACATGGGTTTTGTGGGTAGTTGTTTTCTGTCTTTGTATTACTTACCAGATGGAACTGTTTCGGTTGTTCTTTTTGTATTGTAGTGTTCAGTTCAGTTTAATAAAATGACGAACACTTACCACGCTGCATATTGGTCCGATCCTTCCTACTCCTCGTCAGAAGAGGAGGAGAACCGTTACATCTACAAGGTGTTGAATGTGAATGTAAATGACATTTTTCTGTATTTCATTTTCTAGAAATGTGCAAAAATGTCTAAACATGTTTTCACTTTGTCATTATGGGGTATTGTGTGTAGATGGGTGAGAGAAAAACATATATGCAGGCTGTAAAACAACAAAATGTGGAATAAGTAAAGGGGTATGAATACTTTCTGAAGGGACTGCATCAACTCACTTGAGCTGAGATGGGAGGGTAGAAATATTTGTGGTGTGTCCTTAAAAATAATGTGTGCCAATGTGCCAATTTCAAACAGTGTTACTCACCAAAAGCTGGTCTTAACGGTAATTCAATTAGGTATGCACCAATTTGTAAGTCGCTCTGGATAAGAGCGTCTGCTAAATGACTTAAATGTAAATGTATGGCACAGTAGCCAAATCAGTAGCCTATAACCAATGTTTTATTAAAATATCAGAAGCTGCAAAACAGCAAACAGACATTCACGTTGTTTTTTATATTCAACATGATTTTTGTCCACGTAGCTTCTTTGAAAAGTTTTGCCTTACTATGTGCGATGCCCACTGAATTAAATATCCGCTTTCATCTGTTGGACCTAACTGTGTTATCGTGGGAATTCCGATTGCCGCGGAATTTCACCTTTCAGGTGGCAAAGTCACTAACCGGCCATATGAATGGCGATGTGTAGGCTAATATTTTATAACATTTCCGAAATGTCCAAGTGTCCATTGCTCAAACAGGCAGTGCATTTTTTTGAAAGGTGAATATTTCCATGTTGAAGTCAATAAAAAAACAAGATTGGCTACAAGTTTGTTATAACTAGGCTTATTCTACAGTTACTATATACTGTTTTAAAAACATATTTCATGAATAGGACAAACATCCATGCCTCCTACTGAATGGGCCATAGGCCTATGTATGCAAACATTACCCTATGCTCATGGAACAAGATGTGTGATTTATGAAATCATACTTTTTTTTCTTTGTTTAATTTGATTTTTTTTTTTATTATTAGGAAGATTCAGAATGGGTTTATGGTGAGAACGTACATGGGTCGAATGCAATTCAATATAATCTGCTATTTCTGGAGAACTGCCAATATGATCTGTAAGATGTTTCCAAGCATTACATTTGCAATCAGTATAAAGTCGAGTAAACATTCCCCCTTTCTCTTTCTATTGGATCTTTTTCTAGCTCTTGTGAAAAGTTTGGATGTGCATAAAACTCTCCATAGTCTAAAATGCCTTGTCTGTATTATACGCACATGGGGAGCAGCTATGGTGGCTGTATTTAGACATGTAACTGTAACTGTATTTAGACATGTAACTGTAACTGTATTTAGACATGTAACTGTAACTGCATTTAGACGAGCTGAAACATGTTCTTGTTTCCTTTTTATTAGAATTTGATTAGAATTATACATTGTCTTTGTATGCCTTGTGCATAGCCTATTGACTACGTTTAGCATGTCCATGTCCGGACTGCAATATACAGTAGGCCTTTTACATTCAGCATAACAGTGTGAATGCTATAGCCTATGTGTAACAATGTATTTCCATATTGAAGCAATACGGCTATGCCGTATTAAGTGATATGACATGCTATTCTATAAAATCCTTTCTCCGTAATTAATATTACCTGATTGTGCTAATCATGTAAATGTAATTGACTAGAGGGCTGGGGCACCACAAAATAATATTTATAGAGCTGTTATCTTCCGAATAAACTCTTAAAGACCTAGTAATATTTTACATCAATAGCAGTCAAAATGAATCATCACCTTAATTCAGTCTCATCTGAAAGTTGTACAATCTTGGTTATCTTCACGAACCCTGGCTAACAAGTTGAATCAGCAATACAAAATACCGAACTAAGAATGAATCATACCTTGATTACAAATTACGTCATAAAGGAAAATGTCCCTAGCGGGCGGAACAGATATGACAGCTGTTTACAAAAAAGAAAAGGGGCTAGGTTTGAGTGAAAGAGCGGGAAGACTGAGGGACAAAGGGAGAAGCTGTGCTGTCATAAATGCAATATCTTGCATTCTAAATTACCGCCCATTTGGAAAAGGAAAATGCAATAAATATTTACTCTGAGCTGCGCTTCGGTAGGTTGGTGATAGATGGAAGGCCGTGTTGCCAAACCGAGTCCTTTGAAGAAGGTGGTCACTTGGATACGTTGTAGTAATGTCGTTGTGTGGTAGACAGGATACTCTGTCTGGTCTTTCCTAGACCACGTTTGCAGCTGCTGTTGCTAACTGAACGACTAGGAGATATCACTTCTGTAGTGAATAAGAGTTCAAAGTTCATACCAATTGCAACCAAAGCTCACGCTGAGGTTGGCTTAGTTCTGTAGTTGACATGTTAGTCCTTTTAATACAGAGGCTGCAGACCTCACGTACTTGGAGCAGGAGGTTACATTTTCGTCAAGGCTTTATATAGTGGAGCGAGAAGGGTGTGTTTGAAAAGTTTTATAACCCATGTCTCCTCACAGGGGCGTGCCACTGATTGAGCAGAGCCCTAACCTTATGAAAACCCAATATCTCATTTGGAAGCTAAAATTACCATTAATTTTATATTCAAATATTTAAATTGAACAACAATTCCATGTGACTCCGATAACTACAATGTACAGACTTTCCACTGTAGAGTTTATGTCATCCTATCATTGATGAGAATGTCCCAGATGGCAACCGAACTGACATCATATTCATTAAGTACCACCGCATATGTTCAATTGGTCGGATTACCAGAATATAGTTCATTTCCCCCCACCTTCTGATGTTCCCAGAATCTCTATGTTAACCAAGGGGTTTTCAAATTTCACATCAGTAGGGTAGAGAGGAAAAAGGGGGGAAGAGGTATTTATGACTGTCATAAACCTTCCCCCAGGCCAACATCATGACAAATGCAATTAGAACATTGTAGACTGCAAACATGTTCAAAATATTTAGCAAATATGGATGGGGCAGGCTATTTAATGAACTAGGCTATAATGGACTCACATTTGAATTAGAGCTGATGACAACACAATATATAAAATACGTAAATACACAACTTGAAGCAACCACATATTTAACCATGGAGCATGTTCTGATTGGCCAGTGAGGGGCCATGCCTCGACACAGAGAGAGAGGAAGGAAGGAAGGAAGGAAGGAAGGAAGGAAGGAAGGAAGGAAGGAAGGAAGGAAGGAAGGAAGGAAGGAAGGAAGGAAGGAGAGAGAGAGAGAGAGAGGTACGTAGAAACAGAGTCTGCAGAGTTTCCTGTGTTGTGTTTTAAAACACCATTAAAGAGCTTCAAATCACTGGCAGGACACATTAAAGGGGAAAAGGAGTCCTTTCACTTTGATTTACTCTGGAACCATCACTTATCCCCGCGTGGCAATTACTATTGTCCTGCTGGGCCATGACCTCACCCCAGTCCTGTAAACGCAATTACAATTCAGTGCCCCGTCTGTGTTCCCCCACATCCTATCCTCTGGGAGTGAGGGGGGGGTGTCCATGTGAAGTGCCTGCTTATAATTTAAATGAAGACAACAGTGTTTACGAGCCACCAACATAACCACCCCCCTATTCCCCTCATTGTGTAGCTTGATCGCTAGATGGACTTTCTCAACATTACTTTCTCAGTGTCACATCTTCTCCACTGTGTATCAACAAATAAACTGGGGATTTGGAGTCATATCAATACCGAAGCTCTAATAAGGGAAGCAGCTGATTGTGGATAACTTCCACAACACATTGGAAGAGGTGTCAGTTTCCCTCCATCTTTTCCATCACAGGAATGATTAGGTAATATGCTAACACAACCTTCCAAAAGTGAGTGGAAGGTGATATATTCTGATAGAACATGAGAAACACATTACGTGTTCTAAAAATAGTCTGTGTTGTGTTGGTGTTGCATTGGCATTCTGTGTCAAGCTCTCTGTAGATGGAAGCCTTCATCTTGCATTTCCTTTGTTTATTCCCAACGATTGATGTTGTGGCAGATGCGTGTATAATGTATTTTTTAGTGTGCCCATAGCCACCTTTTGAATCCTCAGGGCATTTAAAACTAGGTAGAATCATTAGAACTAGGCTACTGTGGGAGCTCACCTTGCTACAGTCATCCCTCCTCCTGTCCCTCCCTTAAAGGTGTCCACTTCCTGTTTGAGTGAATATGGGTTATATGGTGACAGAGTGACCATGAGTCATTCCTGTAGTGAGGGAGGGGTTGACGACAGCTGCTGTAGTATACCTGAATGAATAATTCATCCTCCATATTGTCTGTGTTCTCATTCTTCATGCTTATCTCACAGTTGGTGCTGGGAACAAATATTGTTAATGTGCATTTTACAGAAAAGCCATAGAAATAATATAATTCCATAATTGTCTTTAATGTGCATAATGCTATGTTTCTAGCCCATTTATTTTCAAATGGAAATGTCTGAGATGCACAGTGCAGGAATAAAAAAACACATGGTGAGGCAGTAAATAAATACATATATAAATAAGTTATGGTAGAGTTAATTAATCTTTGGCTTTTCACTTACAAATGTCACCTTGATGGTGCACTTATGTCAGAGCGTGGAGACCTGGGTGCCTGGGGAGCCAAAGAGGATTTGTAGACAGCAAAGGATGCTTGGCAAGAGAGCTGTCTGACAATCCACAATGACAAGCCTGTCATATGGCAAAACACCAGCGCACACTGCTCAGAACTCCCATCCCCCTCTGGCACTGAGCACTGGGCAAGAGTGGGAGTACAAGAAAATACATATTTATTCCCTCTCCAGAAAAATTATGTTTTGTTTTAAAGTGCTTCGGGAGGGGAGGTGGGGGGCACACATATTTCTAGCAGAGTGAACAAACATAGCTTGAGGAATTTGTTTATATTTAATCATATTTAAACATGACCTTGTTCTGCAGGGGTGGGTGCTGAACTCCCCCGCTCTTTTCCAAGGTGCATGGCAGCGGATCTCCTTTCACTCCAACACTGAAGATGTCAGAGGATGAGCTTTATCTTTATTGAGGAAGCATTTCAAATATTAATGTGTTTCACCAGCAGCCTGGATGAGGGGGGAGAGAGAGACTGGACATTGGTATTTTTCAGTGATAAGACTAAAACGGTATTCCAACAGATCCACAGAGTAGCATATCAGTGCTGTCAGGCAGAACATGAGTATGAGGGTCATATGGATGCAGAAATGGAAAATAACCCCCCCCCCCCCACAAATCAAATCAAATTTAATTTATTTATATAGCCCTTCGTACATCAGCTGATATCTCAAAGTGCTGTACAGGAACCCAGCCTAAAACCCCAAACAGCAAGCAATGCAGGTGTAGAAGCACGGTGGCTAGGAAAAACTCCCTAGAAAGGCCAAAACCTAGGAAGAAACCTAGAGAGGAACCAGGCTATGTGGGGTGGCCAGTCCTCTTCTGGCTGTGCCGGGTGGAGATTATAACAGAACATGGCCAAGATGTTCAAATGTTCATAAATGACCAGCATGGTCGAATAATAAAAAGGCAGAACAGTTGAAACTGGAGCAGCAGCACAGTCAGGTGGACCGGGGACAGCAAGGAGTCATCATGTCAGGTAGTCCTGGGGCACGGTCCTAGGGCTCAGGTCCTCCGAGAGAGAGAAAGAAAGAAGGAGAGAATTAGAGAACGCACACTTAGATTCACACAGGACACCGAATAGGACAGGAGAAGTACTCCAGATATAACAAACTGACCCTAGCCCCCCGACACAAACTACTGCAGCATAAATACTGGAGGCTGAGACAGGAGGGTACAGGAGACACTGTGGCCCCATCCGAGGACACCCCCGGACAGGGCCAAACAGGAAGGATATAACCCCACCCACTTTGCCAAAGCACAGCCCCCACACCACTAGAGGGATATCTTCAACCACCAACTTACCATCCTGAGACAAGGCTGAGTATAGCCCACAAAGATCTCCGCCACGGCACAGCCCAAGTGGGGGGGGGGGGCGCCAACCCAGACAGGATGACCACAACAGTGAATCAACCCACTCAGGTGACGCACCCCCTGCAGGGACGGCATGAGAGAGCCCCAGTAAGCCAGTGACTCAGCCCCTGTAATAGGGTTAGAGGCAGAGAATCCCAGTGGAAAGAGGGGAACCGGCCAGGCAGAGACAGCAAGGGCGGTTCGTTGCTCCAGAGCCTTTCCGTTCACCTTCCCACTCCTGGGCCAGACTACACTCAATCATATGACCCACTGAAGAGATGAGTCTTCAGTAAAGACTTAAAGGTTGAGACTGAGTTTGCGTCTCTGACATGGGTAGGCAGACCGTTCCATAAAAATGGAGCTCTATAGGAGAAAGCCCTGCCTCCAGCTGTTTGCTTAGAAATTCTAGGGACAATTAGGAGGCCTGCGTCTTGTGACCGTAGCGTACGTGTAGGTATGTACGGCAGGACCAAATCAGAGAGATAGGTAGGAGCAAGCCCATGTAATGCTTTGTAGGTTAGCAGTAAAACCTTAAAATCAGCCCTTGCTTTGACAGGAAGCCAGTGTAGAGAGGCTAGCACTGGAGTAATATGATCAAATTTTTTGGTTCTAGTCAGGATTCTAGCAGCCGTATTTAGCACTAACTGAAGTTTATTTAGTGCTTTATCCGGGTAGCCGGAAAGTAGAGCATTGCAGTAGTCTAACCTGGAAGTGACAAAAGCATGGATTAATTTTTCTGCATCATTGGACAGAAAGTTTCTGATTTTTGCAATGTTACGTAGATGGAAAAAAGCTGTCCTCGAAATGGTCTTGATATGTTCTTCAAAAGAGAGATCAGGGTCCAGAGTAACGCCGAGGTCCTTCACAGTTTTATTTGAGACGACTGTACAACCATTAAGATTAATTGTCAGATTCAACAGAAGATCTCTTTGTTTCTTGGGACCTAGAACAAGCGTCTCTGTTTTGTCCGAGTTTAAAAGTAGAAAGTTTGCAGCCATCCACTTCCTTATGTCTGAAACACATGCTTCTAGCGAGGGCAATTTTGGGGCTTCACCATGTTTCATTGAAATGTACAGCTGTGTGTCATCCGCATAGCAGTGAAAGTTAACATTATGTTTTCGAATAACATCCCCAAGAGGTAAAATGTATAGTGAAAACAATAGTGGTCCTAAAACAGAACCTTGAGGAACACCAAAATTTACAGTTGATTTGTCAGAGGACAAACCATTCACAGAGACAAACTGATATCTTTCCGACAGATAAGATCTGAACCAGGCCAGAACATGTCCGTGTAGACCAATTTGGGTTTCCAATCTCTCCAAAAGAATGTGGTGAACGATGGTATCAAAAGCAGCACTAAGGTCTAGGAGCACGAGGACAGATGCAGAGCCTCGGTCCGATGCCATTAAAATGTCATTTACCACCTTCACAAGTGCCGTCTCAGTGCTATGATGGGGTCTAAAACCAGACTGAAGCATTTCGTATACATTGTTTGTCTTCAGGAAAGCAGTGAGTTGCTGCGCAACAGCCTTCTCTAAAATTTTTGAGAGGAATGGAAGATTCGATATAGGCCCATAGTTTTTTATATTTTCTGGGTCAAGGTTTGGCTTTTTCAAGAGAGGCTTTATTACTGCCACTTTTAGTGAGTTTGGTACACATCCAGTGGATAGAGAGCCATTTATTATGTTCAACATAGGAGGGCCAAGCACAGGAAGCAGCTCTTTCAGTAGTTTAGTTGGAATAGGGTCCAGTATGCAGCTTGAAGGTTTAGAGGCCATGATTATTTTCATCATTGTGTCAAGAGATATAGTACTAAAACACTTGAGCGTCTCTCTTGATCCTAGGTCCTGGCAGAGTTGTGCAGACTCAGGACAACTGAGGTTTGGAGGAATACGCAGGTTTAAAGAGGAGTCCGTAATTTGCTTTCTAATAATCATAATCTTTTCCTCAAAGAAGTTCATGAATTTATCACTGCTAAAGTGAAAGTCATCCTCTCTTGGGGAATGCTGCTTTTTAGTTAGCTTTGCGACAGTATCAAAAAGGAATTTCGGATTGTTCTTATTTTCCTCAATTAAGTTAGAAAAATAGGATGATCGAGCAGCAGTAAGGGCTCTTCGGTACTGCACGGTACCATCTTTCCAAGCTAGTCGGAAGACTTCCACACACAGGGTTAATATCTGGTTATCATGTTCAGTAGATATTGAGACTGGCACAGTAAATCCATTCAGCCTAAAGCATCGCCATGTACATGACGTAACCAGAAAATGTACAGTTGAAGTCAGAAGTTTACAAACACTTAGATTGGAGTCATTAAAACACGTTTTTCAACCACTCCACACATTTCTTGTTAACAAACTATAGTTTTGGCAAGTCGGTTAGGACATCTACTTTGTACATGACACATGGAATGTTTCCAACAAGTGTTTACAGTGTAACGTACTGGGTGTAGTGGGTGAGAAGTCAGGCGCAGGAAGCATAGAGTTCAGGGTAGTGCTATATTTAATGCACAAAACAGCGAACATAAGCCAACCCCACGAAAACACAACAAAACAAATGCCCCAAACATGGGGACTTAAACTGTCCAGCAAAACCCACGAAATGGGAAACACGTAACCCACAGATGTGCACACAAGTTACACAAAACAATCACGCACAAAGAGCAGGTGGGCCTACTGGTAAATAAAGCCCGACTAATCAGCCTAAAACATAAACAGGTGAAACCAATAAACAGTAGGCCGGTGACGACGACCGCTGAGCGCCACCCGAACAGGAAGGGGAGCCACCTTCGGTAGGAGTCGTGAAATAAAGGCAGATTATTTAACTTATAATTCACTGTATCACAATTCCAGTGGGTCAGAAGTTTACATACATTAAGTTGACAGTGCCTTTAAACAGCTTGGAAAATTCCAGAAAATGATGTAATGGCTTTAGAAGCTTCTGATAGGCTAATTGACATAATTTGAGTCAATTGGAGGAATACCTGTGGATGTACTTCAAGGCCTACCTTCAAACTCAGTGTCGCTTTGCTTGACATCATGGGAAAATCAAAAGAAATCAGCCATGGAACTCAGAAACAAAATTCTAGACCTCCACAAGGCTGGTTCATCCTTGGGAGGAATTTCCAAACACCTGAAGGTACCAAGCTCATCTGTACAAACAATAGTATGCAAGCATAAACACCATGGGACCACACAGCCGTCATACCGCTCAGGAATCTCCTAGAGATGAACGTACTTTGGTGCGAAAAGTGCAAATCAATCCCAGAACAACAGCAAAGGACCTTGTGAAGATGCTGGAGGAAACAGGTACAAAAGTATCTATATCCACAGTAAAACGAGTCATATATTGTAATAACCTGAAAGGCCGCTCAGCAAGGAAGAAGCCACTGCTCCGGAACCGCCATAAAAAAGCCAGACTACGGGTTTGCAACTGCACATGGGGACAAATATCATACATTTTTGAGAAATGTCCTCTGGTCTGATGAAACAAAAATAGAACTATTTGGCCATAATGACCATCGATATGTTTGGAGGAAAAAGGGGGAGGCTTGCAAGCTGAAGAACACCATCCCAACCGTGAAGCACGGGGGTGGCAGCATCATGTTGTGGGGGTGCTTTGCTGCAGGAGAGACTGGTGCACTTCACAAAATAGATTGCATCATGAGGGAGGAAAATGATGTGGATATATTGAAGCAACATCTCAAGACATCAGTCAGGACGTTAAAGCTTGGTCACAAATTGGTGTTCCAAATGGACAATGACCCAAATACTTCCAAAGTTGTGGCAAAATGGCTTAAGGACCACAAAGTCAAGGTATTGGAGTTGTCATCACAACGCCCTGATCTCAATCCTACAGAAAATTTGCGGGGAGAACTGAAAAAGCGTGTGTGAGCAAGGAGGCCTAAAAACCTGACTCAGTTACACTAGCTCTGTCAGGAGGAATGGGCCAAAATTCACCCAACTTATTGTGGGAAGCTTGTGGAAGGCTACCCGAAATGTTTGACCCAAGTTAAACAATTTAAAGGCAATATTACCAATTACTAATTGAGTGTATGTATGTAAACTTCACTGGGAATGTGATGAAAGAAATAAAAGCTCAAATAAATAATTCTCTCTACTATTATTCATACATTTCATATTCTTAAAATAAAGTGGTGATCCTAACTGACCTAAGACAGGGAATTTGTCAGGAATTGTGAAAAACTGAGTTTAAATGTATTTGAATAAGGTGTATGTAAACTTCCGACTTCAACTGTATGTGAACGCCTGCTCGTCAAACATCTCATTCCAAAATCATGGGCATGAATATGTAGTTGGTCCCCCCTTTGCAGCTATAACACTCTTCTGGGAAGGCTTTCCATCAGTGGAGGCTCCTCAGAGGAGGAAGGGGAGGACCATCCTCTTCAGTGAATTTCATAAAAATAAAAATGGTAAAACATTTAAAAAGTTTAGATAAAACTATTCTGAATATAATCACGTCACCAAACAATGTATTAAAACATACTATTATGCAAAGGTCTACATTAGCTTCAACAGCACTCTGTAGGGTAGCACCATGGTGAAGCCAGTGGACAGCCAGCTTCCTTCCTCATTTACATTTTACATTTAAGTCATTTAGCAGACGCTCTTATCCAGAGCGACTTACAAATTGGTGCATTCACCTTATGACATCCAGTGGAACAGCCACTTTACAATAGTGCATCTAAATCTTTTAAGGGGGGGGGTGAGAAGGATTACTTTATCCTATCCTAGGTATTCCTTAAAGAGGTGGGGTTTCAGGTGTCTCCGGAAGGTGGTGATTGACTCAGCTGTCCTGGCGTCGTGAGGGAGTTTGTTCCACCATTGGGGAGCCAGAGCAGCGAACAGTTTTGACTGGGCTGAGCGGGAACTGTACTTCCTCAGTGGTAGGGAGGCGAGCAGGCCAGAGGTGGATGAACGCAGTGCCCTTGTTTGGGTGTAGGGCCTGATCAGAGCCTGGAGGTACTGAGGTGCCGTTCCCCTCACAGCTCCGTAGGCAAGCACCATGGTCTTGTAGCGGATGCGAGCTTCAACTGGAAGCCAGTGGAGAGAGCGGAGGAGCGGGGTGATGTGAGAGAACCTGGGAAGGTTGAACACCAGACGGGCTGCGGCGTTCTGGATGAGTTGTAGGGGTTTAATGGCACAGGCAGGGAGCCCAGCCAACAGCGAGTTGCAGTAATCCAGACGGGAGATGACAAGTGCCTGGATTAGGACCTGCGCCGCTTCCTGTGTGAGGCAGGGTCGTACTCTGCGAATGTTGTAGAGCATGAACCTACAGGAACGGGCCACCGCCTTGATGTTAGTTGAGAACGACAGGGTGTTGTCCAGGATCACGCCAAGGTTCTTAGCGCTCTGGGAGGAGGACACAATGGAGTTGTCAACCGTGATGGCGAGATCATGGAACGGGCAGTCCTTCCCCGGAAGGAAGAGCAGCTCCGTCTTGCCGAGGTTCAGCTTGAGGTGGTGATCCGTCATCCACACTGATATGTCTGCCAGACATGCAGAGATGCGATTCGCCACCTGGTCATCAGAAGGGGAAAGGAGAAGATTAATTGTGTGTCGTCTGCATAGCAATGATAGGAGAGACCCTGTGAGGTTATGACAGAGCCAAGTGACTTGGTGTATAGCGAGAATAGGAGAGGGCCTAGAACAGAGCCCTGGGGGACACCAGTGGTGAGAGCGCGTGGTGAGGAGACAGATTCTCGCCACGCCACCTGGTAGGAGCGACCTGTCAGGTAGGACGCAATCCAAGCGTGGGCCGCGCCGGAGATGCCCAACTCGGAGAGGGCATCATTATTTCCTCCTCTGGATACATTGACTACAATACAAAACCTAGGAGGCTGGTGGTTCTCACCCAGTTCCAGACTTACTTTTATTTATTTTTTTATTTTTTATTTCACCATTATTTAACCAGGTAGGCTAGTTGAGAACAAGTTCTCATTTGCAACTGCGACCTGGCCAAGATAAAGCATAGCAGTGTGAACAGACAACACAGAGTTACACATGGAGTAAACACACAGTAAGTTCCAGAGATTGTCCTCCAACCTAGAGATAGATTGTCATTTTTTAAACTTTCAGTTTCACTTATTTAGCTAGCAAATGCAGCTAGCTAGTTTAGCCTACTGAAACACCCAGCTCAAACAGAGGGATGCTATGTTATCTAGCTGGCTATGACTATCCAACACAACACTGGAACTCTTCCAAGTTAAGGTAAGCTTTTGATTTTACTAATGTATTGCCACCGGGGCCCACCAGTGTAACTGCTTACTGACTGTACAATGTAACGTTACTGCATGATTGTTGCGGGTTAACTACCGCATTAGTTCTATTAGCTATGACTACGACGTTACTTTAGCTAATATGGTGACAACGATGTGTGTGTAGCGGTTTGTTTTGGAATGTTTTTTCACCTTGTCACATACAGCTGATGTGTTGTGCATTGAAGTCCGCAAGTGAAGGAAAGAGGTGAGAGGAGGAGAGCGCATGGATGCGAGAAGGAATACACATGCTTCAATTAGTCCAATAGAAACTGGACTGGATTAATGAAATATGAATGACAGTCATTCAATATGCTGTAAGAGAAATAAGGCCATGCTCATGAAAAAACGTCTTGGGGTCTTGCTTCCATTCAGCGACAAGAGCATTAGTGAGGTCAGGCACTGATGTTGGGTGATTAGGCCTGGCTTGCAGTCAGCATTCCAATTCATCCCAAAGGTGTTCGATTGGGTTGAGATCAGGGCTCTGTGCAGGCCAGTCGAGTTCTTGATGTCAACAAACCCTTTTTGTTTGGATCTCACTTTGTGCACTGGGGCATTGTCATGCTAAAACAGAAAAGGTCCTTCCCCAAACTGTTGCCACAAGTTGATAGCACAGAATGGTCTAGAATGTCATTGTATGCTGTAGAGTTAAGATTTCCCTTCACTGGAACTCAGGGACCTAGCCCGAACCATGAAAAACAGCTCCAGACAATTATTCCTCCTGCACCAAACTTTACAGTTGGAAATAAGCATTGAGGCAGGTAATGTTTTCCTGGCATCCTCCAAAACCAAATTTGTCCGTCGGACTGCCTTATGGTGAAGCGTGATTCATCACTCTAGATAACATGTTTCCACTGCTCCAGAGTCCGATGGCGGCGAGCTTTATACCAATCCAGCCGATGCTTGACATTGCACATACAGTATTTGATCTTAGGTTTGTGTGCGTGGCTGCTCGGCCATGGAAACCCACATTTCATGAAGCTTCCGATAAACAGTTCTTGTGCTGACGTTGCTTCCAGAGACAGTTTGGAACTCGGTAGTGACTGTTGCAACCGAGGACAGACTATTTTTCCATGCAGCTTCAGCACTCTATTCTGTGAGCTTGTGTGGCCTACCACTTCACGGCTGAGCCATTGTTGCTGCTAGATGTTTCCAATTCACAATAACAGCACTTACAGTTGACTGCGGCAGCTCTAGTAGGGTAGAAATTTGAAGAACTGACTTGTTTGAAAGGTGGCATTCAATGACAGTGCCACGTTGAAAGTCACTGAGCTCTTCATTAAGGCAGTTCTACTGTTAATATTTGTTTTTGGAGACTGCATGGCTGTGTGCTCGATTTTATGGGTGTTGCTGAAATAGACAAATCCACTAATTTGAAGGGGTGTCCACATCACAGTAGGGGAGAACGGCTCATAATAATGTCCTGGAACAGAGCTAATGGAATGGCATCAAACACCTGGAAATCATGTTTTTGATGTATTTAATACCATTCAACTGATTCTGCTCCAGTCATTACCACGAGCCCCTTCTCCCCAATTAAGTTGCCACCAACCTCCTGTGGCCAATGTACTTTTGTATATATAGTGTACATCAGATAATGAATCAAGGTGAAGAGGACAGAGGGGAGGGAGAATGATTACTTAAAAGGTAGACCCATGCAGCTCTGACATTGAAGCAACCACTCCTACGTTTGTAGGCCTACATTCTCACTCCTTTAATCCAATTACATGCTGCCTGTTTCGCTTACATACATGTTGGTATTTGTCATGTGTGGATGGAAATATTCATTTGTCACACAGACATGGGGTAGCAAAGGCAGATAAATGTATGTCTTAATCTATTGGTACTGTTTGACATGTGGGGTCTTGATTATTGTGTTGAGCGGTGAGGTATTTTTTTATATGATATAAGGAGAGGTCTTTATGTTGTGTATACTGTAGGTAGCTTTCAATATACTGTAGCCTATACAGTATACTGTGCATAATAGTCTTCATATATGTCATTAAACAGATGTATCGTTATGGTTAACGAAAAAGCATAACTGGAAAACATGTTAATTCTTACACCACAGGATGAGGTTGTAACTCATGTAATCTAATTGTTGCACAGTCCCTGCATGTTGTACAGCACTCCCCCATCCAATTAATATGGTTCAATGGTTCCAGAGATGAAATGACATTAGAAAGCCTTCCATCTGCATGGCAAACCCAAAACTCTAGGCCCAGAATAGGCCCCCAGTACATTGCATCAGCACTAATGGGCCCTGGCCTTTACCAACATACACCACCTGAGAAATTACAACCTGGGGGTGACATTTAGCCTCACACAGTGGCCCAGACTGGAGTGGGCGTCAGCAGGTTACATGTCCTTTGCTGCATGTTGGGTCCACAGCAGCACCTCCATCTGTTTCTCCCATAATGCAATTTTCTTTTAATTTCCTAATGTTCCTCTAATCATCCAGGCCGGGTGTAGCAGGGCTAATAGAGGGGTCATGAGTTGATGTCTGTCCAGAGGATCTAGAGGCTTTAATGGGAACCAGAAAATGCTAACTCCATTATGCCAGACAGCCTGCTATGCTGTTACAAATGGCAGGCCCAAGGAATGACCATTTGTTGCGTTGAATACGGAAATATTTGCTGGTCTGTTGGATATTTCACACATGTTGTTTTTTCTACTGTATGTTTTTTTTCTTCTTCTCCAATGCAGGGGCCCAAGATAAAGCTTCTAATGAACTGTATCTGCAAGTTGTTATGTTTGGCCCACTACTCCCTCATGGACACAACATTCTCTCACTTGCATGTGAAAACTTTTTCCAAGAAATGTTCCAACTTAAATACAACTTAAACAAATTGCACCAAAATATTAATGAGTATCATGTTATGGAAAAAAATGGCATGAGGGGGAGTTGTTTTTAGAATTCAGCCCAGAAATATGAATGAATAATAGATCTAAGTGTGGAAGATGTCAGTGAAGAAGATTTATTCCAAACAATTACCCTTCCCACCAAAATCATCTGTACATGAGCATGCAAGCAAATGCTCTTTACCCTTCACAGGCAAATCTTAGAAATGTGTTTCATTTACGCAATTAAAGCACCCTTGACTTGGTACAATACCTACATTTTCAGACTTTGAGCACGCATTTTGTATTCAGATCTCACCATCTCCAAATCTAAAAAAAAAACGTTCCCTTAGATATGCTTATGTATGCTGGATTTTAGATCAATGGCATAAAGCCCTCAAAGAAAGGAGCAGAGGGAAAACATCCGCTGTGAGGAACTTAAATAAGAAGCCAGGAGCTAGCATCTGTTTATATTCTCTCTCTTCTAAACTCCAAGCGCCTTTCACTAAAGGACCTCACGGCCAGACGCAAACAGAAAATATTTGGGGATTGGGGATATTCAAACTGGTGTGTGTGTTTGTCTGTTGAAAAAAAATCTTAATTAGAACTTTTGAAGTGCCGTGCAAAAATCCAAAGTCGTTATTTCTGGCTGGCATTTTATCCTTAAATCGGTTTCTGAACAAACCAGTTTGTCATGAATTGAATAAATGTTTTCTTACTACACATTTTCTTCCTGTATTTTCCTGTATATGCTTCTTCCAGTTGCCATACTCCCATGGGCATGATAAACAGTTGGGTAGTAGCTGACCATCTTTCCCTTCGCAAACACTGCATAGTAAGCAGCATGCATGAGCCTTTATTGTTTTGTATGGTTGAGGGTCAAATCTCATTACGTGAGCAATCTGTGATCACCCATAAATCATACTTATCTTCAGGTAATTTAAAAGGCTAAATATGGCTATGAAGCTGATAGGTGGTTAAATTGACTGATGATATTAGTCAAGCATGAATATTCTGATTTGAATCATTTTAAAACAAATATGTTCAACAAATATAATGAGATAAGAATGAAAGTCTTTAGGGCTAGTTGAAGGAGCAGAAAATCTCAAATGTTGGAATGCAGCCGGCATTTAATAAAACCAAACTTTTGTTCAATCTGTCCCATGAATAAGTAGAGCAGAGACAGAAGGGTGAGGGGTTGGCTGAAAAACACTCAGTATCTATCTCCCCTTCCTTTCCAAGACAACTTTTCCAATCCATTTTGTCCTTAAGCTTTAGCCGAGCGTGGAGAGTGAGTTAAGAAAAGCCTGTTTATGCATATAAAAGGAGAGATGGGTCGCGTGCTCAGCCGACAGAAGCGAGGGGAGGTGCGTGTGGGAGTAAACTAGGTTCGGATTCAGCAGGCCTCTTCACCATCATCAAAGCTTTACTCCACGCTTCCACCAGGGTAAAGCTAATCCCTACACACTGCTCCTCCCAGTGTGGTGCAAGGCAAGGCCATTATAGTTTTGTGATTTAATATTTGTTTTTAGATTTTTTATATTAAATTCAGTTTAGTTTCAGTTAGTTTTCAGACTTGATTTACTCGTTTTTATTTAGTTTCAGTTTGACAAAAACATAGCGTATGAGTGGAAGGATAGGAGCTATTTATGTGTTGGAGGCCTATAGGTGATTTTCAGGGGGGATGCCACTTCTTGCCACTTGGGGAAAGTAGGACAAGGTTTGGTTAATTTTAAATTATAAATCAATCCTAATGTGATTTGGATTTAAAAGTACAAGCACCTAGACTAGTGCAAGGAAACTCTCTTGCCCATGTTTACACCAATACAATTTATTTTTACTTTAGTAGTTGATGTAAGAAGAATCAAGTACCTTTACCTTTCTCCTACATAAAGAGTGAGGAAAAACAACATATTATCTCTCTTGGGGAGGGGGCAGTATTTTCACCTCCAGATGAAAAGCGCACACAAAGTAAACTGCCTGTTACTCAGGCACAGGAGCTCGGATATGCATACAATTGGCAGATTTGGATAGAAAACACTCTAGTGTGTCTAAAAGTGTTACGATAATGTCTGTGAGTATAACAGAACTGATATGGCAGGCGAATCCCCGAGGACAAACCATCCAAGGGAGAAAAAAATTGAGGTCATAGGATTTTCCAATTTTCCGAACAGTCTTTAGAAATTGTTCGATGTTTTTCTTTTGAGAAATTAAGAAGTAATCCTATTCATTGTAGGTGGAATCTGGTGCGCGTGATCTGGAGCGCTTCATGTTGTTTTTATCCGGTATTAGAAACAGTTTATTCCGTCTTATTTTTTTTTTAAATATGACACAGTGGCTGTATTAACAAGAAGTTAAGCTTTATTTTGATGTATAACACATGTATTTTTTTATTTTTTTATTTTGCGCTCTGCAATTTCACCTGATGTTGGCCAGGTGGGATGTTAACGTCCCACCTGCCCATAAGAAGTTTTGTCATGTCACATTAGTAAAGGGAGCATGTCAGGATGTCAGTGATGTTCACGCCAACGAACCTGAAGCTTTTGACACACTCCACTGCGACCTTGTCGATGTGCATTGAGGCATGCTCTCTCTGCTGTCTCCTGTAGTCCATGATCAGCTCCTTCGTTTTGTTGACTTTGACGGAGAGGTTTTTTTTCTGGCGCCACTCCACCAGGGCTCTCACCTCCACCCTATAGGCTGTCTCATCATTATTGGTAATCAGGCCTACCACTGTTGTGTCGTCAGCAAACATGATGATTGAGTTGGAGAAGTGCATGGCCACGCAGTCATGGGTGAACAGGGAGTACAGCAGGGGGCTGAGCACGCACCCCTGTGGAGCCCCCGAGTTGAGGATCCGTGTGATGGAGCAATTGTTGCGTACCTTCACCACTTGGGGTCAGCCAGTCAGGACGTCCTGGACCCAGTTGTACAGGGAGAGATTCAGATCCAGGGTCCTGTGCTTAGTGTAGAGGTTGGAGGGCACTATGTTGTTGAAGGCTGAGGTGTAGTCGATGAACAGCATTTTTACATAGGTTTTTCCCTTGTCCAGGTGGGATAGGGGAGTGTGCAGTGTGTCAATATGCAAATTGTAGTGAGTCTCTGGTGTCGAGTAAAAGTGGAGGTGATATGGTCCTGAACTAGCCTCTCAAAGCACTTCATGAGGACACAAGTGAGTGCTACTGAGCAATAGTCATTTAATTCAGTTACCTCTGCTTTCTTGGGTACAGGAACAATGATGGACATCTTGAAGAAAGTGGGGACAACAGACTGGGAAATAGAGAGATTGAATATGTCTGTAAACACTTCAGCCAGCTGGTCTGCACATGCTCTGAGGACGCGGCTTGGGATGCCGTTGTCGGGACCTTGGATTGATTGTGACGGCCGCTGTTCATCGAATGATTAACTGTTTATAAGTACGTGATTAAATTAATCAGGTAATTTTTTATTCAGTAACCTGGGGCACCATGGGAATATTTGGCTTTACTGAGTTTCTATTTCCATAATTAACTCAAAGAATATCAGAATATCGATTTTACAATAGTCGCTAATTAATTAATTTCCTCTACAGTCTCATTCTGAACGTCGCATAATCCGTGAATCTGCACAAACCAGAGTCCTACTAAATAAGTCCATACCACACCAACTGAGTTGATTATTGATTTACTAACAAGCTAAATTGATAATATAAGATACACATAGCCAAACACACAGTCTAGGCTATTGATTAGAATTTAGTACAATGAAACAGGTCCCTGGCGGGCCAACACAATATGACACGTGTTACACAAAATTGAGATTTAAAAAGAAAATTAAAGAGAGAGTGCACAAGAGAAAAGCACACTTGAGTACATTGGTAAACTATGCTTATTTAACTCTAACCTTGCCCCAAACTGCCGCTCTTATGGGTCAGAATATAATGATGTCTTATGATATCTTCGTGGACCGGGTTTTGACTTCTCCTCTGATGTTACCGGGTGTAACTCTCTGATTGTCCACACGATGTCAGTGTCCTTTCTCTTAGTGGTCTGTTTCCTCGCCCTTGTTCTGAAAGAGGAGTCTTCTGAGGATGGCTAATCAGCCATTTAGGTGGTTCCAGCGTGGGAATGAAAGCAGTGTAAACACATGATTCCTTGGAGAAAATAGCCGGGTGGTCCTGCTTGAATTCACCATCTTAGACACAGCTACTCATCCGTAGCATAGATTGTTAAAAGGTTCCTTTGTCTTCATCAACCTCATTTTGGGTTTACAAATAATCGGACCCTGGCTACAGCTCGTGGTGACCTAGTCATAATGTTAATTCTTAACTCGCATGTTTTATACCCTCGGGTCAGAAATGGGCTTTTAGGCCTTCAGGGCAAGTTCTGGATTTTACCCAGATCCAATTTAGACAACTAACTTCACATTTCATCTTTACAAAAACATTCTCTTTGATCTGGACATTTTCCACACAAATTACATTATGCAAACATCAGGTACATATTGTGAAACTTCAAGTTACAATGTTTTTGTTATAATGTCATCATTTAACTTTTAATAAAATAACAAAAACAACATTCATTTTCATATTCTATCTATCGTCATTACTACCATTTTGGCTGATGAAACATGTTGTCCCAAAGTCCATTTATTGCATGTTACTGTTCTGAGGTAGGTTCTCCATAGGCCCATCATACATTCCATTCCTCCACAGTGAGAGGACAAAAGGGATATTGTCTGCTGCCTTAAGATTTACAATGGGCGTGAGGTGTCATAAAACCCCCTGACCTTCATACCTCTCGATCACTCCCCCTCAGCCTGGTGTGAGTGATGTCTCTTGTAGGAGTGTGGTCCATGGTAACCTGACCCGAACAGGCCAGTCATGACATCGAATTGGCAGGCAGCATTGCAAGGCTTAACATGCTGAAATGGCTTACTCGTCGTCCACGGAGAACGAGAGCACACAGTCCTCATGACCGTCTGGGGGCCATGTCTGCAGCTCGATATTGTTTTCCTCAAAGTAGGAGAAGAAGGTGTTTAGCTTGTCCAGGAGCAAGTCATCAGCATCCATGATATTGCTGGCTTTCCCTTCATAATCTGTGATTGTCTGGAGTCCCTGCCACATACAGTACATCTCATGTCTGAGCCGTTGAATTGAAACTCCACTTTGTCCCTGTACTGTCATGTTGATTCATTGCCTGACGGAGTTCGTTGCTGGTCTGTATGTAATCGTCCCTGTTCCCAGTCAACTTGCCGTGGTTAAATATGGTGGGTCTTGCTTTCAGTTTGTGTGAATGCTGCCATCTATCCACAGTTTTTGATTTGGATAAGTTTTAATTGTCATAGTGGGAACAACATCCTACATGCACTTCCTGATGAGCCCAGTCTCCGATTCAGTGTATACGTCGATACTATTCTCATAGGCGACCTGGAACATTTGCCAATCGGAGTGATCAAAAAGGTCTTGAAGCATAGATTCCTGTTTAAGTTTTTGCCTATCAGTGGGGAGGAGCAGAACTGAGGCGTGGTCTGATTTGCCAAAGGGAGAAACCTTGTAGCCGTCCCAGAAGGGAGAGTAGCAGAACGTGCGGTTTCCAGTGTGCACATAGTCCAGTTTGGTTCCTTGAGAGTCATTGAGGTGTCGGCTTGGGGGTGAATATACACTGACGAAAAATATAAATGCAACATGTAAAGTACTGTTCCCATGTTTCATGAGCTGAAGTAAAAGATACACAACATTTTCCATACTCACAAAAAAAACGTATTTCTCTTAAATTGCTCATGGCCAATAAGTGGTACAATACCTCCTGTGCTTTGGAAACCCCGAGCTCTCCAGAATTGAAGGACTCCAGCAGAGAGGAAGAAACTACAAACAGCAGGAGTACATTCTGTGTCTAAGTAGAGCCCTTCTCTGCAATAATGCACATTTGGAATGCAGTGAACACAGCCCAGATTTCCCACAGTGCCAGAGCAGTTACCTTCTGCAAGGACAATGATCAAAAAGCCCAACCTGAAAGACATTTGTTTTAAAACAAGGTGAAACACAGACTCGCTTCTCCCCAGGCTGGTGTATTGTTAGAGTTCTCAGTGTGATACACAGATCAAAGATGTCCCCTGAACGGGTGATATAATGAATATTAATAATAACTGAAAACTTTTAATGCCAGTTATGTTATTTAGTGTACTATAGTTTGGGTTTGTTAAGACCTATGGTGCATACTGTACTATCTGAAAAAAAGTATGGGGGTGTCTTTCCCAATTACATGGCCGAGTTTTGAATCATTATGACATTTGTATTTGTATTTATTGTGAATCACCATTTGCTGCTTCCAAGGCAGCAGCTACTCTTCCTGGGGTCCAGTAAAATTAAGGCAGCTTTACAATTTTAAAACATTACAATACATTCACAACAGATTTCACACACATTTAAGTGTGTGCTCTCAGGCCCCTACTCTACTACCACATATCTACAATACAAAATCCATGTGTACATGTGTATATATTATTATTATTATTGTATAGTGAGTATGTTTTTGCATGTTTGTATACATGTGCCTGTGCCATTGTTTTTGTTGCTTCATGTTCTATAAGGTGTATTTGTATCTGTTTTTTATCTAATTTTACTGTTTGCATGAGTTACTTGATGTGGAATAGAGTTTCATGAAGTCATGGCTCTATGTAGAACAGTGTGCCTCCTATAGTCTGTTCTGGACTTGGGGACTGTGAGGAGACCTCTTATGGCATGTCTTGTGGGGTATGCATGGGCGTCTGAGGTGTGTGCCAGTAGTTCAAATAGACAGCTCAGTGCATTCAACATGTCAATACCTCTCACAAATACAAGTAGTAATGAAGTCAATCTATCCTCTGCTTTGAGCCAGGAGAAACTGACATGTTAGCTCTCTGTATACATCTAAGAGCCAGCCGTGCTGCTCTGTTTTGAGCCAATTGCAAGTCCCTCTTTGTGGCACCTGACCACACGACTGAACAATAGTCCAGGTGCCACAAAACTAGGGCCTGTAGGACCTGCCTTGTTGATAGTGTTGTTAAGAAGGCAGAGCAGAGATGTATTATGGACAGACTTCTCCCCATTTTAGCTACTGTTGTATCAATATGTTTTGACCATGACAGTTTACAATCCAGGGTTACTCCAAGCAGTTTAGTCACCTCAACTTGCTCAATTTCCACATTATTCATTACAACATGTAGTTGAAGTTTAGGGTTTAGTGAATGATTTGTCCCAAATAGAATGCTTTTAGTTTTTGAAATATTTAGGACGAACTTACTCCTTGCCACCCATTGTGAAACTAACTGCAGCTCTTTGTTAAGCGTTGCAGTCATTTCAGTCGCTGTAGTAGCTGACATGTATAGTGTTGAGTCATCCGCATACATAGACACATAGGCTTTACTCAAAGGGGGTGGGGAATTCCTGAATCTACCTGGATTATGTTGTATAGGCTTCCATTAGACAGGTAACTATCCACAATATAGCAGGGGTTGTAAAGCCATAACACATACTGTATGTTTTTCCAGCAGCAGACTATGGTCGTTAATGTCAAAAGCCGTACTGAAGTCTAACAAAACAGCCGCCACAATCTTTTTATCATCAAATTCTCTCAAACAATCACCAGTCATTCGTGCATGTGCTGGGCTTGTTGAATGTCCTTCCCTATAAGCGTGCTGAAAGTCTGTTGTCAATTTGTTTTAAATTATTTTATTTCACTTTTATTTAACCAGGTAGGCCAGTTGATAAAGATAAAGATAAAGCAAATCAGTGCGACAAAAAACAACAACACAGAGTTACACATGGGATAAACTGTCAATAGCATTGTATCTGGTCAAACAATTTTTTCCAAATATTTACTAAGAGTTGGTAACAGGCTGATTGGTCGGCCGATAAAGGGGCTTTACTATTCTTAGGTAGCGGAATGACTTTTGCCTCCCTCCAGGCCTGAGGGCAAACACTTTCTAGTAGGCTTAAATTGAAGATATGGCAAAAAGGAGTATCACCCGCTATTATCCTCATTAATTTGGCTTGCCATTGTTATTTTTTTATTTAACCTTTATTTAACTAAGAAAATCAGTTAACAACAAATTCTTATTTACAATGACGGGCTACAATGGCCAACTCCGGCCGCCCTATGGGACTCCCAATCACAGCCAGTTGTGATACAGACTGGATTCGAACCAGAGTGTCTGTAGTGACGCCTCTAGCACTGAGATGCAGTGCCTTAGACTGCAACAATCATTTGTTCACCTCTTCCACACTTACTTTACGGAATTCAAAATTACACTGCTTGTCTTTCATAATTTGGTCAGATATACTTGGATATGTAGTGTCAACATTTGTTGCTGTCATGTCATGCCTAAATTTGCTAATCTTGCTTATGAAAAAAATATTAAAGTAGTTTTACCCTGGAGATGTTTTGAAGGATCATGTGGTGAATAATTGATCTTGTAAATTATATTTTATTAGCCTCTGAGCACTAAATGAAAACAACACAACTTCAGTCAATAGCCCTCTGCTGTGACATCACTAAAGGCTGCACAGGTTATAACCCACATTGATTGTTCATACACAACACAAAAACAACAATAAAATGTGTAGGCCTACTTTTTGTTTGGAATGGCAAGGTGATGCAAGGTATACTTGGTAGTACACATGCTGTATAGAGAATCTGAACCTTGGAAAGTGGGCTTTGAGAACTTGTGTCTCATACATCATCAAAAATTAAGTTTATATTTATGTAGGGGGAAATGAGGTCGATGACCTCGGAAATACACTGAGGGATACTTCTAAAGGCAAATTAATCAGAGGACTGCAAGCTCAGGACCTTTATTCTATTTGTGGCACGTTAATGACAAATAGTGTTAGTTAAGAGGAGGCCTGTGTGTTTGGACTAGTTTTAATATCATCCAATACTGTATACAAATTGCTGTCTTGACAAAAACATAAACCTGTGTAAGAAATTCGTTAGTGCTCCTTGGCTCTCAGAAATAATGCCATTGTATGCTAAAGACAATGTTCAAGAGAAAGACATGTTCACGTAGTGTCTTGTCATCATTGACGCAACTGAAATGCTGTTGATGTGAATCACAGGATAAAATGTTTAGTGGAGGGTTCAATGTGAGAGAGGCATGGTCATGGAAAGACAAGGTGTACAAAAGTACACAAGTAATAGATTTCTATGGCAGGTGCTGTCTCATGGCAGAAACAGTCTCATGTAGAGTCTAAAGCATTTTCAGCTGATGCAAGTGAGACGCATTTCCATCATTAATAATATGAAAATGTAACAAGTGTGACCTACTTTGGTGTGTATATGAAGTTAAACACTTCAAGTTGCATTGACGGGAGCATTCAGGGCACAGTTGATTACAGATGAATGACAAAATTGCTTGTTCTACTTACAGTACACTTCATGCGCCACAATGCAAGCAAAGTTCAAGTGCAACACAAGCAACGTTCTCCCTTCATCCCTCCCTCTCTCCCTCCCCCTCCATGCCTCTCCCTCCCTCCCTCCATCTCTCTCTCCCCACACCTCCATCCCTCTCTCTCCCACCCTCCATTCCTCTCTCTCTCTACCCTCCATTTCTCTCTCCCTCCCAATCCTCCCATAGGCCTTCTGTGGCGGTGCTCTAAATAGGATGGAACCAGACCATTTTCTGCTCTTATGGATTAATCAATCTGTTTGTTTTCAGTTTCCTGCCTGTGTCTGCAACCTTCCTGTGCCCAATTAGAATACCAGCCAGATTAACTGATACCGTGGCTCTCATGGACTATGTCAAAACTCTCATTTTAGGCATTTTAGTTTTATGCACCTAGACTGACATATTGGTGTGTTGTATTACAGTTATGAGTAGCATTTTTTGTTGTTGCACCAAATGCAGTTTATTTTACCTATCAAAAATAGTCTTATTTAATTCCAGGAGCTATCTTCATGAACATTACCATGGGGAAAGGTGTGGGTAGAAAGGCAAGAGAGGGAATTTAGCCTATAACCACCTTCTTACTGTCAATGGAAATTCACTTATTAATACTCAGCTGCAGTGGAGAAAGGTAAACGGAAGTTAGGAGGAGATTATTTAGGGCCTGTGGACTAAAAGATTCTTCCACCATTTTCCCATTTTTAAAAGCGAAGAAAATGATTTGGCTTTACTCAGTATGGCCCTCTTTCTTCCATTCCATCCATCCATCCCTTACTTTTGAATCAGTTCAGAGAGAGGGTAATACAAGAGACCTCATACCACCTCTGACACCTTATTTATTTTATTTTCCATTCATATGTTGAATCTTTAACAGATGGTATCAGTTGGAACGATATAGCATTATGTGGAACAAGGAGATCTTAAGAGGGGATGTGTTGGGTGGTCTATGTTTCCCTGTTTCACCCCCTGTTGTGGTTTCTTGTTCACCCTGGGCAAGGCCGAAAATCGAAAGCAAGAGCTTAATGTAATTTAACACACCGGAGGACCATGTACTGAACAGCCTTGCAAAGCAGCATTAAAAGATTGAGCAGGAGTCTGCTCACAACTCAACAATTACTAATGCAAGTTGCCTTGAGTCATACCGCTGCTGCCCTCGCTGCAGTGCAAGAACGAGGAGATACCAAAACAATTCTACAGATTAAAAAACGGTTTAGTTGTAGTTGAATTGATTTTACATGTTACAATTCACAGTGAATATTTTACCATAATTTTGCAATACAACAGTGTAATAGCCATAACGATGACCAGCCATAACCTATCAAAACAGTAAATCCCAAAATTCTAGTCATGAGACTGCCTTTCCTCCAGTTTCTGAGAGGCCTCTCATCCCTGCTGTGCTTAAGTTATTTGGTGGTCTGTGGAAGTAAGGTACCTTGGATGACAGGGAGCTTTCCTAGACAGCTGTCTCTCTCCCCACATGAAAACACTGGAGGCTCCCCTGCCAAGGCGTCAGTCCACCCCCATCTCCCAGGCTTTTGGCCTGGTTACTCTACGCGGCCTCGCCTGGCTCACATGGCGCGGGCCACACACACAGCAGCAGGCCCGGGTGACAGATGGAGCTCACGGAGAGAGATGGCCCGATTGGCTGCAGTACACAGACGTGGTGCTAACCACCCCACACAGAGAGGATGGTGTCCTGAGACATTGCAGTAGACACCTGATGGAGGACCTTGAAAGTAGGATGTTACAAATGGAGAATTGTTTTAAAAGTTTAAACTGCATTTTTAAAATCGGTTTTCCCTAGAAAACAAACATACAATAACACGTGAATTCAAAATGCAGCTGCACTGATGCCAGCAATGGTTTGAGTCTCACAGTGCATCCCTTTCAGAAGGTTAAGCATTGCACCTTTACTACAATTACTGTACCTCAAGTCCACCTCTCAAAATTAGCATTTCCTTGTCATTTAACTTCTCAATGTATTGCTACACAGGACTTTGCTGTTGTCAATTGCCTTTCTCTCTTTTTCCAACTGTTAATGGCAAATAATTGATTCCTCGACTGTTTGCACATCGATTCCCACTTATGAATATCAAGATTCGATTCCACTATGAATTGACTCCTAAGATTCAGTAATTTTGGAACGGATGGGACTGATTAGCTGCCATAGCGAGCTTTTGAGGGATGGAGAGAGAGGGAAGGGGCACAGTATAGGCAGGTCGGCCACCAGACAGACATAATCAGAACCGTGCACTAGGCCTATCTGTTCGCAATGGAAGGCTGTGTCTTGCAATTTCTTGGCTTGCAATGTCTTGTAACTTCAGGAAAGCCTATCATCGATGAATAGGCTAGGATATTCTACATGCAACAGACCAAAGACTGAACACACACTCGCATCATTAGCGAATAGAAAGAACAGGTGAGCCAGCGTGAGGGAGAGAGGGGTGTAAGAGTTTTCTGGTGAAAGAGATGCGGACCAAAATGCAACCTGGTGGTTATTCATGTTTTTAATAAAGACGACTATACATGAACAGACTATACAAAACAAGAAAAGTGAAAACCTAAACAGTCCTATCTGGTGCAAACACCAGAGACAGGAACAATCACCCACAAAACAGACTACCTAAATATGGTTCCCAATCAGAGACTGACTAACACCTGCCTCTGATTGAGAACCATATCAGGCCAAACATAGAAATAGACAAGCCAGACACACAACATAGAATGCGCACCCAGCTCACGTCCTGACCAACACTAAAACAAGGAAAACACATACGAACGATGGACAGAACGTGACAGAACCCCCCCCAAGGTGCGGACTCCAAACTCACAACCTAAACCTATAGGGGAGGGTCTGGGTGGGCATCTGTCCGCTGTGGCGGCTCTGGCGCTGGACGTGGACCCCACTCCATAATTGTCTTAGTCCACCTCCTTAGTGTCCCTTGAGTGGCGACCCTCGCCGCTAACCTTGGCCTAGGAAACCTAACAACGGGCCCCACTGGACTGAGGTAGCTCAGGACTGAGGGGAAGCTTGGGACTGAGGGGAAGCTCGGACCGAGGGGAAGCTCGGGAGTGAGAGGAAGCCCAGGCAGGTTGATGGATCTACCAGATCCTGGCTGGCTGGTGGTTCCGGCAGATCCTGGCTGACTGGCGGATCCTGGCTGACTAGCGGATCTGGCAGATCCTGGCTGACTGGCACTTCTGGCGGATCCTGGCTGACTGGTGGATCCTGGCAGACTGGCGGATCCTGGCTGAATGACGGATCTAACTGATCCTGGCCGACTGGCAGATCCTGGCTGACTGGCAGATCCTGGCCGACTGTCAGATCCTGGCCGACTGGCAGTTCTGGTGGATCCTGGCTGACTGGCACTTCTGGCGGATCCTGGCTGACTGGTGGATCCTGGCAGACTGGCGGATCCTGGCTGAATGGCGGATCTAACTGATCCTGGCCGACTGGCGGATCCTGGCCAACTGGCAGACTGGCGGATCCTGGCAGACTGGCGGATCCTGGCACACTGGCGGATCCTGGCACACTGGCGGATCCTGGCACACTGGCGGATCTTGGTACACTGACGGATCCTGGCACACTGGCAGATCTAACTGATCCTGGCAGACTGGCGGATCCTGGCCGACTGGGAGATCCTGGCCGACTGGCAGATCCTGGCGGATCCTGGCAGATCCTGGTGGATCCTGGCTGACTGGTGGATCCTGGCAGACTGGCGGATCCTGGCTGAATGGCGGATCTAACTGATCCTGGCTGACTGGCTGATCCTGGCCGACTGGCGGATCCTGGCCGACTGGCAGATCCTGGCCGACTGGCAGATCCTGGCGGATCCTGGCCGACTGGCGGATCCTGGCCGACTGGCAGATCCTGGCTGACTAGCAGATTCTGGCTGACTGGCAGATCCTGGCCGACTGGCAGTTCTGTCGGATCCTGGCAGACTGGCGGATCCTGGCTGACCTGCGGATCCTGGCTGACTGGCAGTTCTGGCGGATCCTGGCTGACTGGTAGTTCTGGCGGATCCTGGTGGCACTGGCGGCGCTGGGCAGACTGGCGGCACTGGGCAGACTGGCGGCTCTGGGCAGACTGGCGGCACTGGCGGCGCTGGGCAGACTGGCGGCACTGGCGGCGCTGGACAGACTGGTAGCTCAGACGGCGCATGGCAGAAGGGTAGCTCAGATGGCGCTGGGCAGACTGGCGGCGCTGGGCAGACTGGCGGCACTGGCGGAGCTGGGCAGACGGACTACTTCCGGCGCCGACAGAGATGGCCGCCTCGCTTCGCGTTCCTAGGAAACTATGCAGTTTTTTTTTTTTTACGTGTTATTTCTTACATTAGTACCCCAGGTCATCTTAGGTTTCATTACATACAGTCGAGAAGTACTACTGAATATAAGATCAGCGTCAACTCACCATCAGTACGACCAAGAATATGTTTTCCGCGACGTGGATCCTGTGTTCTGCCTTACAAACAGGACAACGGAATGGATCGCATGCAGCGACCCAAGAAAACGACTCCGAAAAAGAGGGAAACGAGGCGGTCTTCTGGTCAGACTCCGAAAAAGGGCACATCGCGCACCACTCCCCAGCATTCTTCTTGCCAATGTCCAGTCTCGTGACAACAAGGTTGACGAAATCCGAGCAAGGGTGGCATTCCAGAGGGACATCAGAGACTGCAACGTTCTCTGCTTCACGGAAACATGGCTCACTGGAGAGACGCTATCCGATGCGATGCAGCCAACGGGTTTCTCCACGCATCGCGCCGACAGAAACAAACATCTTTCTGGTAAGAAGAGTGGCGGGGGCGTATGCCTCATGACTAACGAGACACGGTGTGATGAAGGAAACATACAGGAACTCAAATCCTTCTGTTCACCTGATTTAGAATTCCTCACAATCAAATGTAGACCGCATTATCTTCCAAGAGAATTCTCTTAGATTATAATCACAGCCGTATATATCCCCCCAAGCAGACACATCGATGGCTCTGAACGAACTTTATTTAACTCTTTGAAAACTGGAAACCATTTATCCGGAGGCTGCATTCATTGTAGCTGGGGATTTTAACAAAGCTAATCTGAAAACAAGACTCCTAAATTTTATCAGCATATCGATTGCGCAACCAGGGGTGGTAAAACCTTGGATCATTGTTACTCTAACTTCCGCGACGCATATAAGGCCCTGCCCCGCCCCACTTTCGGAAAGTGGGGTCTGTCCAACGCTGGTCCGACCAAGCTGACTTCACACTCCAAGACTGCTTCCATCACGTGGACTGGGACATGTTTCGTATTGCGTCAGATAAAAATATTGACGAATACGCTGATTCGGTGTGCGAGTTCATTAGAACGTGCGTCGAAGATGTCGTTCCCATAGCAACGATAAAAACATTCCCTAACCAGAAACCGTGGATTGATGGCAGCATTCGCGTGAAACTGAAAGCGCGAACCACTGCTTTTAATCAGGGCAAGGTGTCTGGTAACATGTCCGAATATAAACAATGCAGCTATTCCTCCGCAAGGCTATTAAACAAGCTAAGCGTCAGTACAGAGACAAAGTGGAATCTCAATTCAATGGCTCAGACACAAGAGGCATGTGGCAGGGTCTACAGTCAATCACGGACTACAAGAAGAAACCCAGCCCAGTCACGGACAAGGATGTCTTGCTCCCAGGCAGACTAAATAACTTTTTGCCCGCTTTGAGGACAATACAGTGCCACTGACACGGCCTGCAACGAAAACATGCGGTCTCTCCTTCACTGCAGCCGAGGTGAGTAAGACATTTAAACGTGTTAACCCTCGCAAGGCTGCAGGCCCAGACGGCATCCCCAGCCGCGCCTCAGAGCATGCGCAGACCAGCTGGCCGGTGTGTTTACAGACATATTCAATCAATCCCTATACCAGTCTGCTGTTCCCACATGCTTCAAGAGGGCCACCATTGTTCCTGTTCCCAAGAAAGCTAAGGTAACTGAGCTAAACGACTATCGCTCCGTAGCACTCACTTCCGTCATCATGAAGTGCTTTGAGAGACTAGTCAAGGACCATATCACCTCCACCCTACCTGACACCCTAGACCCACTCCAATTTGCTTACCGCCCAAATAGGTCCACAGACGATGCAATCTCAACCACACTGCACACTGCCCTAACCCACCTGGACAAGAGGAATACCTATGTGAGAATGTTGTTCACCGACTACAGCTCGGCATTCAACACCATAGTACCCTCCAAGCTCGTCATCAAGCTCGAGACCCTGGGTCTCGACCCCGCCCTGTGCAACTGGGTACTGGACTTCCTGACGGGCCGCCCCCAGGTGGTGAGGGTAGGCAACAACATCTCCTCCCCGCTGATCCTCAACACGGGGCCCCACAAGGGTGCGTTCTGAGCCCTCTCCTGTACTCCCTGTTCACCCACGACTGCGTGGCCACGCACGCCTCCAACTCAATCATCAAGTTTGCGGACGACACAACAGTGGTAGGCTTGATTACCAACAACGGCGAGACGGCCAACAGGGAGGAGGTGAGGGCCCTTGGAGTGTGGTGTCAGGAAAATAACCTCACACTCAACGTCAACAAAACTAAGGAGATGATTGTGGACTTCAGGAAACAGCAGAGGGAACACCCCCTATCCACATCGATGGAACAGTAGTGGAGAGGGTAGCAAGTTTTAAGTTCCTCGGCATACACATCACAGACAAACTGAATTGGTCCACTCACACAGACAGCATCGTGAAAAAGGCACAGCAGCGCCTCTTCAACCTCAGGAGGCTGAAGAAATTCGGCTTGTCACCAAAAGCACTCACAAACTTCTACAGATGCACAATCGAGAGCATCCTGGCGGGCTGTATCACCGCCTGGTACGGCAACTGCTCCGCCCTCAACCGTAAGGCTCTCCAGAGGGTAGTGAGGTCTGCACAACGCATCACCGGGGCAAACTACCTGCCCTCCAGGACACCTACACCACCCGATGTTACAGGAAGGCCATAAAGATCATCAAGGACATCAACCACCCGAACCACTGCCTGTTCACCCCGCTATCATCCAGAAGGCGAGGTCAGTACAGGTGCATCAAAGCTGGGACCGAGAGACTGAAAAACAGCTTCTATCTCAAGGCCATCAGACTGTTAAACAGCCACCACTAACATTGAGTGGCTGCTGCCAACACACTGTCATTGACACTGACCCAACTCCAGCCACTTTAATAATGGGAATTGATGGGAAATGATGTAAATATATCACTAGGCACTTTAAACAATGCTACCTTATATAATGTTACTTACCCTACATTATTCATCTCATATGCATACGTATATACTGTACTCTACATCATCGACTGCATCCTTATGTAATACATGTATCACTAGCCACTTTAACTATGCCACTTTGTTTACTTTGTCTACATACTCATCTCATATGTATATACTGTACTCGATACCATCTACTGTATGCTGCTCTGTACCATCACTCATTCATATATCCTTATGTACATATTCTTTATCCCCTTACACTGTGTATAAGACAGTAGTTTTGGAATTGTTAGTTAGATTACTTGTTGGTTATCACTGCATTGTCGGAACTAGAAGCACAAGCATTTCGCTACACTCGCATCAACATCTGCTACCCATGTGTATGTGACAAATAAAATTTGATTTGATTTGGGATAGCTCAGACGGCGCTGGGCAGACTGGCGGCACTGGCGGCGCTGGGCAGACTGGTAGCTCAGACGGCGCAGGGCAGACGGGTAGCTCAGACGGCGCTGGGCTGACTGGAGAAAAGGCTCTGGCAGCGCTGGACTGAGGAGCACTGGTGCCTCTATCATGAGGGGCGTAGCTCTGACAGAGCCGGACAGGCGGGAGACTCTGGCTGCGCTGGAGAGGAGGAAGGCTCCGGCAGCGCTGGACAGGCGGGACGCACTGTAGGCCTGATGCGTGGTGCTGGCACTGGTATGCCGTGCATACTATGCCAAACCAACAGCTTTCTTTCTACTCTGTCCAATACATCCTCCACACTCTCAGACTCAGCACTCTGCTTCGCCGACAGCTCCAATTCCATCCATGGCTCCTTACAGTAAACAGGGGAGTTGGTTCATGTCCTCCTGACTCTGCCACTCTCCCTGTGCCCCCCAAGAAATGTTTGGGGGTGCCTCTCGGGCTTCCAGCCGCTCTGCCGTGCTAGCTCCTCATAATGCCGCCTCTCTGCTTTCGCTGCCTCCAGCTTGGCTTTGTGGCGGCAATATTCCACTGGCTCTGCCCAGGGTCCTTTTCCGTCAAGGATCTCCTCCCAAGTCCATTTATCCAAATAGTGCAGCCTCTCCCACTGCTGCTGCTGCCTCTGTTGCTTCTCCTGCTGCTGCCTTTGCTGCTGCTGCTGTTGCTGCTGCACCTGTCGCTTCTCCTGCTGCTGCTGTTGCTGCTGCCTCTGTTTACCACGCCGCTTGGTCCTTGGTTGGTGGGTGATTCTGTGAGGGTTTTCTTCTGGTGAAAGAGATGCGGACCAAAATGCAACCTGGTGGTTATTCATGTTTTTAATAAAGACGACTATACATGAACAGACTATACAAAACAAGAAAAGTGAAAACCTAAACAGTCCTATCTGGTGCAAACACCAGAGACAGGAACAATCACCCACAAAACAGACTACCTAAATATGGTTCCCAATCAGAGACAATGACTAACACCTGCCTCTGATTGAGAACCATATCAGGCCAAACATAGAAATAGACAAATCAGACACACAACATAGAATGCCCACCCAGCTCACGTCCTGACCAACACTAAAACAAGGAAAACACATACGAACGATGGACAGAACGTGACAGGGGGGGGGGGCAGGCAGAAAGAACCGTACTCATATATCTTGGTAATCTTTATCTTGTCGTGCATGCCTTGCAAATTAACCAAAGTAGCCAAAATGTTTGCCGCTTCCTCTCTGGTTTTATTTAAATTACAGAACTTTCCCCAGGCCTTCATAGCTTATCGTCTAGTTTGGCTATAACATGGAAAATAATATTTTGTGATAGCTGCACTCAGATAAAAAAATTGTGGAGATAACTAAGCAGATTTTTAAAAATCTTTCTTAACGTTAAGGATCTCCATTTTGTGTTGTGGATGTGCTGTGCTCTGTTGTGGTGATTTTCTCTTCCTGATAATGACAGGGGATGGGTATCTGAAGAGAGAGAATTTCAAAGGTCTCTGGTTGATGCTCTTGATTGATCACCTCTCTTTTCGATGTTTCGCGTCAGTTGTCTCTGATGGGAGTCCTGGACACTTCAGTGGTTTCTGTGGATTATCTGCAATATTGTTGTCTTAACAGTCATAAGCAGTCCACAAGGTAACCTGAAAAAGATGCTGGAGGTTTATTTTGAATATGTAATGTCTGTAATGGCTGTGCTCTAATACTTTTCTCAACCATTGACGAGGTGACGATGATAGGTGAGCCCAGATTTCACAAGATCAGAGAGATTCTAGCATTACAACCCTAAAAGTACAATCACAATCATACCTTCATCACTCCCTCATTAACACTTACAGTCAACACCTGTTGCTTTTTTTCCTTTTTTCCCCAATGCAGAAATGGGAAAAGTGAAAGTATCTGTATTTATTTATCTTTCTCTATCTCTCGTTGTGTTTCTTTCTCTCTCTCCCTCTCTCTTTCCTTTGTCTTTGATGTTTGTTCTACTTTGAAGATTGGTGGGAGAAGTCAACAGCCACATACTGTACATGTAGATTTGTCTGTGTGGAGAAACACACAGAGGAGCCACCATTCATCAAGGACATCATGATGACATACGGTATGTCTTAAAAAAAGGCAGCATGTTGTCTCTGTAACTAGACTTAATCCGCAAACAGAGTTTGGTAATTAGCCTGCTTTGAAGGCTGAGATGTAGAAGTTGAGGTTCAAATGGTAAGACCTTAAGAGCTCTTTGTATGTGTTTATATCATCAAACACAGACAGTCAGTGGACATGGCAGATTATTCATATTTTATTCATTACCCTCTTCTCAACTTTGTGTTTCAACATGTACACATGCATGCTACATACTGTACAGAACATTTGTCAGCTGGATTCTGCTTCTTTATTATGGGATGCAAGCATCAAAACTGCATGGTATGTGTGACTTGTTTCAGGAAACTAGGTATATGTCATGCATAACTATTTCACAAGAAATGCATTTGGAAGTAAAACATTTTTTAAATCAAAATGAGTTCTTGGGCAGAAATGTGCATGTGACACATAAACATAGATTTTATTTGATATAGTGTGTGTTTATCAAAGACGGTAATGTTATTTCGTCACACTCACAACCGTAAGCTATTTGCTATAATTAGTTTGCCATTAACTTGTAAACCATGGTCTTGTTACGAGTTTATTTTCCTGTAATAATGAATACAAATGAGCTAAAGTTAAGATTTTGTCAGCTATATGATACAGTCATTATTTGAACTGGCTAGCCAGCTAACCTAATGTTAGCTAGCTAACAAGCTATAAAGGAACACAAACATTGTTTAGACAGTTTCTTTTAGTTGCCTGGTTTGCTAGAATGACATATACTAAATTCATTTTTAAACAGATGGGTTTATTGGTGTTAAAATGTACCAATTATGCTATTTTGGACCACCAGGCTGCTGATGTAGTGAATCAGTGTACTTTTGTCAAGTACAAAAACAATCAAAGAAATGCATACAAAAATAACCCCAACCTACAGTCCCCATCCACCCGTATGCATCCTCTTTCCTCACCCGGAAACTATGTATCCCACCCCGCCTTGCCAAACATAAATGTATTTCTAAATCCTATCATTGGATGGTTTGTTTCCCAAGGGACACCACAGGCCAGCATAGCTGACCTAAATTGTAAATATAGAAAAAAATGTGTTGCCTGGTAATGTGTATGTGTCTTTCAAATGTTGAATTGTTCTTAAACCATTACTGCCCATGATATCGGTAAGACTACAGATTCCACATTTGGACCATTGGGGAGATGCAAATGGATGCCAACCAGATCGCAAGGCATTATTGTGAAATATTGGAGGAATCCCAGTTACATTGTTCTTACATTTTGCGGTGAATATTGTGTGAGCAATAATGGGACCAAAACTTAGTTTAAATTGTTTAATGGATATATCAGTGAATAACACCTCTTCCAGGGCAATAGGAGACACCATATTTATCTCTCTATACTCAGTCAGGGGGCAGAAGAATCATGTCTAAACCAATTTAGGATGGGACGAAATGTTAGTGCTTCGAAATACAATTTCAAGTTTGGTATGGATAGTCCTTCTACGTGTTTCCCTCTTTGTAAGTTTGTTTTACATTTTTACATTACATTTTAGTTAGTTAGCAGATACTTTTATCCAGAGATACTTACAATTAGTGCCCTCATCTTAATGTAGCTAGATGAGACAACAACACATCACATCCGTATCAAGTACATATCAAGTCAGTGCTCATGGAAAAGAGAAAAAGAACTCCATGTGAGTTATTTAAGATACTCTTCAAAGAGGTAGCGTTTTAAATGTTTTTGAAAGATGGGCAGGGACTCTGCTGTCATGACTTTATGGGAAGCATTATTCTACCATTTGGGTGCCAGGACAGAGAGGAGATTTGATTGGGCTGAGTGGGAGCTGCCCACCCGTAGGAGTGAGAGGGCCAAGAGATTAGAGGTGGCGGAATGGAGTGCTCGATTCCCCATGCTGCTCCACTAGAGTTTTGAAGAGGACTTGAGCTTTGACTGGAAGCCATTGGAATATGCGGAGGAGCTGGGTGACATGGGATAACTTCAGGATTTTGAACACCAGGCGAGCTGCAGCATTCTGGATAAGTTTCAGGGGTTTGATGGCACAATCAGGGAGCCCAGCCAACAGGGAGTTGCAGTGGTCTGGAAGGGAGATAACAAGTGCCTTGATTAGGACCTGAGCCACTTTCTTTGTGAGGAAAGTTCATACCAAGGTTGTTCACCATGAACCTGCAGGAGCGAGTCACTGCTTTGATGTTTGCAGTGAACGACAGGGTGTTGTCCAGGGCCACGGAAAGGTTTTTAGCACTTTGGGAGGGAGACACCATGGAATTGTCAACCATGATGGAGAGGTCTTGGAGCAGGTCCATTTAGTCAAGGTTGAGCTTGAGGCGAAGGGTCTACATCCAAGCTGAGATATCTTCCAGGCACGCCGAAATGTGTATCACCACCTGTGTGTCAGAAGGAGGGAAGAAGAAGAGGGGTTGAGAGTCATCCACATAGCAATGATAGGAGAGACCATGTGAGGATATGACAAGAAAAGAAAGAAGGGTTACTGGTCTGTAGTTTTTGACGTCAGAGGGGCTGGGCCGAGTGTTGGTTTCTTGAGGAGGGGAGCGACTTTGGCCTGCTTGAAGTCAGAAGGGACGCAGCCAGGGGTCAGGGATGAGTTGATGAGGTGAAGTGGGGAATGTGAGAAGGTCTCCTGAGATGGTCTGGAGAAGGGGGGAGGGGATAGGGTCAAGTGGGCAGGTTATCAGGTGGCCAGACATAATTAGTTGCAGGTTTTCATCTGGAGTGAGAGTGGAGAAAGAGGTCAAGGTGTAGGTTAGATCTGTTTACCTTGCCATATAAAATATAGAACATGTATATTTCTTCTCTTTATTTTATTTTAATAAAAAGTGCCTTTGGAAAATTATTCAGACCCCTTGACTTTTCCCTCGTATTGTTAGGTTACAGCCTCATGACAAAGCAAACAGATTTTTAGACATATCACATTTACATAAATATTCAGACCTTTTACGCAGTACTCTGTTGAAGCACCTCTGGCAGCGATTACAGTCTTGAGTCCTCTTGGGTATGATGCTACAAGCATGGAACACCTCTATTTGGGGAGTTTCTCCCATTCTCTGTAGATCCTCTCAAGCTCTATCGGGTTGAATGGGGAGTGTTGCTGCACAGCTATTTTTAGGTCTCTCCAGAGATGTTTAAGTCTGGGCTCTGATGGGCTACTCAAGGACATTCAGAGACTTGTCCTGAAGCCACTCCTGCGTTGTCTTGGCTGTGTGCTTAGGGTTGTTGTCCTGTTGGAAGGTGAAACTTCATCCCAGTCTGAAGTCCTGAGCGCTCTGGAGCAGGTTTTCATTCAGTCTCTCTCTGTTCTTTGCGCTGTTCATCTTTGCCTCAATCCTGACTAGTCTCCCAGTCCCTCCCGCTGAAAAACATCACCATAGCATGATGCTGCCGCCCCCATGCTTCACCGTAGCGATGCTACCAGGTTTCCTCCAGACGCAATGCTTAGCATTCAGGCCAAATAGTTCAATCTCGGTTTCATCAGACCTGATAATCTTGTTTCTCATTGTCTGAGAGTCTTTATGTTCCTTTTGGCAAACTCCAAGCGGGCTGTCATGTGCCTTTTACTGAGGAGTGGCTTTTGTAGGGGTGAGGAGTGCTGTGGAGGAGTGCTGTAGAGATGGTTATCCTTCTTGAAGGTTCTCCCATCTCCACAGAGGAACTCTGGAGCTCTGTCAGAGTGACCATCGGGTTCTTGGTCACATCCCTGACCAAGGCCCTTCTCCCCCGATTTCTTGGGTTTGGCCAGGTCTAGGAAGAGTCTTGGTGGTTCCAAACTTCTTCCATTTAAGAATGATGGAGGCCACTGTGTTCTTGGGGACCTTCAATGCTGCAGAAATGTTTTGGTACCCTTCCCCAGAACTGTGCCTCGACACAATCCTGTCTTGGAGCTCTATTGACAATTCCTTAGACTTCATGGCTTGGTTTTTGCTCTGACATGTACTGTCAACAGTGGGACCTTATATAGACAGGTGTGTGCCTTTCCAAATCAGGACCAACCAATTGAATTTACCACAGGTGGACTCCAATCAAGTTTCAGAAACATCTCAAGGATGATCACTGGAAACAGGATGCACCTGAGCTCAATTTAGTCTCATAGCAAAGGGTCTGAATACTTAATTAAATGAGGTATTTATTTAAATTTTTTAGATATTTGCAAAATAATTCTACAAACCTGTTTTCACTTTTTCATTATGGGGTATTGTGTGTATATTGCAGAGGATTTGTATTTATTTAATCCATTTTAGAATAAGGCTGTAATGTAAAAATAATGTGAAAAAGGCAAGGAGTCTGAAAACTTTCCAAAGGCACTATAGTTTGTGTTAGATTACACTGCAGGAAGCAAGACGGCATAGTAAGTATATCAAGGCTTATCACACAGGCATGGACTGAACTTTCAAGAAAATAAATACAATCGGTAAAAAATAGTTAGTAAGGGAGCAAACTTCCAGAGAGAGTTTTAGAGCTCTATTCAATCCGTATCGCGGAAGTTGAGCATGCCTTAATGATTGAAAATGAAAGACAATGTTCCCGCGTTAGAGGAGACTGCATTCACCATAAACCCTGCATATGTCGGCTCAATTGCAAATTACCTTTACATTTCTATTGCGATAACACTCCAGCGATACAGATTCAATAGAGCCTTTCGGTTAACTTATAATAATTCAAATGTTCCTTTGCATGCCTCTGATCTCCATTCAAATGTTTGAGAATATCTGCATTTTTTTGCTAAATCATTTAAATGACAAACTGTGTCCCCCTTGGACAAGCCACACAGCGCGTCTCCTCCTCTTTGATCTTGTAAGCAAGTCCCACTCTCACACAGCAACTAATCCTATTATTGGTGGGATAAAACTGAAATCACACATTTTACGGAATGTTGTAAAGATATTTCCCAACATGCAATAGAGATGACACTGTTAGTGAACAAGAACTGAGAGTATAGTCTCAACAATAATGCTGAGCATTATTGGGAACAAGCTGTACACCACAGGAGGCTGCTGAGGGGAGGACAGCTCTTAATAATGAATGGAATGGAGTGAATGGAATGGTATCAAAAACCATGAAAACCATGTTTTTTATGTGTCAATAACATTCAGTTTATTCCGTTCCAGCCACTACTATGAGCCCGTGCTCCCCAACTAACCTGCCACCAGCCGTCTGTGTTGTACACTATACACTACCGGAACAAAATCAAGTGGTAGAGTTGAAGTCGGAAGTTTACATACACCTTAGCCAAATACATTTAAACTCAGTTTTTCACAATTCCTGACATTTAATCCTAGTACAAATTCCTTGTCTTAGGTCAGTTAGGATCAGCACTTTATTTTAAGAATGCGAAATGTCAGAATAATAGTTGAGAGAATGATTTATTTCAGCTTAAATTTCTTTAATCACATTCCCAGAAGTTTACATATGTCACGAATATTACCGAAGGTGACTCCCCTTCTTGTTCGGGTGGCGCTCGGCGCTCGTCGTCGCCGGTCTACTAGCTATCGCCGATCCGTTGTTCTGTGTTCGTTTAGTTTTGTCTAATTGGTAGCACCTGTTTCTAGTTTGGTTGTTAGGATAGGGTTATATATAGTCTGTTCAGCCCGCTTCTGTTTCGTGCGGGCTTGTTCTCCTGTTTCCTTGTTTGAGTGTATTTTTGTTGGCATTTTGGGTTTCACGCTGTCCGTTTATATTTCTGTTCATTTGTGTTTCCACTTTTGTACATGTTATGTTTCCAGGACATTAAAGCGTGTTGTTTTTCCCACATCCTTTGCTCTCTGCGCCTGACTCCACACCTCTTCACTCATTACTCTTTACAGAAGCCCGCACCACACTGTGGAGTCAGCAGGAGCAGCGACCACTCCTCTTCCCACTATGGAGGAGCGAGTTCAACATCACACGTCCATCCTCCATCGCCTAGGATCAGCAATAGAACAGATGATGGAGAGGATGGATCATTGGGAGAGGAATGGTTTCCCTACGACTACCCCACCGACCCTTCTACCAGCAACTCTACCATCTCCCCCATCCGGTTCCAGCGCTCTGCACATGACGCCTCTGAGGAATTACGATGGAGCAGCGACGGGGTGCCAGGGATTCCTGCTGCAATTAGACCTCTACCTGGCCACCGTTCGGCCGGCCCCCTCGGAGGAGGAGAGAGTAGGGGTTCTCATCACCTGCCTGACCGGCAGAGCCCTGGAGTGGGCTAATGCGGTCTGGAACGGGCCCGACTCGGCGAAGGACAACTACCCGGAGTTCATCCGCCTTTTCAGGGCCGTGTTCGATCACCCTCCAGAGGGTCGAGAGGCGGGTGAGAGATTGTTCCATCTTAGACAGGGGACGAGGAGCGCGCAGGACTTCGCGTTGGAGTTCCGGACCTTGGCTGCGGGAGCAGGGTGGAACGACAGGGCCCTGATAGACCATTACAGGTGTAGCCTGAGAGAGGACGTCCGTAGGGAGCTGGCCTGTCGGGATACTACACTTGGCCTGGATGGACTGATAGACCTGTCGATCCGGTTGGACCATCTGCTAGCTGCTCGTGGACGTTCTGAAAGGGTCCTGTTAGTTCTACCTCCTGATCCTCCTGCCCCTATCCCGATGGAGCTAGGAGGGACCGCGTCAAGGGAGATCGGAGGAGGAAGCTCCTCCTGTACCAGTTGTGGCCGGAGAGGGCACACGTCTGGTCGGTGCTGGAGGAATTCATCTGGGAATCATGAGGGCAGGCAGAACACTCATCGGTCACCCCAGGTGAGTAAGCACCACACTCTCCCAGAGTTTCCTGTTGGTCACATGTTCCTATTAATTTGTTTCCTTAATTATTCTCCTTCTCCCCAGCATAAGGCACTGGTAGATTCAGGCGCAGCTGGAAACTTTATAGATCGCAGACTCGCTCAGAGGTTGAGGATTCCGTTAGTAAAAGTAGACCCCCCTTTTACCGTGCACTCTTTAGATAGTCGACCATTAGGGTCAGGGCTGGTGAAGAGAGCCACAATTTCGTTGGAGATGATTACGCAGGGGAATCACAAGGAGCGAATTAGTTTGTTCCTTATCGATTCACCTGCGTTTCCAGTTGTTCTGGGGATTCCCTGGCTAGCTATTCATAATCCTACGATTTCGTGGAAACAGGGAACTCTACAGGGGTACGGTCCGGAGGAGAGGTGCTGGGTTCCGGTGAGGGATATTCTAGACCCATCTATGTTGAGTGAATTCCATCGCCTCCGTCCGGATCGCCCAGCGCCTCGGCCTCCGGGTCGTCCCCGAGGCCGGCGTCGGCGCGCTGCGGGAGCTGCGCGTCAGGAGGGGGGTACTGTCACGAATATTACCGAAGGTGACTCCCCTTCTTGTTCGGGTGGCGCTCATCGTCGCCGGTCTACTAGCTATCGCCGATCCGTTGTTCTGTGTTCGTTTAGTTTTGTCTAATTGGTAGCACCTGTTTCTAGTTTGGTTGTTAGGATAGGGTTATATATAGTCTGTTCAGCCCGCTTCTGTTTCGTGCGGGCTTGTTCTCCTGTTTCCTTGTTTGAGTGTATTTTTGTTGGCATTTTGGGTTTCACGCTGTCCGTTTATATTTCTGTTCATTTGTGTTTCCACTTTTGTACATGTTATGTTTCCAGGACATTAAAGCGTGTTGTTTTTCCCACATCCTTTGCTCTCTGCGCCTGACTCCACACCTCTTCACTCATTACTCTTTACAACATACACTAAATTATTATTTGGTAGCATTGCCTTTAAATTGTTTAACTTGGGTCAAACATTTCAGGCAGCCTACCACAAGCTTCCCACAATAAGTTGGGTTAATTCAGGGCTTTGTGATGGCCACTCCAATACTTTGACGTTGTTGTCCTTAAGCCATTTTGCCACAACTTTGGAAGTAGGCTTGGGGTCATTGTCCATTTGGAAGACCCATTTGTGACCAAGCTTTAACTTCCTGATTGATGTCTTGAGATGTTGCTTCAATATATCCATATAATTTTCCTTCTCATGATTCCATCTAGTTTGTGAAGTGCACCAGCCCCCCCTGCAGCAAAGGACCCCCATAACATGATGCTTCCACCCCCGTGCTTCACGGTTTGGATGGTGTTCTTTGGCTTGCAAGCCTCTCCCTTTGTCCTCCAAACATAAAGATGTTTATTAAGGCCAAACCGTTATATTTGTGTTTCATCAGACCAGAGGACATTTTTCTAAAAAGTACGATCTTTGTCCCCATGTGCAGTTGCAAACCGTAGTCTGGCTTTTTTATGGTGGTTATGGAGCAGTGGCTTCTTCCTTGCTGAGCAGCCTTTCAGGTTATGTTGATATAAGACTTGTTTTACTGTGGATATAGATACTTTCACACGGTCCTTTGCTGTTGTTCTGGGATTGATTTGCACTTTTCGGACCAAGGTACCTTCATCTGGCTGTGTGTTCCCATGGTGTTTATACTTGCGTACTATTGTTCGTACAGATGAACGTGGTACCTTCAGGAGTTTGGAAATTGCTCCCAAGGATGAACCAGACTTGTGGAGGTCCACAATTGTTTTGTCTAAGGCAAAGAGGCACTGAGTTTGAAGGTAGGCCTTGAAATATATCCACAGGTACACCTTAAATTGACTCAAATGTTGTCAATTAGCCTATCAGAAGCTTCTAAAGCCATGACATCATTTTTTCCCCAAGCTGTTTAAGGGCACAGTCAATTTAGTGCATGTAAACTTCTGATCCACTGGGATTATGATACAGTGAATTATAAGTGAAATAATCTGTCTATAAACAATTTTTTGAAAAATTACTTGCGTCATGCACAAAGTAGATGTCCTAACCGTCTTGCCAAAACTCTAGTTTGTTAACAAGACATTTTTGGAGTGGTTGAAAAACAAGTTTTAATGACTCCAACATAAGTGTATGTAAACTTCCAACTTCAACTGTAAATATAGGTCCATTATAATTTCTACATACTTCTCATCTAGTTTTAGACGTTCCAAGAGTGTGCTGGATTTTGTATTTTTTTTTCATAATTATTTCCCCTCTGAAGTGTTTTTTTTTTACCCCAAAATAATAATTTCCTCCCAAAACCTCCCATGGGCCAGATTGAATGGGCTTGCGGGCCGGATCTGACCCACGGGCCGTAGTTTTAATGGCATGTCATGATAAGTCCAAGGCTGTAATGTAGGTGTCTCATACCTACTCGTTTTTTCTCACCTAAAATGCACCCCAAGTTACAGAATAAACTACGTGAGTTATCCTTGTGAAATTAACCAGTGGTAGGGTTGCAAGGTAATTATGGAGTTCCATGGTTCAAGACATCTGATGATCAGTTCAGTGTTCTCATCTTCAAATGATAATTCTCACACAAATTGCAGGCTTTCAGATCTATTTAAATGTATTCGATTTTTATCCAACGAGTAGCTATTCACTTCCTTTTATTGCCTTTGAGATTACAGCACACTGTGACCTGAGCGAGACAATAAGAGAGAGAGAGTAAAAAGAAAAGCTATGGATGATGTCTCTTTAGGAGTGATGTGGCGCCAGCTGGAGAGTCATCTCCTGATGTATTATCTGCTGCTCCCTGTGAAAATACTGAGTTTCTTCCAGGAAGCGCAGCTCATATTGCAATTGTTGCCCTGATATGAGTTGCAGAGGTAAGAGGGGCCAACCAACTCTGACCCCCTCATTTGGCACATGTTTTAAAACCATGTTTGTTACCCTAGTTTACTGACTACACTGAATTAGGAATCGGGGTTAAAACAATGGCAAGAACATAGCCTAAGAACTGCTGATAGTGACAGATCAGGCCCAAAACGGGTCTCTCTTCGGGAACAGAAGCAGGGACCATCCAGACAGTCTTGGAACTGCATTTAATTCAGACACCATACAGTAAAAACAGCCACTTTTATGTCTCATTTTTATGTGTCACGGTGGTGGGTAACAATGACATACATCGGGTCAGAAAACCCAGATAAGCACCATCTTCATCATAAACTTACAGTATGTCACATACAGTATATTGGAATAGCACACTTATTGTTACAAAGCTTTCCGCCACAGCAAAAGCTATTTCTACCAATAAAAACCCACCACCCACCAGTATCTTTATCTATCTCAGGGAAACCTGAGATCGGGAGGGCACCTCACTCAGACATTGGTCAGAGAGACTGCACTGTAGACTACTCCACTTGACTACTCCTGACTGGCTCGCAGGAATAATAAAGTTGCCTGACAGCAACTGAATATGCAGCTAGGATACACACCATCTTGCTGTAGTGTGATCTTCATTGGGAATGGTTGGGGATGGAGAAATAAAAAAGGGAATCAGTGAAGAGGGAGAGAAATGGCTGGTCAGCAGTAAGGATGTGATCAACCATGGTCTGGGAGTCTCCTCATATCTCAGAGAGGACTGTAGACAGGGTCTGCAGGGCAATGGAAATCTGCACCTCAGCCCCCCAGATAACATACAGTGGTGAAATGTCATGACACGGCAGGAATGACAGACCACTGGCATCCATAAACACCCTGAACTCACCTGCAATGTCCAATGGATAGATACTGTAGGTGGAGGAGGGAATGAGAGCGAGGGAGACTTGGAAGATGCTGCAGTGACATCAGGCTTCTGTGTGGTAGAATGGATTGGACTGAAAGAGCAGAGTTAACAGAAAACAGCCAGGGAGATGCATCACATGGCCCGGGCTGGAGAAAGTGTCAGCACGACGCCGTATCAGGGGCCCTGCTCTGTGATTGGCTCTGCTTCCATTGTCATTTGTTAACTTCACTCCCCACCCTGAAAGAACACAGTCAGCCCCGGAGAAGCGTGGATAATCTTGACAAGAACCTATCGGAGGCATCTGTTAACATGGAGCGTGCTGCTTTGTAATTTTATGTGGCTGTTGTCGTTAGTACGCTTGGTTGAGCAGCCACCACTTAGACACTGGGAAGAAGGGAGGTAGAGACTTACAGTACGTTAACCATCTATGTTTTGCCCAGTTTAAAGTTGTGATATTTCTGGTGGAAATGACTTCATATGAATTTCAATAAGCCCTACATAAGATTAAAAGATCGGATCAGAACTGAAAAGAATCACTTTCAGATGAGACTCAATGGTCAAAACAATAAAATAGAATCATGATGAGGTGTTTGAGCACCATAGAAATCGACAGAAAAAAAGTGCAATCTACTTTATGAACTTGAGTCTTATTGAACTGACACTAAAAAGCCAACCTGCATACTCCTCTGAAAAGGTGTGGGTTAGAAATTAAATGAAAAGGAAAATAGAAGGGATGTGAGGAGGAGGAAAGAGGGGGGTTAAACCACAGCGGAGTGGTGTATTGATCCAACGTCACAGTGTACCGCAGATCAAACACCCTTTGACCCTAGGGTGTATTCACAATTTTAAAACACCTATGAGACCCCTTTACCATCCCATGACCCTCAGGGCATGTCTCGATCTCTCTGGAACCCGCCCCCACTGGACTCATTAGAAATGGATCTGTCATGGCTGAGATCTGGCATGGATGTCAGATCGATAGACAGCTGCTTACTTTAGAGTAAGTTTTTGATCAGCTCAGCTGAAGGGGAGTTGTATGTTGGGGCTAGAGGGTTTTGGGGATTCAGTGTTTGACTTTAGCCTTGATGTGGCTCTCACAAAAGCATCCCTGGACATTTGGGTTAACCCCTTGGCTCCAATGCTAAGCTTTGTTTCTTAGTGACTGTGTAATTCTCAGATGAAAATTATCCATTTTTTGTGATAAAGGAAAAGCATCTTCTATTTTGCCTTGAAGGTTAATACTGCAGGTCATTTAATTCTCTAAGGAGGAAATTAAACAGGGAAAGTAAGCCTTGGAATATCTGTATGCATGGCTCTATTACTTCTATCCGATAATACATCTTTGTATTTCTTATTATGCTGTGCCAACTTCCCTCACAGTTACCAGTCCAGGAGTCATACACAGAGATAGAAGTTGCTTAGTAAATGGGTCCGAGTGCTGTAGCTTTAAAAGAAAATGTTTTTCTCTCTTTCTTTTATTTTCCTCACCCCAGTGCTGTACCATGTGTGAGTGCATAAGAGCATCTTCTTTTTTTCTCCCCTAAGGGATCAAAGTCACCTTCTCCAAATCTCATTGAACGGAAAGTCACAGAGAAAATAAAAGCTACACTCTATATTCCGCCAGCACACAGAGTTCAAGCTTAGAGAGAGCAGGGATGCTACTGCTTAGTTCTCTCTCTGTCAGCAGGAAAATAGAGTGAGAGAGGGGGAAAGAAGGAGAGAAAAGAGTCAAGGCAGGTCAGGGTATTATAAATAACATTAGAGACATTTTTCTCATTTACAAAAGCGGGATGTATTTGGGCAGAATCTCTCGCTCTTTACTTCTCAGACTTCCTCTTTCTCTTTCACTTTATCTATTGCTCTCTCTCTCTCTCTCTCTCGTGCATTGTGTCTCATCCAGAAAGGTTTAAAAAGAGGCGGTCGAGAGACAGGTCCCTTTAAATCATGTGAGAAAATGTGAGGGGCATGTGAAATTTGGAGCCGTTCAGGCACATGAGATGCCTTTGATTGACACATATTTATTTCTCAAGGGTTTTGCTGAAATGATTTTGCTCTTTTGGAAAAGCAAGGCCCCATAATTTTGTGTGATGCACTTTGGTTTTCAGAACCCAAAGGACCAGACACACAACGTTGTTTGGGAGATGGGTGAACTCACACCTTGGGGAAGAGATGGAAGACTACAGGGCACATTAAACATGTTCATGGTATGTTTTTTATTTTACACAAAGTATCTCTATGCCAAGGTGTAAGCAGTAAATTATTTTATGTTATTTTCTATCATTGAGGTCTGTTTGAAGTGGAGTACAGACTTTCTCATTATAATAAAACACATGTCAAATGCATGCCACAACAAACCGTTGTTATATGATTATAATTATTTCCTATAGAGCATACAGCACATGCCACCATCCCACAGACAGGATGTGTGTGATGAGTGACATGTGAATCTGTTAAAGAAAGAAATGAGAAAGAGAGAGAGCAGTCTTTAGCTTGACCATGGTTACTATGGAAACATAGTATATGCGGTGTTGATTGATGGCTGGTGTTATTTGAAAGCTGACTCACCTCGTCATTGAGCCAGGCTTGAGACGGTACTGCATTGCATGGTAAGGTGGTTAAGATATTAGCGTTGCGAGTGCTAATGATTGGAGACGTGCATACATGAGAGGTGCATACATGAGGGGGCGGGGGAGCAGGGCTTGTACGAATACCCATACTATGCGAAAAATATATAATATTTGAAATTTTGAAAATCTACAATACTTTAAATGCCAGATGTCATACTACAGTAATATCAGCATTTAATCTAGTAGAATGTGCAGCACACTATTGGGGAATATTATTTTTAAAATCACGCCCTTGTGTGTCGACAACAGCTGATAATCAGAAGGATTGATTTCGTGATTGCGCATTCAATGACACCTTTTCAGTATGGATGAGTAGTATGTTGATATTTGTTGCTTACTGCATACCTTTTTTTACTAAATAGTAAGTTCCAAATAGTATGTAGTATAATTACTACACAGTATGCAGTTTAAATAAGTAGTAGGCAAGCCAGATTTCAGACACGGCCACTGTGTCTTAGAGTGGTAGAGGTTAGAGACCGATGAAGATATTGGTGGGTGGGAAAGAAGTGGGTGTGGGGAATTAAGGATAAAGGCTTGGCGATACAAAATGTAGAAGGAAGCATGGATGAAAGGTTTGGCAATGGAAAATCAGCATGATGAAAAATGACCATAAAGACTATTTTACAGGGGTTTCGATATCTTAATCCTATACACTTTCAAAATTGTTTGTCATTTTCTTTTAATCCCAATGAAATAACGATTGATATTCAGTTCACCATATCACTTTACACCCTGCTGAAAAAACAGCAGAGACCAGCATAGGATGGTTGTGCTGGTAACCAGCCTTCTCTTCGTTTTTGCTGGTGCCTTCTCTGTGGTTTTTCTGGTGCCTTCTCTGTGGTTTTTCTAGTGCCTTCTCTGTGGTTTTTCTAGTCCCTTCTCTGTGGTTTTTCTGGTGCCTTCGCTGTGTTTTTGCTGGTGCCTTCGCTGTGTTTTTGCTGGTGACCTGGTGTTCTGGTGATCAACATACCAACATGTGTTTCAGACACTGGTGACCAGCATACCAGCATATGCTGTTCACCAGCATAAAAGTGCTTCATTATTTAAGGAGAAGTGGATCTAAAATTCCATGCATAACAGTTGTATCTGTTAGCAATGTTTATTATGAGTATTTGTGTAAATTGATGTGGCTCTCTGCAAAATCACCGGATGTTTTGGAACTACTGGACATAACGCGCCAATGTAAACTCAGATTTTTGGATAGAAATACAGAACAAAACATACATGTATTGTGTAGCATGAAGTCCTATGAGTGTCATCTGATGAAGATCATCAAAGGTTAGTGATTAATTTTATCTCTTATTTCTGCTTTTTGTGACTCCTCTCTTTGGCTGGAAAAATGGCTGTGTTTTTCTGTGACTTGGCTCTGACCTAACATAATAGTTTGGTGTGCTTTCGTCGTAAAGCCTTTTTGAATTCGGACACTGTGGCTGGATTTATAAAAAGTGTGTCTTTAAAATGGTGTAAAATACTTGTATGTTTGAGGAATTTTAATTATGGGATTTTTGTTGTTTTGAATTTGGCGTCCTGCAGTTTCACTGGCTGTTGACGAGGTGGGACGCTAGCGTACCCTAGAGAGGTTAAGACAGTACATTACATACAGTACCAGTCAAAAGATTGGACACACCTACTCATTCAAGGGTTTTTCTTTATTGTTGCTATTTTCTACATTGTAGAATAAAACTATGAAAAAACACATATGTGACTGATCACCTGGATTCGGTCTTATGTAGCAAAATTTGAAAAGGTGTTTTTTACATTATACAAAAGTAGAGACTCAGAGCTACAAAATGCTATGTCATACACTGCATTTGAGGAACAATGGGAAAGTAATTCTGCTTTGAAATTTGATGAACTTGCAAACCCCCTTTTGAGAAAATCGCCGTTGTATGTTTTGCTATACAGTATAGTGAAGAGCTCTTCTTTGTCTACACCCATTCAGCATCATTCACAATCTCAACCTAAGCTTTAGCCCCACCAATCTCGTTTCGTTCTCAAAGCGCACACTTGACACTCTGGCCGATGATTTGTTTACCTCTGGACAACATGAAAACAGCCTAACTAGCTCTGCTGGCAACAATTTCATTACACTTTTTTGCAGATGTTTACTGACTACGGCCATATTCAACGGGTGTTGTACACATGTCACGTAACATTAGCTAACGAGCCAGCCAGAAAACATTAGCTAGTTAAACGATAAACAGTGTCAACAATGCCACAGTGCTCGGAGCTAACCAACCATGTTCAACATTAGCTAGCTAACATTATGCTTTAACTAGAACAGCGCATGGCTCCGGGAAACGAATAATAACGTGAACTAGGGAGCCAGTCAGCTAACGTTAGCTTGAAATGAAACCACTTTCTGTCAAAAGAGTCTCCCTGTCAGGAATGCCATGCCACGGTTGCCCTTAGTTTGAAGATTACATTTACATTTAAGTCATTTAGCAGACGCTCTTATCCAGAGCGACTTACAAATTGGTGCATTCACCTTATGACATCCAGTAGAACAGTCACTTTACAATAGTGCATCTAAATCTTAAAGGGTGAGAAGGATTACTTATCCTATCCTAGGTATTCCTTAAAGAGGTGGGGTTTCAGGTGTCTCCGGAAGGTGGTGATTGACTCCGCTGTCCTGGCGTCGTGAGGGAGTTTGTTCCACCATTGGGGGGCCAGAGCAGCGAACAGTTTTGAATGGGCTGAGCGGGAACTGTACTTCCTCAGTGGTAGGGAGGCGAGCAGGCCAGAGGTGGATGAACGCAGTGCCCTTGTTTGGGTGTAGGGCCTGATCAGAGCCTGGAGGTACTGAGGTGCCGTTCCCCTCACAGCTTCGTAGGCAAGCACCATGGTCTTGTAGCGGATGCGAGCTTCAACTGGAAGCCAGTGGAGAGAGCGGAGGAGCGGGGTGACGTGAGAGAACTTGGGAAGGTTGAACACCAGACGGGCTGCGGCGTTCTGGATGAGTTGTAGGGGTTTAATGGCACAGGCAGGGAGCCCAGCCAACAGTGAGTTGCAGTAATCCAGACGGGAGATGACAAGTGCCTGGATTAGGACCTGCGCCGCTTCCTGTGTGAGGCAGGGTCGAACTCTGCGGATGTTGTAGAGCATGAACCTACAGGAACGGGCCACCGCCTTGATGTTAGTTGAGAACGACAGGGTGTTGTCCAGGATCACGCCAAGGTTCTTAGCGCTCTGGGAGGAGGACACAATGGAGTTGTCAACCGTGATGGCGAGATCATGGAACGGGCAGTCCTTCCCCGGGAGGAAGAGCAGCTCCGTCTTGCCGAGGTTCAGCTTAAGGTGGTGATCCGTCATCCACACTGATATGTCTGCCAGACATGCAGAGATGCGATTCGCCACCTGGTCATCAGAAGGGGGAAAGGAGAAGATTAATTGTGTGTCGTCTGCATAGCAATGATAGGAGAGACCATGTGAGGTTATGACAGAGCCAAGTGACTTAGTGTATAGCGAGAATAGGAGAGGGCCTAGAACAGAGCCCTGGGAGACACCAGTGGTGAGAGCGCGTGGTGAGGAGACAGATTCTCGCCACGCCACCTGGTAGGAGCGACCTGTCAGGTAGGACGCAATCCAAGCGTGGGCCGCGCCGGAGATGCCCAACTCGGAGAGGGTGGAGAGGAGGATCTGATGGTTCACAGTATCGAAGGCAGCCGATAGGTCTAGAAGATTAATTCCGGAGACAGGTGTTTCCTCCATCTCTTTAGCTATCATACTCTAAATCCACTGATTTCAAAACTTGATCTTCCAGAAAGTGGAGAGCCACACTTATGCAGCTCCACTACACAATCATTTTTTTAAAAGCAACGATCAACAGGATTACCAACACAGACTGATGAGCTTCATTGGCAGAACAATCCAAACTCTCTCGGCTTGTTCAGCCCACTCATTATGTCAGCCAATCATGGCTAATGGGAAGGTTGTCAGCTTTTTCTGTGGCTTAACCAACAAGGCTCGTAATTTAACAATTGTATTCGTATTTACAGATGGCATACAAGTTTATTATTAAGTAGATGGAAAAAAGCTGTCGTTTTTCAAGCCTACCAGCGTTTTCCCCTTGCTCCTATCTGTATCTACTTCTGGTTTTCTAGTTTTTCCAGTTTTAACCATTTGGCCTGCCCTGACCCTGAGCCTGCCTGCCGTTCTGTACCTTGGCACACCACACTGGATTATTGACCTCTACCTGCCCTGACACTGAGTCTGCCTGCCATTCTGTACCTTTTGGACTCTGATCTGGATTACTGACCTCTGCCTGCCCTTGACCTGTCATTTTGCATGCCCCCTGTTCTAGTATTACACTTGTGTTACTTTGACACTGTCTGTATCTTAGTCTCCCCTAAAACGTTATACACTGTGAGATAGTGTATTTCTAATGGCAATGCGTATAGCAACGCCCCCTCCCGCTGTTATCTGATATGCAGCTTTATCTGGAGCATATTGTGGTGATTACTGTGTAGGAGGCACTGAGAAACACCAGTCCCATGTGTATACTATACACACAGTTCATGTGCATACAGTGCAGTATGCGTGCTGTGTGGTAATGTGAATAACACACCTACGGTACAACTGCACCAGTGGGTACAAGACACATGTTCATACAATATGCTAGTGGATGATGTAACACTCAGAACTGCAGCAGTTCAGGTATATATATGTCGCTGCTAGGACACACAGACACACAGGAGTGACGTACTGTATACTTGTACACAAAACTGATGTACATACAGATAAGTAATCCCATAACAATGCAAAAAAATATTCCCCAGATAAGTGGCTCTTCAAGCAGCGTGTAATAACGTCACTTACCAGGTTCTCAGCAAAGCACTTTACACCATGCAAAAAAAGGGAGGATATATGTGAGTGACAACCCAGTGGTCTGTCTCTGCACACGCAGAGACCACATGCAGTAAAGCACAAGCCTTCTCCTCTCTGTCAGGTGAGAGGCTGGAGTTGGACACACACCACCAGAAGCTACACACAAGGGTGCCCTTCCCAATAAACCTGACATACACCGAGATCCGGGGGACACGGAGGTTAAAGGAACGTTTCTATAATTCCTCTCAGCGTTCCAGCAATCTCATCTCAACTATTAACCCCAATGGTCTTATGAGCTGGGGCTCAACCTGTAACCCTGCCTTGTAAAATATGCTCCTGTAGCCACATCTAGGCTTCATTCGCAGAGAAAATGACAGGCTGTCTAGTTGGAGGAGAAAACATATCCCAACAGACCTTGGTATCATGTTGTATGTGTAGGTGTTTAAATCGCTGTTTGCTCACGTACGTGAGGGTACGTGAGGGGAATGAGACATCCTTCCTCACGGGATAAATAAAAATCAAGGTTATGAATACACATGTATATACATACATATGCAGGCCCAAACACACACACACACACACACACACACACACACACACACACACACACACACACACACACACACACACACACACACACGTGAAAATTAATCCACCAAATTAAGCTATTATGCTGTTGGTGTAGGGAAGCTCTATGTGCCCTCATCCTTCAGCTGTGCTCTCTTTGTGCCATGCTATAAATTAACAAATAAATACATCAGAGACTCATCTTTGAGCTATGAAGGGATGTTTATGTAAGCTTGGGAAAGTGATTTAGCTAAGTCTATTCTTGGTCAGACCAAAACACGCCATTCACAGAAGCTAGTAGCTCAGATATGTTTGTTGTGTGTCTTTCTTCAAAATGGTTTAGGCACACCTTGGTATTCTTGTATAATGACAGAGGATGGACATCCTGGGTAAAAATCATTCCATGAGCATATCGGAGCAACGGTGGAAAATAAATTAAAAAACAAAGTCAACATATCCAAGAACGTCAATAACTCAAACATATTGCTTATGGGAATACAGTACATGACAACAAAAAGTCAAAAGACTGTTATTGAAACCCAAGTAATATGAATTGGTTATTCTCATTTGGGCAGTCATGGAGTGCTGTGATAGGCTCATGTGATGTGGCGGTCCTGACGTCCTCCCAGAGAGCACTCAGGGAAGGCTTGATGGTGACCAGCAACCTGACAGCCAGGCCCATCCTCCATCACCATTCTTCAGCAGCTCCAACAGTGCTGTTAGCACTTAGAGATGGCACATCAGAGTTCACTGACATGCTCTGTGTGTGTGTGTGTTTTATATGAAAGGCACAGGGCCGTGTATCTCCCCATAAGCCTCCCCTTCTCACCTGACTCCCCCTTCATTAAGGAAATAGCTTCAAGGGCACGATTCCATGTATTCCCTCTTTTTCTCTCTCACCCTACATCCTACATCCCTCCAACCCTCCCGCCCTCCGAGCCTAATAAAATCTACACAGCATTGAAATTAAATATGATAAAAGGAAATGTTTCCTTAAGATTTCCTGCCGTGATGGACAGAATCCCTCCAGATTAAGTAAGTATGGCTGCACAGGCAGCCAACAATGAAGGCGGCAGGGTAATGTTCCTCTGTGTTATTTTCATATAGTACTCCATAGAGCCTCCTGATCTGGTTTCTCCCGGGGCTGCTATTTCAGAGATAGAGATTCAGACTGTGACGTCTCAATCTTAACTTATTCTTCCAGGGGTCTGGGAAAATACAGCAAGTAGAGCTCTTGGGGGAGTTATAGGAAAAGCCAAAAACACAGATATTGGTTGTGCCACGTATTCCAAACTGCATCCGTCTGTCCCGATCTGGACTATTCAGCAGGAGTGTGGGGTGCTATGTGGTATTTCAAAAACAAACTGTCACGCTGGCATAAATTATTCGGGAGACAGGCGCAGGAAGCTTAATAGTTTTTTTTGTTAACATCACGATCGTTGTTATATGTATCGGACCAAAATGCAGCATTGTATGGTTCCATCATCTTTTATTAGAAGTGAAACACACAGAAAACAATAAAGCGCAAAAACAAAACTTGAAGCTAATGAAGTGCTCGCAGGCAACTATACATAGACAAGATCCCACAACAAACAGGAGGGAAAAGGCTGCCAAAATATGATCCCCAATCAGAGACAACGATAGACAGCTGCCTCTAATTGGGAACCATACCAAGCCAACTTAGAAGTAAAGAAACTAGAATGCCCACCCTAGTCACACCCCGACCTAACCAAAATAGAGAATAAAGGATAACTAAGGTCAGGGCGTGACAGTACCCCCCCCCCCCCAAAGGTGCAGACTCCGGCCGCAAAACCGGGCCATGGATCGTCGCCTGGGACTCCGGACCGTGGATCGTTGCCGGGGACACCGGACTGGGAACCCTCGCAGGAGGCTCTGGACTGGGAACCCTCGCAGGAGGCTCCGGACTGGGAACCCTCGCAGGAGGCTCCGGACTGGGAACCCTCACAGGAGGCTCTGGACTGGGAACCCTCGCAGGAGGCTCGGGACTGGGAACCCTCGCTGGAGGCTCGTGACTGGGAACCCCTGCAGGAGGCTCTGGACCATGGATCATCACTGGAGGCTCCGGGCCATGGATCATCACTGGAGGCTCCGGACTGGGAACCGTCGCTGGAGGCTCTGGACTGCAGACCGTTGCAGGTGGCTCCGGACCGCAGAATGTCGCTGGAGGCTCTGGAACCAGGCCTCTGATTGGGAACCATACCAAGTCAACCTAGAAGTAAAGAAACTAGAATGCCCACCCTAGTCACACCCCGACCTAACCAAAATAGAGAATAAAGGATAACTAAGGTCAGGGCGTGACAGTACCCCCCCCCCCCCAAAGGTGCAGACTCCGGCCGCAAAACCGGGCCATGGATCGTCGCCTGGGACTCCGGACCGTGGATCGTTGCCGGGGACACCGGACTGGGAACCCTCGCAGGAGGCTCTGGACTGGGAACCCTCGCAGGAGGCTCCGGACTGGGAACCCTCGCAGGAGGCTCCGGACTGGGAACCCTCACAGGAGGCTCTGGACTGGGAACCCTCGCAGGAGGCTCGGGACTGGGAACCCTCGCTGGAGGCTCGTGACTGGGAACCCCTGCAGGAGGCTCTGGACCATGGATCATCACTGGAGGCTCCGGGCCATGGATCATCACTGGAGGCTCCGGACTGGGAACCGTCGCTGGGGGCTCTGGACTGCAGACCGTTGCAGGTGGCTCCGGACCGCAGAATGTCGCTGGAGGCTCTGGAACCAGGCTTCTGATTGGGAACCATACCAAGTCAACCTAGAAGTAAAGAAACTAGAATGCCCACCCTAGTCACACCCCGACCTAACCAAAATAGAGAATAAAATAGAGAATAAAGGATCTCTAAGGTCAGGGCGTGACAGTACCCCCAAAGGTGCAGACTCAGGCTCGGGACTGGGAACCCTCGCTGGAGGCTCGTGACTGGGAACCCCTGCAGGAGGCTCTGGACCATGGATCATCACTGGAGGCTCCGGGCCATGGATCATCACTGGAGGCTCCGGACTGGGAACCGTCGCTGGAGGCTCTGGACTGCAGACCGTTGCAGGTGGCTCCGGACCGCAGAATGTCGCTGGAGGCTCTGGAACCAGGCCTCTGATTGGGAACCATACCAAGTCAACCTAGAAGTAAAGAAACTAGAATGCCCACCCTAGTCACACCCCGACCTAACCAAAATAGAGAATAAAGGATAACTAAGGTCAGGGCGTGACAGTACCCCCCCCCAAAGGTGCAGACTCCGGCCGCAAAACCGGGCCATGGATCGTCGCCTGGGACTCCCGGACCGTGAATCGTTGCCGGGGACACCGGACTGGGAACCCTCGCAGGAGGCTCTGGACTGGGAACCCTCGCAGGAGGCTCCGGACTGGGAACCCTCGCAGGAGGCTCCGGACTGGGAACCCTCACAGGAGGCTCTGGACTGGGAACCCTCGCAGGAGGCTCGGGACTGGGAACCCTCGCTGGAGGCTCGTGACTGGGAACCCCTGCAGGAGGCTCTGGACCATGGATCATCACTGGAGGCTCCGGGCCATGGATCATCACTGGAGGCTCCGGGCCATGGATCATCACTGGAGGCTCCGGACTGGGAACCGTCGCTGGAGGCTCTGGACTGCAGACCGTTGCAGGTGGCTCCGGACCGCAGAATGTCGCTGGAGGCTCTGGAACCAGGCCTCTGATTGGGAACCATACCAAGTCAACCTAGAAGTAAAGAAACTAGAATGCCCACCCTAGTCACACCCCGACCTAACCAAAATAGAGAATAAAGGATCTCTAAGGTCAGGGCGTGACAATTAAGCGAGGAGTACCTCAAATAAATAACACACACGCACAATGATTAACACACAGGATGAGACCCGTAATCATCTGCACAATCCACAATGGGATGAAATCCTAAACACACAGCACAGGTACTCACACGCACCAACGGACATTGTACCAATAATCGACAAGACCATGGAAACCAAAGGGCACATATACAAATACTAATCAGTGGAAAAAGGGGACAGGTGTGCGTGATGAAAGTTCCGGAGGGATTCATGACACAAACAAGTCCATAACCTAGCAATACGTAATTTTTGTAGCTATCCACAAGTTTGCACCTATACTGGAAAAACCTGGAAACATGGGCTGAGAACCCTTTGAGGTGAGATGGAAGGTGTGTATGGTGAGACATTAGAATAGACTGTAGGATATGCCAATTGCCAGAATAGACAGCAAGTATTTCAATGGGATTCATTTTTGAGAGATATATTACGTACAACCTACCTAAAGGCAAGAGATCGCTATGTGCACAAGTAAGATTAGGTATATTGCCCCTGCATATTGGAAAAGTTCGGTATTGTTGTGAATTGGAAGAGGAAAGATTATGTAGTTATTGTGACCTCTGAGAAATAGAGAATGAAACAAATGTTATCCTCTATTGCCCTTTCTACCACAATAGACTATTGTCCTTTTTCCAGAAAGCCCACCAGATATACCCTGGCATTATGTCAATGAGCAATGAGGAGAAACTGAATTTTTTTTTGTCCATTGTGTATTTCCGTCTGCGGAATTTTTTGATAAAACCTGGAATAAAAGAAAAAGAGCGACCTATAGTGAAATTATACAAATACTTAGCTCCTATATAGCAAATGGCACTTATGTACAGTACAATCTGAAAATATTCAGACCCCTTCCCTTTTTCAACATTGTTACATTACAGCCTTATTTTAAAATGGATTTAAAAAAAATCCTTGTTAATCTATACACAATACCCCATAATGACGAAGTGAAAACAGGTTTTTAGAAATATTTGTAAATGCACAAAAAAAAACGGGGGAAAAAAAGTATATACATAAGTATTCAGACCCTTTGCTATAAGACTCAAAATTGAGCTCAGTTTCCATTGATCATCCTTGAGATGTTTCAACAACTTGATTGGAGTCCACCTGTGGTGAATTAAATTGATTGGACATGATTTGGCACACACCTGTCTATATAAGGTCCCACAGTTGACAGTGCATGTCAGGGCAAAAACCAAGCCATGAGGTCGAATGAATTGTCCGTAGAGCACCAAGACAGGATTGTGTCGAGGAACAGATCTGGGGAAGGGTACCAAAACATTTCTGCAACATTGAAGGTCCCCATGAACATGGTGGTCTCCGTCATTCTTAAATGGAAGAGGTTTGGAGCCACCATGACTCTTCCTAGAGCTGGCCGCCTGGCCAAACTGAGCAATCGGGGGAGAAGGACCTTAGAAAGGTATGTGACCAAGAACCCGATGGTCACTCTGACAGAGCTCCAGAGTTCCTCTATGTAGATAGGAGAAGCTTCCAGAAGGACAGCCATCACTGCACGGCACATGACAGCTCCCCTGGAGTTTGCCAAAATGCACCTAAAGGACTCCCAGACTACGATAAACAAGATTCTCTGGTCTGATGAAACCAATAGCGAACTATTTGGCCTGAATGCCAAGTGTAGCGTCTGGAGGAAACCTGGCACCATCCCTACGGTAAAGCATGGTGGTGGCAGCATCATGCTGTGGGGATGTTTTTCAGCGGCAGGGACTGGGACACTAGTCAGGGTTGAGAGAAAGATGAATGTTGCAAAGTAAAGAGAGCTCCTTGATGAAAACCTTCTCCAGAGCGCTCAGGCCGTCAGACTGGGATGAAGGTTCACCTTCCACCAAGACAACGACCATAAGCACACAGCCAAGACAACGCAGGAGTGGCTTCGGGACAAATCTCTGAATGTCCTTGTGTGGCCCAGCCAGAGCCCAGACTTGAACCCGATCCAACATCTCTGGAGAGACCTGCAAACAGCTGTGCAGTGACGCTCCCCACCCAACCTGTCTGAGCATGAGAAACTCTGCAGAGAAGAATGGGAGACACTTCACAAATATACAGTGGCAAGAAAAAGTATGTGAACCCTTTGGAAATACCTGGAGTTCTGCATAAATTGTTCATACAATGTGATTTGATCATCTAGGTCACAACAATAAACAAACACAGTCTAAAAACACACAAGCAATTATATATGTTTTCATGACTTTATTGAAAACACTGTGTAAACATTCACAGTGCAGGGTGGGAAAAGTATGTGAACCCTTGGATTCAATAACTGGTTGACCCTCCTTTTGTAGCAATAACCTGACCCAAAGGTTTTCTGTAGTTGTGGATCAGACCTGCACAACGGTCAGGAGGAATTTTGGACAATTACTCTTTACAAAACTCCAGTTCAGCAATATTTTTGGAATGTCTGGTGTGAACTGCTCTCTTGAGGTCATGCCATAACATCTCAATCAGGTTGAGGTCAGGACTCTGACTGGGCCACTCCAGAAGTCGTATTTTCTTCTGTTGAAGCCATTTTGTTGTTGATTTACTTCTGTGTTTTGGGTTGTTGTCCTGTTGCATTACTCAACTTCTCATTAGCTTCAATTGGCAGACAGCCTAACATTCTCCTGCAAAATGTCTTGATAAACTTGAACTAATTTTTCCAATGATAGCGATGATAGCGATGATTCCGTCGATGATAGCAAGCTGTCCAGGCCCTGAGGCAGCAAAGAAGCCCCAAACCATGATGCTCCCTCCACCATACTTTACAGTTGGGGTGAGGTTTTGATGTTGGTGTGCTGTGTCTTTTTTCCTCCACACATAGTGTTGTGTGTTCCCCCTAAACAACTCAACTGTGGTTTCATCTGTCCACAGAATATTTTGGTCAATAGCGCTGTGGAACATCCATGTGCATGTTTGCAAACTTCAGACTTGCAGTAACATTTTTTTTGGACAGCAGTGGCTTCTTCCGTGGTGTCCTCCTATGAACCATTCTTGTTTAGTGTTTTACGTATCGTAGAATCATCAACAGAGATGTTATCGTGTTCCAGAGATTTCTGTAGGTCTTTAGCTGACACTCTAGGATTCTTCTTAATCTCATTGAGAATAATGTGCTGTGCTCTTGCAGTCACCTTTGCAGGATGGCCACTCCTAGGGAAAGTAGCAACAGTGCTGAACTAATTTTATACACAATTTATCTTACCGTGGACTGATGAACATCAAGGCTTTTAGAGATACTTTTGCAACCCTTTCCAGCTTTATGCAAGTCAACATTTCTTAGTCTTAGGTCTTCTGAGATCTCTTTTGTTAGAGGCATGGTTCACATCAGACAATGATTCTTGTGAATAGCAAACTCAAATTTTGTGAGTTTTTATAGGGCAAGGCAGCTCTAACCAACATCTCCAATCAGCTTTTGGAGAAGTCATTAGCCTAGGGGTTCACATACGTTTTCCAACCTACACTGTGAATGTTTAAATGATATAGACAAGACAAATACAATCATTTCTGTGTTATTAGTTTAAGCACACTATGTTTGTCTATTGTTGTGACTTAGACAAGATGAAGTTTAGATAAAATGTGATGACCAATTTATGCAGAAATCCAGGTAATTCCAAAGGGTTCACATACCTTTTCTTGCCACTGTAAGTGTGCCAAGCTTGTAGCATCATACCCAAGAAGACTCAAGGTTGTAATCACTGCCAAAGGTGCTTCAAAAAAGTACTGATTAAAGCGTCTGAATACTTATGAGAATGTGATATTTCAGTTTTTTAACTTTAACAATCTATAAACCTGTTTTTGCTTTGTCATTGTGGGGTTTTGTGTGTAGATTGGTGAGGGGAAAAAACAACTGAATCCATGTTGGAATAAGGCTGTAACATAACAAATGTGGAAAAAGTCACACATACTTAATTCCTTTTTGTGCCATACTGGGTTCAAAGTCCTTTCGTTTCATTTATCTGTATTTTTATTATATTTACTGCTCTAGGGTTTTAAATATTACTTGGATAACCTTATTTACTATTATGTAAAAATAAAAAAAATCATATTTTATGTGATGTGCACTACACAGAACACCAGAAGAATGATAAAAATCACTGAATTATTGTAATGTTTGATTGTGTGTCAATTCATTCCGTAAGCAATGGGTTGCCAACTGACGATTTGACATGGAAATAAAATGTAATTCTTTAATTTAATCATTAATTCATTCATACAGTGAATACTGTATACAGTAGATACTGTAGTACCTTGTGTTTGCACTATAGCAATTTTAAAACAACAAGGAATATGTTCGTATGTGCAAGCCTGTGTGCATCCATTCCTGTGTGTGTTAGAGAGAAAATAATAAATAAAAAGGTGTGATGGGTCTGCACTCAAAGATGTTGCATAAAGCTTACTTCATATAAAAAACATGTTTTTATTATTTTCACTGCATCAGGGACAGCGTACACAGATGTTTCGGCTTTGCAGCCTTCTTCAGACTGTAGGCACGGTACAAATCTGTTTCCTTCAAAACAGCATTTTTTAGGAAACACAATCAAGCAACTGATGAGCAGCAGGTGATTCTGATCAGGGTTGCCACTTATCTGTCAATTCGGGATGTGACTTCTGTAGTCTACCAGTATATGCAAGTTACAGTCACGAAGAAATACAGAATTATAGGGTATGGGAGCGGGCACGAAGGTCACTTGAGGGCATCAGGCGTGAACCACTCATGAATGAATTTCCTCATGTGTCCGCTCACTTGAATACATTATATAAATTCACAATATAGCTTACCACAAAGGACATCAGGCTCTGCCATTCATAAATATGTGGGTTTAACTCATAAATTATATGCAGAATCTGATATTGCCAGTGTTCTTGTATAACAGTCTAAATTTGGCCTACAGGAGGTGAAATATAGTTCTTCGTTTAAACTGTGTTGGGATACGGAATGTAATTTGTACATATTCATGTCTTCTCTTTGGAGTAATTTGTCGTCATAATCACCTCCTCTGCGTGGTGGATTAACTTTTTAGATCCCGACTCCTCTGCGTGGTGGATTAACTTTTTACATCCCGACTCCTCTGCGTGGTGGATTAACTTTTTACATCCCGACTCCTCTGCGTGGTGGAATAACTTTTTACATCCCGACTCCTCTGCGTGGTGGAATAACTTTTTAGATCCCGACTCCTCTGCGTGGTGGAATAACTTTTTAGATCCCGACTCCTCTGCGTGGTGGAATAACTTTTTACATCCCGACTCCTCTGCGTGGTGGATTAACTTTTTACATCCCGACTCCTCTGCGTGGTGGATTAACTTTTTACATCCCGACTCCTCTGCGTGGTGGATTAACTTTTTACATCCCGACTCCTCTGCGTGGTGGATTAACTTTTTAGATCCCGACTCTTCTGCGTGGTCGATTAACTTTTTAGATCCCGACTCTTCTGCGTAGTGGATTAACATTTTAGATCCCGACTCCTCTGCGTGGTGGATTAACTTTTTACATCCCGACGCAACACAATTAATTAATAGAGTGATTTTGCTCTATAAAGTGCCTAGCAACTTGCGAGGTGATATTTTGACATCTTATAGCATATTTATGTTCTCCAAAGAATACTTTGAAAGCGCTGGATATTTTTCCAATATAAATCTTATTGCAAGAACACTAACATGTACAAAACATAATATTGAGTTGCACCCTCTTTTGCCCTCAGAGCAGCCTCAATTCGTCGGGGCATGGACTCTACAAGGTGTTGAAAGTGTTCCACAAGGATGCTGGCCCATGTTGACTCCAATGCTTCCCACAGTTGTGTTGAGTTGGCTGGATGTCCTTTGGGTGTTGGACCCTTTTTGATACACACTACCATACTCTGTTCAAAGGCATTTTTCCCATGGTCAGTCTATGTCATGGAAAGAGGTTTGTATACTCAATGTATAAATAACTCCTTTAATAGTGCAAGTTATACATGACTTTATCTCATAGGTCCGCGTGTTATGGAAACATCTAGCCTCTTCAGTGTTCTCCAAACCATGAAGTTTGCTCTCTGGCGCTATAACATACTCTATGTATATGTATGTGTGTGTAGCTGTCTCTGTGACTGTGTGAGTATATGTTATGGAAGCATCTAAAGTGTCTCTCTCTCACTCTGAAGTCTCAGAGCCAAAGTCACAAGGGGCTAACACACAGGAGGATTAGGCACAAGCCCAGGCTCGATGATCATTAACCAATTAAGTTAATCATGCCCATGCCTGAGAAGCACGGCAAGAGGGAACTACATTGATTTCCTTTGGTTTGACCCCCCTCCATCTCTTACCCCCTCTCTCTCCCTGTCTCTCTCTCTTCTTTATCTGTTCCTATCCTCTCGCTCTCTCACTATCCAATCCTCTCTCCCTGTGGCACCCATTCTTCTCCTCCCACACTTCCTTTCTATTTATCGCTGTCTTTCTCATCCCCACCCTCTCTCTCTCCACCATCTTTCTCTCTCCTTCCTGTCCCTCTCCCTCTCTTGCTGACGGCAGGCCCCGATAGGCCCCATTAGCTCATCAGTGTTGACCAGAGACTGATGTGGTCACAACTCTGCGTTATGTAAACAGGCAGCTCCTGCCAGAGCTCTGTCACCCTGTTAGTGTGACAAAACTCCCAGCCCTCTGTGTGGTGGGGAAACCGACAGTCTGCCACTGATGGGAATGGAGGACAATGTCTGGCATTGGAAGCTAATTACTCTAATCATCCATTCTCAGAGCAGAGATATTTGAGGACAGAGGGAGAACGACTGTCGTATGGATGTGCCAGCGTCTGTACTACCTGTGTCTGAGACACAGCCTGGTAGATCTCACACTCTTGCCTAGCGAGACATACACACACACACTTCTGTTTCCATGCAGCTCTCTCAGTGTGGGTGCAGGAACGCTATCACTAGAACACACAGCTGTCTCTGAGCAGAGCAATGGAATGGGCCTTCCAATAGTTTCTGCATGTCTCTTTTCACTGCATCACCAGAAACAAGACTGCAGCACACCACTGCCACACTGTAGCCTTAGAGAAAACACAATGCACACAGCACTGTATACCCAACATAGGGAGAAGGCATCCCAATCAGTTTAACACGTCCCTTACCGGCAACACTCAACAGCTAGCACTGCCACCATTAAACAGTGCCTATTCTAACCAGAGAAAACGTTGAAATTATACATATTCATACTGTGAAGGTTCACCAAATCCTCTATGTCCCTGTACGAATGACTGAGGACCGGGAATGCAGGACTGGGAATGCCATGCTGAAGGTACACGTGTACCACACTCCAAGGATGAGCTGTTTTACTATATAAATTATTTCACAAGGGGCATCTGTTAAGAGTGAGCTGTTCTGTGAATGTGTTTCTGAGACTCCCAGATTCTCTGGCTCCTCAGACAGTGCTGGTTTGTGTGCCTCTCCAGCACCACAGTGTCCCCTGCTGGACAGATTGTACTGGACCACTGTACTGCAGAGCTGGCTGGAACTAAGGAAAACCCACCCTCCCATCTATTAAAGTCCTTCTGAAATCACGGTCTGTATATAGATTAAATGTGTTGTAGTGTGTAGTACTACTTTGCTTGGAGATAATGCTAGCAATAGTGTGTGTGCGTGTGTGTGCATGTGTGTGTGTGCGTGTGTGTGTGTGCGTACGTGCACAATTACTGGCTATATTGTAGTAGGATGAAACGAAGAAAAGGTGAAATCAAGATTTGTCATTAATATAACTGTTCAAAGCTCAGCAAAAATCTCTCTCAGCACTCAAAAGCAATATTTATTGATTGAACAAACAATTATATTTTAAGCTGTACATTTTAACTAATATACCAAGACAAATACCAACAGCATCTTCTCATCCAACTCCAAGGAAGACTTACTAAAAGGGTCTAAATTTCAACAAGCACCCAGTATAGAACCACTCATTAGACATACAGTGCTATTATGTACTGTTTTTAAAAGCAGAAGTTACTTCAACTAGTCTAAAGTTCCACATAATCACACTTATTCACATTAAAGAAGGACTAAATACAATATTCCAGCTTTTTACTCCTCAACCAGCATCTCTAAAATGATTGACACCTTGTACTTTGTTTTGGCGCTTTAGAGATAACTGCTCAATATTACTCCAATGATAGCTGACAAACCTCCAACATCTAAGAGCAGACACTTGATCAAATGTGATCTCTTTCAGCCAGACGTGTAATTGTGGAATGAATCATTGAGAGGAAGATGGGGAAAAGAAGACGTTGTCAGTGGATTCCTCTGCCATTAACTGCTAATGGATTTACACCACTGCCTGACAGCTTAAAAAACCTTATGTTATGTTTGTCAAATGTGTATTTTTCTCATTTAGTTTGGAAGTGAAAGCTCAGGCTTGCCAGTCAAGCATTACATTAATCAAATCTGTTTGCCTTTCGGTCAATTCTGATTTCCTAAATGGTAATATTTACTGCTTCATATTTTCACCTTTTTTTAATTGCAGGTTTCCTGTAGTTTTAGGGGGAAGTAGTTTTCCGGGAAGTATCTCTAAGGAAAGTAAGTCTGAATTATCTTCGTTCTAGTTACTTGCTCATTATTTTTTCAGTCAGTTTTACATACAGTTTTGTACGTGTATGTGTATCTATATTAGAATAACCTCAAAACCTCATCAATTTAGAATGTAGGCTGTGAAAAACAGGTCCATGTATTGATCTGGCATTATAATCTTTGAGGTTCGAGCCCTGAATGCTGATTGGCCGATAGCCGTGATATATCAGGCCATATACCACAGGTTTGACAAAACATGTATTTGTACTGCTCTAAATATACTGGTAACCATTTTATAATAGCAATAAGGCACCTCGGGGGATTGTGGTATATTCTGTATTTATCCTGCCAAGGCAGCAGCTAGTCTTACTGGGGTCCAGCAACAATAAGGCAGTTGACCAATATTCCACAGCTAAGGGCTGTATCCAGGTACTCGTGAATAAGAACAGCCCTTAGCCGTGGTATATTGGCCATATACCACACCCCCTTGGGGCTTATTTCTTAATTATATCACACTCTGTCAGAAGAACATTACAGTAGGCTACTGATGACAGCGTGATCACTTACACGACATGTTTTAATAGGTAGATACTAAAAGGTCTACAGTTTGTGGGAGTGAGTTCATCATCAAGGGGAAGTAAATTAACATGGTAAAGAGAAACAACTCAGCTTATTACTGTAATTTGAATATGGGATCAGAAAATGGTCAATTATAGGACAAGACAACTGCCCATAATATCACTGGCATGCTTATCCTCCCTCTCTGAGCCGTGGGGGCTTTCCAATGAAGGACATGCAAATGAACGCTCAACGGGAGGAACACCCCCAAATACTCATTATCTCACATTCGCCAGTGATGTGCCATTGGATATTGAATACATTATTCTCTCTGCAGGGTCTCCAAAAGGTTATTTTGCAGCCAGTCTCTAATATTCCATTCAGGGAGAATTAAAAGATCTCTCCCAAATAACTCAGCTGCCGCCAGCACACTAATTGGGTTGCTTATTTGTGCGAATGCAGATAATATTTCGAAATAATCACTTTTTGATGGAACATCAGACGACGTGACAGAGTGGAATGAGGGGAAGTATATGAAGATGAAGAAAAAGATAATCAAAATAGCTTGTAAACAAGCACCCTTCACTGGTTGACCCCAAAGAGTATCTCTTTGGGGTCAACACTATCTGCCTAGAGAGTTTTCAGCTATACTTTTATTTATTTACAACCACAGATGGATGCAGGCACTAAGACGACACTCAGTCAACTGTATAAGGAAACAAGCAAACAGGAAACCGCCCACCCAGAGGTGGCGCTCCTAGTGGCCGGAGACCTTAATGCATTGAAACATAAATCAGATCTATCTATTTTCTATCAACATGTTAAATGTGCAACCAGAGGGAATACAATTCTAGATCACCTGTACTCCACACAGAGGGACGCGTACAAAGCTCTCCCTTGCCCTCCATTTGGTAAATCCAACCACAATACTATCCTCCTGATTCCTGCTTACAATCAAAAATTAAAGCAGGAAGCACCAGTGACTCTGCCTATAAAAAAGTGGTCAGATGAAGCAAATGCTATCACAGACTGGAACATGTTCCAGGATTCTTCTGATGGTATTGAGGAGTACACCACATCAGTCACTGGCTTTATCAATAAGTGCATTGAGGACGTCGTTCCCACAGTGACAGTACGTACATACCCCAACCAGAAGCCATGGATTACAGGCAACATTCGCACTGAGCTATAGGGTAGAACTGCCGCTTTCAAGGTGTGGGACTCTAACCCGGAAGCTTATAAGAAATCCTGCTATGCCCTCAGACGAACCATCAAACAGGCAAAGCGTCAATACAGAGCTAAGATTGAATCGGACTACACCGGCACCGACGCTCGTCTTATGTGGCAGAGCTTGCAAACTATTACAGACTACAAAGGGGAGCACAGCCGCGAGCTGCCCAGTGACACGAGCCTACCAGACGAGCTAAATCACTTCTATGCTCGCTGTGAGGAAAACAACACTGAGTCATACATGAAAGCATCAGCAATTCCGGACGACTGTGTGATCACGCTCTCCGTAGCCGACATTCACAAGGCTGCGGGGCCAGACGGATTACCAGGCCGTGTGCTCCGGGCATGTGCTGACCAACTGGCAGGTGTCTTCACTGACATTTTCAACATGTCCCTGATTGAGTCTGTAATACCAACATGTTTCAAGCAGACCACCATAGTCCCTGTGCCCAAGAACACAAAGGCAACCTGCCTAAATGACGAAACGTAGCACTCACATCTGCAGCCATGAAGTGCTTTGTAAGGCTGGTAATGGCTCACATCAACACCATTATCCCAGAAACCCAAGACCCACTCCAATTTGCATACCGCCCAAACAGATCCACAGATGATGCAATCTCTATTGCACTCCACACTGCCCTTTCCCACCTGGACAAACGGAACACCTATGTGAGAATGCTGTTAATTTACTACAGCTCAGCGTTCAACACCATAGTACCCTCAAAGCTCATCACCAAGCTAAGGAACATGGGACTAAACACCTCCCTCTGCAACTGGATCCTGGACTTCCTGACAGGCCGCCCCCAGGTGGTGAGGGTAGGTAGCAACACATCTGCCACGCTTATCCTCAACACTGGAGCTCCCCAGGGGTGCGTGCTCAGTCCCCTCCTCTACTACCTGTTCACCCACGACTGCATGGCCAGGCACGACTCCAACACCATCATTACGTTTGCTGACGGCACAACAGTGGTAGGCCTGATCACCGTCAATGACGAGATTGCCTATAGGGAGGAGGTCAGAGACCTGGCCGGTGCCAGAATAACAACCTATCCCTCAATGTAACCAAGACTAAGGAGATAATTGTGGACTACAGGAAATCGAGCACCGAGCACGTCCATTCCCATCGACGGGGCTGTAGTGGAGCAGGTTGAGAGCTTCAAGTTCCTTGGTGTCCACATCACCAACAAACTAGAATGGTCCAAACACACCAAGACAGTTGTGAAGAGGGCACGACAAAGCCTATTCCCCCTCCTGAGATCCTCAAAAGGTTCTACAGCTGCAACATTGAGAGCATTCTGACCGGTGCGGCAATTGCTCGGCCACTGACCACAAGGCACTACAGAGGCACATCACTGGGGCTAAGCTGCCTGCCATCCAGGACCTCTACACTAGGTGGTGTCAGAGGAAGGCCCTAAAAAATGTCAAAGACCCCAGCCACCCCAGTCATGGACTGTTCTCTCTACTACCGCATGGCAAGCGGTACCAGAGTGCCAAGTCTAGGACAAAAAGGCTTCTCAACAGCATTTACCCCCAAGCCATAAGACTCCTGAACAGGTAATCAAATGGATACCCGGACTATTTGCATTATGTCCCCACCGCCCCCCAACCCCAACCCCTCTTTTACACTGCTGCTACTCTCTGTTTATCATATATGCATTGTCACTTTAATTATACATTCATGTACATACTACCTCAATTGGCCTAACCAACCAGTGCCCCAGCACATTGTCTAACCGGGCTATCTGCATTGTGTCCCGCCACACGCCAACCCCTCTTTTATGCTACTGCTACTCTATGTTTATCATATATGCATAGTCACTTTAACCATATCTACGTGAACATACTACCTCAATCAGCCCGACTAACCGGTGCCTGTATATAGCCTCGCTACTGTATATAGTCTTGCTACTGCTATTTTTCAGTCTTTTTACTGTTCTTTTTATTTCTTTACTTACCTATTTTTTGCACTGTTGGTTTGAGCCTGTAAGTAAGCATTTCACTGTCAGGTGTTTCACCTGTTGTATGCAACGCACGTGACAAATAAACTTTGATTCGATTTGAAGAGTGCATTATTTTCTAAGACTAGGGCCTTTCCCGCTGAGGAAGTGAATAAGTTCAAGCTTGGGCTGCCCCATGTGTGACAGAGCATTCTTTGTTCTTCAGGTTGTTTGTTTCATCCCCAAAATGGCTGCACTTGTGAACTTTGGAGAGCTGAGCTGTAATGTAATCTCTCACTCTTTTGAATGACACTTCAATTATGTCTTTGACTGGATGGTGTCTCCTTGCCATTATTTGTCTTCATCTAAATTTAAATCTAAAACGTACCCGGCGTAAATTTTCTGTCTCGTCTAAGGTCAAGTAGAATATAAAACAAAATCACATTCATTAGATGTTATACACATCTGTAAGCTGAATAATACCCAGAGTAGCCACTTTACTGGCTGTGTCTGAAGGGATTTGCACTATTTCAAATAAAGCTTTCAAATGGCTAGAAAGTCATGTAATCTTAGCCGTCAGACACTGTATAATACAACTTCAACGTTGTCGTATATGACTGATCACTTCATACCATTTGGCAGTCAAAAACTCCCCTTTATGGCATACATGTCATTTGGCTGTAAACATTCATGTTATTCTTCTTGTAACACATAGAAGTGTCAAGTACATGCTATTTGTCTGCTCTTTGCCTGTCCCACTAGCGCTGGCAGTTCAGTTCTGCAGTCTCTGTCTCGTTAAGACTTGAGTCGATCTCAGTAAGAATTGAGTTGATCTCAGTAGGAGTTGTGTCGGAAAGAAGTGTATCGTCAAGAGTTGTGTCATCGGGAGTTGTGTCATTGGGACTTCTGTCAGTTAGTTGAGTCAGCAGGATTTTTTTATCTATTATAATTGTTATGGTAATTTAAAATATTAGCATGATTCTAGAATATAATATCTATCTATCTATCTATCTATCTATCTAGGGCCACGTTCAGTAGCCAAAAATAGTTTAATACTGCAGCTAGATCACACGAGTAGAGCCACCGTGATTCCATATTGTACATATCAGAGAGGTGTTTGTTCTACATTGCATATTTATATTTGAACATTTCAAAACGTTGCGTCCAGGCGGGCTGTCACATGTCTTTGAGATCAGAGTACCACTGGTTTGAGCCCAGTAAGGAGACAGGGACAGTGGAGTAAGCAAAGCTGGAAGAATAAGGTATAACATAGGCTCCATTCGTGGCATTTCTATCTGCAATGTTCGACAACGTTTGGCTACCGAATGTGACCCTGCTGTCCCCGCCAAAAATGTAAGCTTAATTTCAGTTATTCTTATCCAGAGCAACTTGCGACAGTAAGTGTATACTTTTTTCATACTGGCCACCCATGGGAATCAAACCAACAACACTGGTGTTGCAAGCACCATGCACTACAAGCTGAGCCACACTGCACAAGAAATGGCATTGTTCTCTTGAACATCTCCAGCAGCATCGTGACAAGACAAGACAAGACCAGACCAGACCAGACAAGACAGATAGATAACTCCAGATGACAACTCCTACTGAGAATGACTCAACTCTGAGCAAGGCAGTTAACCCACTGTTCCACGGGCGCCGATGACGTGGATTTCGGTTAAGGTGGCCCCCCACCCCTCTCTGATTCAGAGAGGTTAGGTTAAATGCGAAAGACACATTTCAGTTGAATGCATTCAGTTGTACAACTGACTAAGTATCCCCCTTTCCTTTCCTTTTTTCTTACTGAGATACTCAAGTCTATCTCAGACAGAGAGTGTCTCATTTTGGACACTGCACTTACGAATGGTGTTCACCTTCACACCATTATTTATCTGTTTCTCCTGGGCACTGCATTTTCGTCTAACTGTTTTACCCCTATAAACCCCTACCACGTATCCATCAGTAGGGGGCTAGCAGAGGCTAAATAGACAGTTAAAATGATGACAAATGCAATTCTCATCCTTGAACTGTATTTATTGGACAGTTGTGTCTCCTCACATCTTAATGCAGAGCGATGAGCTGTTCACTCATCCGTCTTTATGTAGGATGCACCAAGAAGAAAACACACACAATCGCCTTAGACCAGTTGTAAAATGTCTTTTATAATCACATCTGAATGCCACAGCTAGCGTGGGTTGACAGTATATTGATATACAGTAATTTAACATGCATCCCTATGCTAATCAACCCAGATTCAGTTTGTTTTATCATCTGGTTACCAGATACCCAAAAAAGCCAGCGATTCTTAGAACTACGGATAAGCAGCCTAGTCCATCATGATCACCAGTGCTCTTACAAAGTCTAGTCCAAGACATCCACCCTCATTTTGATCCAAAAGAGTTCCACTGTTGCATCCTAACTAACACCCTTTTAGGTTCCTGTGGGTTATCATTTCCCTTCCTCTCCCTTCACTATTTTTCAAAGGGGATTAATTGTGGCTGTCTCTGCATAATACAATTAATTAAAGGGGTAGGTAATGCTTTTCGGTGCATAGAAGGCAGGCTGGTATATTACTCTGTTTATATGACACCCCTCCTCTAGTAAAACCAGGCCAGTGGAGGGGAGGGGAGAGAGAAAGCGAGACAGCCAATAAACCATGGAGTACTCCCAGACTCCCAGGGCATAAAAATAACAAGCCTTAAATCAGGCCTGAAGTGGCAGATTGGACTGCTTAGAAGCCATGTTACTAACATGGGTTCATTCTTTTACTTTTGTGTTATTTCTGATTAAACTGTTTTAAATGACATCATCACTCACAATGCTGTTCCCAGTTTATCTCAGGAACTGAAACAAGCAGGGGCTGTAAGGGAGGTTAAACACATCCAGTTAATGAAATACATCCAGAAAACAAAAACTGTAAAAACCCAGTACCTACAGTGCATTCGGAAAGAATTCAGACACCTTCACTTTTTCCACATACTGTTACGTTACTGTTACGTTACAGCCTTATTCTCAAATTGATTAAATAAAAAATCTAGTCTGGAAAAAGTAAAGGGGTCTGAATACTTCCAGAATGCACTATATGACATACTGTACATGTACAGTCTGTAGCTAAGGAAGTTTAGATGGCTGAGTGATTCTTCCGCTTTAAAAATAACTTAATCTTTATTGATGACTTATTTATTTCTTTGTCTCGGTGCTGACTTCCTTAAAGGCAAAAATGCTATTTGGTCCGCTGTGTTAATCAAATGTACACGTAGGCTGCCATTCTAAACATATAGAGAAACTGTCATATTGAGTCACACAGAATATTGTAATAATAAAATTGGTATGTAAAGAAAACAGAAACAGAAAGAGGTGGGTTTACACCCCCAACGCCCCTTCCCATTCCCCCAGCTCAACATGTCTCTGTCCAACCTCCCGCACGTTTTCCACCCCCCCTCCTCCATATCTCTATGTACCCACTCGCCCCCCTAAATATCCAAGATTCCTTATGAACCGTGGATGCTTTTACTTCCACCCTCCCACACCGCCTCCAAGTGAAAAACTCCCCATACCACCACTCCTTCCCTGTGGGCCTAAAATAAGAGAAAGTAAAAAATATGAAAATCCATATTTACAGTGGGGCAAAAAAGTATTTAGTCAGCCACCAATTGTGCAAGTTCTCCCACTTAAAAAAGATGAGGAGAGGCCTGTACTTTTCATCATAGGTACACTTCAACTATGACAGACAAAATGAGGGAAAAAAAATCCAGAAAATCACATTGTAGGATTTTTTTATGTATTTATTTGCAAATTATGGTGGAAAATAAGTATTTGGTCAACAACAAAAGTTTATCTCAATACTTTGTTATATACCCTTTGTTGGCAATGAAAGAGGTCAAACGTTTTCTGTAAGTCTTCACAAGGTTTTCACACACTGTTGCTGGTATTTTGGCCCATTCCTCCATGCAGTTCTCCTCTAACGCAGTGATGTTTTGGGGCTGTTGCTGGGCAACACAGACTTTAAACTCCCTCCAAAGATTTTCTATGGGGTTGAGATCTGGAGACTGACTAGGCCACTCCAGGACCTTGAAATGCTTCTTGTGAAGCCACTCCTTCGTTGCCCGGGCGGTGTGTTTGGGATCATTGTCATGCTGAAAGACCTAGCCACGTTTCATCTTCAATGCCCTTGCTGATGGAAGGAGGTTTTCACTCAAAATCTCACGATACATGGCCCCATTCATTGTTTCTGGTCCCTTTGCAGAAAAACAGCCCGAAAGCATGATGTTCCCACCCCCATGCTTCACAATAGGTATGGTGTTCTTTGGATGCAACTCAGCATTCTTTGTCCTCCAAACACGACGAGTTGAGTTTTTACCAAAAAGTTATATTTTGGTTTCATCTGACCATATGACATTCTCCCAATCCCAAGGAGGCTGGATTTAAGACCACGCGGACACCACAGAGAGGGTTGATAGGCTGTGTGAAGGTAAAACTTCTGGAAGCTGGCTGGACCAGTACAGGAGAGCTAAACATAGTGTGTATGTGTTGTGCTCTTTCACCGAGGTGTAAAAGGAAGCAGAGCAGAAACTGGCTACTCTTTAGTTGATTGATGTAGCTGGAAAGGTAACAGCTGTTTAACAGAAAAAAACAAAACTAGTGTTTATTCGCAGTGTTGAGCTAGTATTGTAACTGACATGTGACGTTAGCTAATGTTTCATCCCCTCTCTGTCTGAGGTTAATGAATAAGCTACACTAGCTAGCAGTAGCTACCACAGCCAGGTCAGCTCTAGCTTCTAAGTTAGCTATCTGTCAGATAGCGATATGAGATGACTGTTACTAATATCTAACATGTCACATTTGATTTCCTCCTCTTCGTCTGAAGAGGAGGTGTAGCAGGGATCGGACCAAAATGCAGCGTGGTAAGTGTCCATAGTAGATTTGAATGGAAAAACCGAAACAGTACAAAATAATAAACGAAACGTGAAAAACCGAAACAGTACCGTGTGGTGAAACAAACACAGACACGGAAACAATCACCCACAAAGTACCCACAGAATATGGCTGCCTAAATATGGTTCCCAATCAGAGACAACGATAGACAGCTGCCTCTAATTGAGAACCAATCTAGGCAACCATAGATTTCACGCACCTTTAGTATTTGTTTTATACTGGTGCTGTTCGTGGAATAAATTACCTTGTACACTCATCTCTGCTCTCCTGCGCCTGATTCCATGCACCAGTTACCCACAACCTGACATTTAGATTACCAAAACAATTTTGGGGAGGACCACGAGACTCCTCGCCAGGTTGTGTCCCCCGCCATAACTAAAACCAAAGTGGCGCCCCTGTTTGTATGTTTAGACCACTTGGAAATTAGCCCTTAGCTGTTTTGCTAGCTAGCTTGCTAGAAAGCTGCTCACTTGCAGAAGGTGATTTCGTGATCAGCGCTGTAATCTAAAGAGTTAGGTACGAATTAATACAAGTTTATACATGTTTTCTTTGTTATTAGGATGAGTTTGTATACTGATAAAAATGAATACATATGTAATAAATATAGGAACAGTATATACAGTGGGGTAAAAAAGTATTTAGTCAGCCACCAATTGTGCAAGTTCTCCCACTTAAAAAGATGAGAGAAGCCTGTAATTTTCATCATAGGTACACTTCAACTATGACAGACAAAACGATTTAAAAAATCCAGAAAATCATATTGTTGTCACGCCTTGGTCTTAGTATTTTGTGTTTTCTTTAATTATGTGTTCAGGCCAGGGTGTGACATGGGTTTATTGCATTGTCGTATTGGGGTTTTGTTGTTATTGGGATTGCGGCTGAGTAGAGGTGTTGCATAGGTTTGGCTGCCTGAGGCGGTTCTCAATCAGAGTCAGGTGATTCTCGTTGTCTCGGATTGGGAACCGTATTTAGGTAGCCGGGGTTCACTGTGTATTTCGTGGGTGATTGTTCCTGTCTCTGTGTAGTTTCACCAGATAGTCTGTAATTAGGTTTCACGTTCCGTTTGTTGTTTTTTGTATTTGTATTGTTATTTCATGTACCGCAATTCATTTATTAAAGACATGAGTAACCACCACGCTGCATTTCGGTCTGACTCTCTTTCAACAAACGAAGAACGCCGTTACAGAATCACCCACCACACACGGACCGAGTGGCGTGGTAACAGGCAGCGACAGCATGAGCAGCGAAAGGAGGATGAATTATTCGGAGAATGAACATGGGAGGACGTTATGGACAGCAGAAGCTTGGAGTATACGACGTGGGAAGAAATAGACAGGTGAGCGGTCGACCCAGAGAGAGTGCCAGAGCCCGCCTGGGATTCGCTGGAGCAGTGCGAAGAGGGCTATAGGAGAATGGAGTCGAAGAGAAAGACACGGCGGCGCAGAAAGAAACCCGAAAGTCACCCGCAAAAATGTATTGGGGGAGGGCTCAGGGAGAGAGTGGCAGAGTCAGGAGTCAGACCTGAGCCAACTCTCCCTGTTAATCGTGAGGAGCAGCGATCAAAGGACTTCTGGACTTGGGAGGAGATATTAGACGGAAAAGGACCCTGGGCTCAGCCTGGAGAATATCGCCGTCCCAAGGAAGAACTGGAGGCGGCAAAAGCGGAAAGGCGCTGATATGAGGAGGCAGCACGGCGACGCGGATGGAAGCCCGAAAAGCAGCCCCAAATAATTATTGGGGGGGGCTTACAGGGAGTATGGCTATGCCAGGTAGGAGACCTGCGCAAACTCCCTGTGCTTACCGGGGGGCTAGAGAGACCAGGCAGGCACCGTGTTATGTGCGGGTGCATAGCCCGGTGCGGTTCATACCAGCCCTTCGTATTGGCCGGGCTAGAGTGGGCATCGAGCCAGGTAAGGTTGGGCAGGCTCGGTGCTCAAGAGCTCCAGTGCGCCTGCACGGTCCGGTCTATCCAGAGCCACCTCCACACACCAGTCCTCCGGTAGTAGCTCCCCGCACCAGGCTTCCTGTGCGTGTCCTCGCTCCAGTATCACCAGTGCCAGCACCACGCATCAGGCCTACAGTGCGCCTCGCCTCTCCTGCGCTGTCGGAGTCTCCCGCCTCTACAGCGCTGTCGGAGCCTTTCTCCTCTCCTGCGCTACCGGAGTCTCCTGTCTGTTCAGTGCTATCGGAGCCTTCCTCCTCTACAGCGCTGCTGGAGTCTCCTGTCTGTTCAGTGCTATCAGAGCCTTCCTTCCCTCCTGCGCTGTCAGAGTCTCCCGCCTGTTGAGCGCTATCAGAGCCTTCCTCCTCTACAGCGCTGTCGGAGCCTCCTGCCTGTTCGGAGCAGCCTGAGCTGTCAGTCTGCATGAAGCAGCCAGAGCTGTCAGTCTGTATGGAGCAGTCAGAGCTGTCAGCCTGCATGGAGCATCCAGAGCTGTCAGCCTGCATGAAGCAGCCAGAGCTGTCAGTATGCATGAAGCAGCCAGAGCTGCCAGTCTGCATGAAGCAGCCAGAGCTACCAGTCTGCAAGGAGCTGCTAGTCTGTAAGGAGCTGCCAGTCTGCAAGGTGCTGCCAGCCTGCATGGAGCAGTCAGAGCTGTCAGCCTGCATGGAGCAGTCAGAGCTGTCAGTCTGTATGAAGCAGCCAGAGCTGTCAGTCTACATGGAGCAGCCAGAGCTGTCAGTCTGCATGAAGCAGCCAGAGCTGTCAGTCTGTATGAAGCAGCCAGAGCTGTCAGTCTGCATGAAGCAGCCAGAGCTGTCAGTCTGCAAAGAGCTGCCAGTCTGCAAGGAGCTGTCAGTCTGCACCTTAGGGGGGGGTTCTGTCACGCCTTGGTCTTAGTATTTTGTGTTTTCTTTAATTATGTGTTCAGGCCAGGGTGTGACATGGGTTTATTGTATTCTCGTATTGGGGTTTTGTTGTTATTGGGATGGCGGCTAAGTAGGGGTGTTGCATAGGTTTGGCTGCCTGAGGCGGTTCTCAATCGGAGTCAGGTGATTCTCGTTGTCTCGGATTGGGAACCGTATTTAGGTAGCCGGGGTTCACTGTGTATTTCATGAGTGATTGTTCCTGTCTCTGTGTAGTTTCACCAGATAGGCTGTAATTAGGTTTCACGTTCCGTTTGTTGTTTTTTGTATTTGTATTATTATTTCATGTACCGCGATTCATTTATTAAAGACATGAGTAACCACCACGCTGCATTTCGGTCCGACTCTCTTTCAACAAACAAAGAACGCCGTTACAATTGTAGGATTTTTAATGAAGAGAAAGTAAAAAATATGAAAATCCGTATTTACAGTGGGGCAAAAAGTATTTAGTCAGCCACCAATTGTGCAAGTTCTCCCACTTAAAAAATATGAGGAGAGGCCTGTAATTTTTATCATAGGTACACTTCAACTATGACAGACAAAATGAGGGAAAAAAATCCAGAAATCACATTGTAGGATTTTTTTATGTATTTATTTGCAAATTATGGTGGAAAATAAGTATTTGGTCAATAACAAATGTTTATCTCAATACTTTGTTATATACCCTTTGTTGGCAATGATAGAGGTCAAACGTTTTCTGTAAGTCTTCACAAGGTTTTCACACACTGTTGCTGGTATTTTGGCCCATTCCTCCATGCAGATCTCCTCTAGAGCAGTGATGTTTTGGGGCTGTTGCTGGGCAACTTGGACTTTCAACTCCCTCCAAAGATTTCTATGGGGTTGAGATTTGGAGACTGGCTAGGCCACTCCCGGACCTTGAAATGCTTCTTACGAAGCCACTCCTTCGTTGCCCGGACGGTGTGTTTGGGATCATTGTCATGCTGAAAGACCCAGCCACGTTTCATCTTCAATGGCCTTGCTGATGGAAGGAGGTTTTCACTCAAAATCTCACGATACTTGGCCCCATTCATTCTTTCCTTTACATGGATCAGTCGTCCTGGTCCCTTTGCCGAAAAACAGCCCCAAAGCATGGATGTTTCCACCCCCATGCTTCACAGTAGGTATGGTGTTCTTTGGATGCAACTCAGCATTCTTTGTCCTCCAAACACAACGAGTTGAGTTTTTACCAAAAAGTTATATTATGGTTTCTCTGACCATATGACATTCGCCCAATCTTCTTCTGGATCACCCAAATGCTCTCTAGCAAACTTCAGACGGGCCTGGACATGTACTGGCTTAAGCAGGGGGACACGTCTGGCACTGCAGGATTTGAGTCCCTGGCGGCGTAGTGTGTTACTGATGGTCGGCTTTGTTACTTTGGTCCCAGCTCTCTGCAGGTCATTCACTAGGTCCCCCCCGTGTGGTTCTGGGATTTTTGCTCACCGTTCTTGTGATCATTTTGACCCCACGGGGTGAGATCTTGTGTGGAGCCCCAGATCGAGGGAGATTATCAGTGGTCTTGTATGTCTTCCATTTCCTAATAATTGCTCCCACAGTTGATTTCTTCAAACCAAGCTGCTTACCTATATGCAGATTCAGTCTTCCCAGCCTGGTGCAGGTCTACAATTTTGTTTCTAGTGTCCTTTGACAGCTCTTTGGTCTTGGCCATAGTGGAGTTTGGAGTGTGACTGTTTGAGATTGTGGACAGGTGTCTTTTATACTGATAACAAGTTCAAACAGGTGCCATTAATACAGGTAACGAGTGGAGGACAGAGGAGCCTCTTAAAGACAAAGTTACAGGTCTGTGAGAGCCAGAAATCTTGCTTGTTTGTAAGTGACCAAATACTTTTTTTCCACCATAATTTGCAAATAAATTCATAAAAAATCCTACAATGTGATTTTCTGGATTTTGAAGTGTACCTATGATGAAAATTACAGGCCTCTCATCTTTTTAAGTGGGAGAACTTGCACAATTGGTGGCTGACTAAATACTTTTTTGCCCCACTGTATCTATGTATTTTGGGGGTGGCAGCATTGTTTGGCTATCAAACGGCACCCTGAAAGCTTCATTACATTACAGTTATTTCGCAGACCCTCTCATCCAGAGCAACTTACAGTAATAAGTGACATATGTTTTCATACTGGCCAACCGTGGGAATCAAACCCACAACACTGGCTGTGTACTCGCAATTCTCCACCAACTGAGCCACAAGGAATGGTATTGTTCTCTTGAACATCTACAGCATCATCGTGACACATCATCTGATAACAATATTCAGAATTATCGACAGACAGAGACCGACAGTTTTAGTTTGTCAAGAACTGAAATGGTTCTGGGTTTTTCACGCTCAACAATTTCCCATGTGTATGTAACAACTATTTTTATTTGATTTATTTTTAATAGGCAAATCAGTTAAGAACAAATTCTTATTTACAATGACCTGTCACGCCCTGACCTTATGATAGGTGAGAATTGTCTGTTTATTGAATGATTGCAATATTCCGCCCTGAAACATATACTTTTATGGAATTGATTAGAATGTATTAAATCCTAATCAATAAATGTGTAACTTCTTGACGCTTCCCATGCCTTTAGCGGGATAATTGTCAGCAACAACCCCTGAATTGTAGAGAGCCACATTCAAATAATATTACTAAAAATATTTATATTCATGAAATCACAAGTGCAATACAGCAAAACACAGCTTAGCCTTTTGTTAATCCACCTGTCGTGTCAGATTTTGAAAATATGCTTTACAGTGAAAGCAATCCAAGCGCTTGTGTAAGTTTATCGATCGCTTGACAAAACATTATAAACACCTAGCATCAAGTAGCTTGGTCACAAAAATCAGAAAAGCAATCAAACTAATCATTTACCTTTGATGATCTTCAGATGTTTTCACTCACGAGACTCCCAGTTACACAATAAATGTTCCTTTTGTTCCATAAAGATTATTTTTATATCCAAAATCCCTCTGTTTGTATGGCGCGTTATTTTCAGACTTCCACAGGAAAGAGCGGTCATGACAACACATACGAAAATTCCAAATAGTATCCGTAATGTCCACAGGAACATGTCAAACATTTTTTATAATCAATCCTCAGGTTGTTTTAAAATGTATAATCGATAATATATCAACCGCATCTGTCTTTTTCAGTAGGAGAGGGAGAGACAATGGCTGCCCAAACTCTGTTGCGCTTACAAAACGCTGTTGGTACCCAGCCATACAATAACGCGATGTTATCGTTCACGCTCATTTTTCAAAATAAAAGCCTGAAATTATGTCTATTTTTTTAAAATGTATTGAAAATTAAATGCAGAATTATTACATTTACATAAGTATTCACACCCCATGAGTCAATACACGTTAGAATCACCTGTGGCAGCGATTACAGCTGTCAGTCTTTCTGGGTAAGTCTCTAAGAGCTTTGCACCTGGATTGTACAATATTTGCACATTATACTTTTTAAATTCTTCAAGCGCTGTCAAGTTGGTTGTTGATCATTTCTAGATAGCCATTTTCATGTCAGGCCATAGGGTTTCAAGCACATCTAACTCAAAACTGTAACTAGGCCAGTCAAGAACATTCAATGTCATCTTGGTAAGCAACTTCAGTGTATATTTGGCCTTGTGTTTTAGGTTAGTGTCCTGCTGAAAGGGGAATTTCAATCCAGTGTCTGTTGGAAAGCTGACTGAACTGAGTTTTCCTACAGGATTTTGCCTGTGCTTAGTTCTATTCCATTTATTTTTACCCTAAATAAAACTCCCTAATCCTTGCTAAGCATACCCATAACATGTTGCAGCCACCACCATGCTTGATATGGTGGTGCTGTAGTCAGTGTTGTGTTGGATTTGCCCTAAACATAAGGCTTTGGATAAGGATTTGCCCTAAACATGTTCAGGACATAAAGTTAATTTGTTTGCCACATTTTTTAAAGTTTTACTTTAAAGCCTTTTTGCAAAAAGGATGCATGTTTTGGAATATTGTTATTCTGTACAAGCTTATTTTGTTTCACTCTGTCATTTAGGTTGGTATTGTGGAGTAACTACAATGTTGAACCATGCTCAGTTTTCTCCTTTTAGATTATGTCCTATCACAGCCATTAAACTCATTAAAAACAGTTGGCCTCATGGTGAAATCGCTGAGCGGTTTAATTTCTCTCTGGCAACTGAGTTAGAAAGGATACCTGTATATTTGTAGTGACTGGGTGTATTGATACACCCACCGTCCATAGTGTAATTAATAACTTCACCATGCTCAAAGGTATATTCAATGTCTGTTTTTTTTATTATCCATCTTCCAATAGGTTCCCTTCTTTGCGAGGCACTGGAAAACCTACCCGGTCTTTGTGGTTGAATCTGTGTATGAAATTCACTGCTCAACTGAGGGACCTTACAGATAATTGTATGTGTGTTGTCCAGAGATGATGTAGTTATTAAAAAAATCATGTTAAACATTACTATTGTACACGGAGTGAGTCCATGCAACTTATTATGTGACTTGTTAAAGTATATGTCTACTCCTAAACGTATTTAAGCTTGCCATAAGCTTAAGCATACTCAAGGTTGAATACATATTGACTCAGGCCATTTCAGCTTTTCATTTTAAATTGATTTCTAAAGATTTCTAAAAACATAAATACATTTTGACATTATGGGATATTGTGTGTAGGCCAGTGACAGTAAATCTAAATTTAACTCATTTTAAATTCAGGCTGTAAAGCATCAAAATCTGTAAAAAGTCAAGGTGTGAATACTTTCTGAAGGTGTTTGGCTTTAGCTGAGATTTCTTTACAGAGGCAAGTATATTTGTTCACGCCACAATTGTTCCATTAATTCTTGCTGCCGATAATTGTAATGGTAACTGTATCCACTGGCGAATTGGGAGAGATTGTGGTGATTGCCATCTAAGAGCCTACATCTTTTTTTGTAATTGTTTCTGACTGATTGAGAGATTCATGGAGGTATCATTGTTAAGTAACATAGCAGATGCAACGCATTAAATATTTACACTGAGTGTACAAAACATTAAGGACACCTGCTTTTTCTGTGACATAGACTGACCAGGTCCAGGAATACAGATGAAATCAAATAATATTTTATTGGTCACATACACATGGTTAGCAGATGTTAATGTGAGTGTAGCGAAATGCTTGTGCTTCTAGTTCTGACAGTGCAGTAATAGCTAACAAGTAATCTAACAATTTCCCAACAACTACCTAATACACACAAATCTAAAGGGAAGAATGAGAATACTTACATAAAAATATATGGATGATCGATTGCCGAGCAGCATAGGCAAGGTACAATAGATGAAATAAAATACAGTATATACATATGATATGAGTAACGTAGATATGCCAACTTTATTAAAGTGACATTATTTAAAGATGCAATTGTTTAAAGTGACTAGTGATCAATTTATTAAAAAGTAGCCAGTGATTGGGTCTCAATGTAGGCAGCAGCTTCTCTAAGTTAGTGATTGCTGTTTAGCAGTCTGATGGCCTGGAGTTAGAAGCTGTTTTTCAGTCTCTCGGTCCCAGCTTTGATGTACCTCTACTGACCTTGCCTAGGTAGGATAGGGCAGTGTGCAGTGTGATGGCGATTGTGGAACTGTTGGGGCGGTATGCAAACTAAAGTGGGTCTAGGGTGGCCAGTAAGGTGGAGGTGACATGATCATTGACTAGTCTTTTAAAGTACTTCATGATGACAGAAGTGAATCCTACGGGGCGGTAGTCATTTGGTTCAGTTATCTTTGCCTTTTTGGGTACAGAGACAATGGTGGCCATCTTGGAGCACGTGGGGACCTCAGACTGGGATAGGGAGCGATTGAATCTGTTCGTACACACACCAGCCAGCTGGTCTGCGCATGCTCTGATGACGCGGCAAGGGATGTCGTCTGGGCCAGCAGCCTTGCGAGGGTTAACACGTTTGAATGTTTTACTCACATCGGCCACGGAGAAGGAGGGGGGCCAGTCCTTGTTAGTGGGCCGCGATGGTGGCTCTGTATTATCTTCAAAGCGGGCCAAAAAGATGTTTAGTTTGTCTGGAAGCAAGACGTTTTTGTCCGTGACATGACTGGTTTTCTTTTTGTAGTCCGTGATTTCCTGTAGACCCTGCCAAATACGTCTTGTGTCTGATTCATTGAATTGTGACTCCAATTTGTCCCTGTACCGGCATTTTGCTTGTTTGATTGCCTTGCGAAGGGAATAACTACACTATTTATATTCAGTCATATTCCCAGACCTCTTTCCATGGTTAGATGCGGTAGATAAATGCACTTTCAGTTTTGCGCAAATGCCTCCATCCATCCACAGATTCTGGTTAGGGTAGGTTTAATTAGTTGCAGGGGGTACAACATCTCCAATGCACTTCTTTATAAACTCACTCACAGAGTCAGCGTATAGATCGATGTTGTTATCTGAGGCTGACTGGAACATATCCCAGTCCGCGTGATCAAAACAATCTTGAAGCATGGATTCCGATTGGTCAGACCAGCATTGAATGGTTCTAGTCACTGGTACATCCTGTTCGAGTTTCTGCCTATAAGACGGTAGGAGCAAGATGACGTCGTGGTCGAATTTGCTGAAGGGAGTGCTTTGTATGCATCGCGGAAGTTAGAGTAGCAGTGATCGAGTGTATTGCACCCACGTATAGTGCAATCAATATGCTGATAGAATTTAGGTAGCCTTGATCTCAAATTTGCTCTGTTAAAAATCCCCAGCTACGATAAATGCAGCATCGGGATATTTGGTTTCCAGTTTACACCAAGGTGAAGGCGTTAAATCCACTTAAATCAGTGCAGATGAAGTGGAGGAGACCGGTTAAAGAAGGATTTTTGGCAATTGAGACATCGACTGTGTATGTGTGTCATTCAGAGGGTGAATGGGAAAGATAAAATATTTAAGTGATATTTTCCAAGATGGCGTAGCAGTCAGACGTCTTTGTCAACTTCAAAATACTCTCCTGCAACCTGTCCCACCCAATGTGGTGTGGATCTGTTTTTTTTCTCTAAAGTATTTCTATTTACCTCCGAACTGGAATCCTCAACTGAAGCTAGCTAGCTAAATAGCTACCAGATATCAGCTATCAGTCAGCTAACAACTGCTAGCGGACATTCAGCTAACCTTTAGCTCGGAAAGCTCTCGCCAGTTCGTACAACATGTTTCAAACCAGAGCACAGCGGACCTATTTTTGTCTCCATATCCCCGGATTCCTACCGCAAACTCTGAACCTTTTCATCTGGATCATCGCAGCTAGCTAACCGAAACCCTTGGTTGACTGTTCCTGGCTAACGTTTCCGTCTCGGAGTAAGCACCAACTAGCCTGGAGCTAGCCCATGCTAGACCCATCTCCCGACTAGGGCTCCTGGGCTACTCCTGAAGCCCCCTCCTCGGCTACAATATCCGGACTCCTTCTACTGCCGGTACGGGGCACGGAACCCCACCGATCCTTCACGACTGGAACACCGGCATAATCTGTCCGAGGATCCCAACAGGCCCCACAGGCGCGACGTCCCCTGAAGGCCCATTCTGCTAACCGCGGCCTGCTAGCTATCTAGAGAATATTGGACTGTTAGCTGACCCATCGGCCAGTTTATTGGACCACTATAACCATTTTGCCAAATGGACTTTGACCCCTCTGCTACTGAGAATCCTACTAATTCCACGACTGGTCTATCAACGTCACAAGGAGGCAAAAACATACTTTTCCCCCATCGCGACGTCCCTCTAAGGCCCTTATGCTAGCTTGCTAGCCCCGGCCTGTGAGGGGCGTGTCCCCAGCCAGCCCAACCACTCACTGGACCCATACGATCACTTGGCTACGCATGCCTCTCCCTAATATCAATATGGCTTGTCCATTACTGATTACTGTCTTATTTCACTGTAGAGCCTCTAGCCCTGCTCAATATGCCGTAACCAACCATGTTGTTCCACCTCCCACGTATGCGATGACATCACCTGGTTTAAACGTCTCTAGAGACTATATATCTCTCATCATTAATCAATGCCTATATTAACCTCCAATGTACTCTCTCCCTCCCTACCATACCTTTGTCTGTACATTATGCCTTGAATTTATGCTATCGTGCCCAGAAAGAAACCTGCTACTTTTACTCTCTGTTCCGAACGTGCTAGACGGCCAGTTCTTATCGCCTTTAGCCGTACCCTTATCTTACTCCTCCTCTGTTCCTCTGGTGATCTAGAGGTTAATCCAGGACCTGCAGTGCCTATATTCACTCCTACTCCCCAGGTGCTCTCATTTGCTGACTTCTGTAAATGTAAAAGCATTGGTTTCATGCATGTTAACATTAGAAGCCTCCTCCCTAAGTTTGCTTTATTCACTGCTTCAGCACAGTCTGCCAAACTGGATGTCTTAGCCGTGTCTGAATCCTGGCTTTGGAAAACCACCAAAACCCCTGAAATTTCCATCCCTAACTATATAATTTTCCACCAAAATCGAACAACCAAAGGGGGCAGTGTTGCAATCTACTGCAGAGACAGCCTGTAGAGTTCTGTCTTACTATCCAGGTCTGTACCAAAACAATTCGAGCTTCTACTTCTAAAAATGCACCTTTCCAGAAAAAAGTCTCTCACAGTTGCCACTTGCTATAGACCACCCTCTGCCCCCAGCTTTGCCCTGGACACCATATGTGAACTGATTACCCCCCATCTATCTTCTGAGCTCGTACTGCTAGGTGACCTAAACTGGGACATGATTAACACCCCGGCCATCCTACAATCTAAGCTAGATGCCCTCAATCTCACACAAATCATCAAGGAACCCACCAGGTACAACCCTAACTCTGTAAGCAAGGGCACCCTCATAGACGTCATCCTGACCAACTGGCCCTCCAAATACACCTCCGCTGTCTTCAACCAGGATCTCAGCGATCACTGCCTCATTGCCTGTATCCGCTACGGTGCCGCAGTCAAACGACCACCCCTCATCACTGTCAAACGCTCCCTAAAACACTTCTGTGAGCAGGCCTTTCTAATCGACCTGGCCCGGGTATCCTGGAAGGACATTGACCTCATCCCGTCAGTTGAGGATGCCTGGTCATTCTTTAAGAGTAACTTCCTCACCATTTTAGATAAGCATGCTCCGTTCAAAAAATGCAGAACTAAAAACAGATACAGCCCTTGGTTAACTCCAGACCTGACTGCCCTCGACCAGCACAAAAAGATCCTGTGGCGGACTGCAATAGCATCAAACAGTCCCCGCGATATGCAACTATTCAGGGAAGTCAGGAACCAATACACGCAGTCAGTCAGGAAAGCTAAGGCCAGCTTCTTCAGGCAGAAGTTTACATCCTGTAGCTCCAACTCCAAAAAGTTCTGGGACACTGTGAAGTCCATGGAGAACAAGAGCACCTCCTCCCAGCTGCCCACTGCACTGAGGCTAGGGAACACGGTCACCACCGATAAATCCATGATTATCGAAAACTTCAACAAGCATTTCTCAATGGCTGGCCATGCCTTCCGCCTGGCTACTCCTACCTCGGCCAACAGCTCCGCCCCCCCCGCAGCTCCTCGCCCAAGCCTCTCCAGGTTCTCCTTTACCCAAATCCAGATAGCAGATGTTCTGAAAGAGCTGCAAAACCTGGACCCGTATAAATCAGCTGGGCTTGACAATCTGGACCCTCTATTACTGAAACTATCCGCCACCATTGTCGCAACCCCTATTACCAGCCTGTTCAACCTCTCTTTCATATCGTCTGAGATCCCCAAGGATTGGAAAGCTGCCGCAGTCATCCCCCTCTTCAAAGGGGGAGACACCCTGGACCCAAACTGTTACAGACCTATACCCATTCTGCCCTGCCTATCTAAGGTCTTCGAAAGCCAAGTCAACAAACAGGTCACTGACCATCTCGAATCCCAGCGTACCTTCTCCGCTATGCAATCTGGTTTCCGAGCCGGTCATGGGTGCACCTCAGCCACACTCAAGGTACTAAACGATATCATAACCGCCATCGATAAAAGACAGTACTGTGCAGCCGTCTTCATCGACCTTGCCAAGGCTTTCGACTCTGTCAATCACCATATTCTTATCGGCAGACTCAGTAGCCTCGGTTTTTCGGATGACTGCCTTGCCTGGTTCACCAATTACTTTGCAGACAGAGTTCAGTGTGTCAAATCGGAGGGCATGCTGTCCGGTCCTCTGGCAGTCTCTATGGGGGTGCCATAGGGTTCAATTCTCGGCCGACTCTTTTCTCTGTATATATCAATGATGTTGCTCTTGCTGCGGGCGATTCCCTGATCCACCTCTACGCAGACGACACCATTCTATATACTTTCGGCCTGTCATTGGACACTGTGCTATCTAACCTCCAAACGAGCTTCAATGCCATACAACACTCCTTCCGTGGCCTCCAACTGCTCTTAAACGCTAGTAAAACCAAATGCATGCTTTTCAACCGATCGCTGCCTGCACCCGCATGCCCGACTAGCATCACCACACTGGATGGTTCCGACCTTGAATATGTGGACACCTATAAGTACCTAGGTGTCTGGCTAGACTGCAAACTCTCCTTCCAGACTCATATCAAACATCTCCAATCGAAAATCAAATCAAGTCGGCTTTCTATTCCGCAACAAAGCCTCCTTCACTCACGCTGCCAAGCTTACCCTAGTAAAACTGACTATCCTACCGATCCTCGACTTCGGCGATGTCATCTACAAAATTGCTTCCAACACTCTACTCAGCAAACTGGATGCAGTTTATCACAGTGCCATCCGTTTTGTCACTAAAGCACCTTATACTACCCACCACTGCGACTTGTATGCTCTCGTCGGCTGGCCCTCGCTACATATTCGTCGCCAGACCCACTGGCTCCAGTTCATCTACAAGGCCATGCTAGGTAAAGCTCCGACTTATCTCAGTTCACTGGTCACGATGGCAACACCCATCCGTAGCACGCGCTCCACCATGTGTATCTCACTGATCATCCCTAAAGCCAACACCTCATTCGGCCGCCTTTCGTTCCAGTACTCTGCTGCCTGTGACTGGAACGAATTGCAAAAATCGCTGAAGTTGGAGACTTTTATCTCCCTCACCAACTTCAAACATCAGCTATCTGAGCAGCTAACCGATCGCTGCAGCTGTACATAATCTATTGGTAAATAGCCCACCCATTTTCACCTACCTCATCCCCACAGTTTTTATTTATTTACTTTTCTTCTCTTTTGCACACCAATATCTCTACCTGTACATGATCATCTGATCATTTATCACTCCAGTGTTAATCTGCAATATTGTAATTATTCGCCTACCTCCTCATGCCTTTTGCACACATTGTATATAGACTCCCCTTTTTTTTCTTTTTTTTTCTACTGTGTTATTGACTTGTTAATTGTTTACTCCATGTGTAACTCTGTGTTGTCTGTTCACACTGCTATGCTTTATCTTGGCCAGGTCGCAGTTGCAAATGAGAACTTGTTCTCAACTAGCCTACCTGGTTAAATAAAGGTGAAATAAAAAAATAAATAAAAAATCTTTGGACACTGTGTTAACAAACCTCCAGACAAGCTTTAATGCCATACATCTCTCCTTCCATGGGCTCCAACTTCTCTTAAATGCATATAAAACTAAATGCATGCTCTTCAACCGATCACTGCCCGCAGCTGCCCGCCCGTCCAGCATCACTACTCTGGATGTTTCTGACTTAGAATATGTGGACAACTACAAATACCTAGGTGTCTGGTTAGACTGTAAACTCTCCTTCCAGACTCACATTAACCTGTTAAGTCGACCCTCTACTTTTTCGAACATTCTGTTAAAAATCGCGCAACATTTCAGCGCCCTGCTACTCAGGCCAGGAATATAGTATATGCATACGATTCGTATGTGTGGATCGAAAACAGACGTTTATAAAACTGGTTAAATCATGGCTGTGACTATAACAGAATGTGCGTTTCATCGAAAAGTGCAGGAAAACCTGATCACTGAAAATGTAAATACATATCCTTGCGCTACTTCCAGGAAATTGTTCAAAGTGAACCGAATTAAATGAGGCCGAGGTTGCAGTGCCTACAGCTTCCACACGATGTCTAGAGTCTTGTCATTTGATTCGGCTTTGATTCTTGGTCAAACCGAATCAAGGGAACCGATTCCCTCCGGTCTCCGACCGGATGTTTTGGTCGAGCTCTCTCCAGACATTTTTTCGAGACGGACACCTATAGAATTTACATCGCCTCCTGATGAATTGTATCGCTTATTAACGTGTACTAATACCTAAAGTTGCATTACAAAAGTATTTCGAAGTGTTTTGTGAAAGTTTATCATCGACTTTTCCGTTTATCACACAGTCTTCATGGACGGATTTAATCGAAAAAAAGACCCAATAGTGATTATGGGACATCTAGGAGTGCCAACAAAGAAGATGGTCAAAGGTAATGAAAGTTTTATATTTTATTGTGCGGTTTGTGTAGCGCCGAATATGCAAATTATTTTGTTTACGTCCCCTGCGGTTCTTTTGGGGTGTTATATGCTATCAGATAATAGCTTCTCATGCTTTCGCCGAAAAGCATTTTAAAAATCTGACTTGTTGCCTGGATTCACAACGAGTGTAGCTTTAATTCAATACCCTGCATGTGTATTTTAATGAAAGTTTGAGTTTTAACTAATACTATTAGCATTTAGCGTAGCGCATTTGCATTTCCAGAGCTCTAGATGGGATGCCTGCGTGCCAGGTAGGAGCAAGAGGTACATCTCCAATCCAAAATCAAATCTAGATTTGGCTTCCTATTTTGCAGCAAAGCATCCTTCACTCATGCTGCCAAACATACCCTCGTAAAACTGACCATCCTACCGATCCTCGACTTTGGCGATGTCATTTACAAAGCAGCTCACAGATCACTGCACCGGTACATAGCTCATTTGTAAATAACCCATCCAATCTACCCCATCCCCATACTGTATTTATTTATTTATCTTGGTCCTTTGCACCTCAGTATCTCTACCTGCACATTCATCTTCTACACATCCTACCATTCCAGTGTTTAATTGCTATATTGTAATTACTTCGCCACCATGGCCTATCATTGCCTTACCTGTCTTATCCTACCTCATTTCCACATGCTGTGTATAGATTTTTGTACTGTATTATTGATTGTATGTTTGTTTATTCCATGTGTAACTCTGTGTTGTTGTATGTGTCTAACTGCTTTGCTTTATCTTGGCTCGGTCGCAGTTGCAAATGAGAATATGTTCTCAACTAGCCGACCTGGTTAAATAAAGGTGAAATAAAATAAAATAAAAAGTTCCTTTGAACGTAAGTGTCAGGCGTAGGGCTGACTGCGGTGACCGGCAGTCATGAGTCATGAACAAAGTAAAATTGCATTTGACCTTTGAGTCAGGTAATCTTCTCTTATGCACTCTGGACATGCGTTGGTAGTACCCAGCTCACTAATGACCATCAGGTCGAATAATGGCTTGGTACTCAGGGCTGTATTGTCCCTCTAACCACTTTGACATCAATGCAAATGGAATTGAAATCACATCAAACTCTTATCATCAACATTCATAGCTGTGGGAAGATGTTTGAGGTTGTGGGCGCTGAGAAAAGACATATATATATTTTTTAGGATTATAATATTTTTCTTCTTCTGATTAATAAATGGCTTTGAAAACAGCAGTGTGCTTTTTAAAACTCACCTCACTGTGATTGATCAAATTGAAGAAAGAAGTTCACCGATAGGTTGAAACTGAGTGTAAAACACGGTCGTTGTGGATGTTGTTTCAAAGCCTAACACAACGAAATGGACAGCACTTTCTAAGGTGATGATTAATTCAAAACACTGATATGAATATTAAAGCTTATGCATACGCATAGACATAGGCCTTTATATGGGCCCAAGTGTCACGCCCTGACCTTAGTTATCTCTATTTTGTTCAGGTCAGGGTGGGACTAGGATAGATATGTTACTTTTTGCATTGTCTAGTTTTTTTTGTATATCTAAGGAGTTTGTAAGTCTAGGTTTATTTTCGGGCTATGGTGGCCTGAATTGGTTCCCAATCAGAGGCAGCTGTTTATCGTCGTCTCTGATTGGGGACCATATTTAGGTAGCCATATTCCTTGGGTATGTTTAGTTGCCTGTTCTGCACTTCTCATATTAGCTTCACGGTTTGTTTTGTTGTTTTTTATAGTTTGTTCAGTATTCTTTCTTCATTAAAATAAGTATGTACGCTTACCACGCTGCACCTTGGTCTCCTCCATATGACGACCGTGACACCAAGCCCAAAGAAATTACATTAGGAAAATATTAATTGTGCCGTAATACAGTACATAGCCTACGGCATAATATGTATTGGAGAATTATATATATTGTTTAACTGATTTAAGATGTCTTTGGTACATAACTGGACTAGCCTATGCTCCCAAATATACAGTGCATCTAGAATGTATTCAGACCTTCACCTTTTCAACATTTTGTTAAGTTACAGCCTTATTCTGAAAATGATTTACATTTTTTTATCAGTCTACACACAATACCCCATTATGACAAAGTGAAAACAGGTACTTAGAAATGTTTGCAAATGTATTACAAATTAAAAACCAGTTTCTACAACTTGATTGGAATCCACCTGTAGTAAATTCAATTGATTAGACATGATTTGGAAAGGCACACAAATGTCAGAGCAAAAACCAAGCCATGAGGTTGAAGGAATTTTCCCTAGAGCTCCGAGTCAGGATTGTATAGATGCACAGGGAAGGGTACCAAAAACTATCTGCAGCATTGAAGGTCCCGAAGAACACAGTGGCCTCCATCATTCTTAAATGTAAGAAGCTTGAAACCGCCAAGACCCTTCCTAGAGATGGACACCGGCCCAAACTGAGCAATCAGAGGAAACGGGCCTTAGTCAGGGAGGTAACAAAGAACCAGATGGTCACTCTGACAAAGCTCCAGTTCCTCTGTGGAGATGGGAGAAACTTCCAGAACGACAACCATCTCTGCAGCACTCCACCAATCACGCCTTTATGGTAGAGTGGCCAGACGGAAGCCACTCCTCAGTAAAAGGCACATGACAGCCCACTTGGAGTTGGCCAAAAGGAACCTAAAGGACTCTAACCATGAGAAACAAGATTCTCTGGTCTGATGAAACTAAGATTGAACTCTTTGGCCTGATTGGCAAGCGTCACGTCTGGAGGAAACCTGCAGAAGTGCATCTCACCAACGTGCATTTCCATCTCCTTCTCTCTCTCCTTCATTCCTTTCTCAATCGAGCAGAAAGGGACTGTCAACAGTTTAATGAAATATGTTTTGTTTTGAAACCATGTTACTATAGAATTTCCTGAACAGATATCACTTGGTTTCCCAAATTAAGCACAGGGTAAATGCAGGAACAGGGTTGGAGAGCCGATGGCATATAGAGTTTAGGTAGAATATCACCTGTCGCTCAGGAAGAGTCGGCATGCTCCTCAAACAGTGGTTGATGCATGGAGTGAAATAACCGGAGTAGCCTATTCTGTGTGATTGAAAAAAGAAACGGTCGGGAAAGCAGCCTCCATTCGCTATTCGTGTGCATACAGATTACATCTTTTCCCCCTGACCCTGTTCCTGCCCATTTCAAAATGGGCCATTCTAAATCAAAACTATTTTTTACAGTTTAGTAAACATTAGACTAAATTGACAATAGTCTGACGGATGAAAATATCACCACTTTATGAGAACAGAGCACATGAGTCAAAGAACAGAGCACATGAGAAAATAACAGAGCACATGACTCAAAGAACAGAGCACATGAGTCAAATAACAAAGCCCATGAGAAAAAGAACACATCACATGAGTCAAAGAACAGAGTACATGCATTTTTTGCAACTTCATGCAGGCCATATATGTTTTGATTTCTAAGACATTCTATGGTTTGTATCATTCATAAATAAAGTTGCCAAATAACTCTAAATCTGACCTGGTATGGTTCTCAATCAGAGGAGGGGTCGTTCGTTGTCTCTGATTGAGAATCATACTTAGGTAGCCTTTTCCCACCTGTGTTTTGTGGGTGATTATTTTCTGTTCTGTGTTTTACTCCACCATTCAGGACTGCTCGTTTTGTCGTTTTATTGTTTTTGTTCAATGTTCAGTATTCTTATTAAAACAATATGGACACTTACCACGCTGCGCATTGGTTCTCCTCTTCTTCCACCCACGATGAGCGTTACAATCTGTTTCAAATGATCAATTTATGCTCAACATCGCCACTTCATATGCGCACTTGCTCTGGAAAAGAAAAAAATATCATTTTTTATTTCATTTATCTAAGTTCTATCACTATTATCATTGTTACTTCTTACTATAAAATCATGTAATATAAAATAATGTCACGTGACTTAAGCATATCATGTCTACTAAATGAATAAGCCTATGGCATAGCCAGATAACATACAGTAGGACAACTCATATTCTACTCTTCTGAAACACATTTTCTACATATCATAATGTTTCTTTAGACCTGCCTAAAATAAATAAATAATTTATTAGACTTTTTTAAATGTAGATGTTCCAAAGGCATGCATCAGCAGCTTGTATGCGGATTGTATGTGTGGAGGCCTGGAGATGCTAAATGTGTTTATGTTAGTTAACGTTCAATTACCGTGAAGCCAGCAGTCTTTGGCATGACATTAACCGGCTGACAAAATTTCATGACCACCACAGCTCTACCTAGGAGCAGCTCTAGCTAGGTTATGTCAAGAACTGCATCGCTGCTGGGTTTTTACACTCAACATTTTCCTGTGTGTATCAAGAATGGTCCACCACCCAAAGGACATCCAGCCAACTTGACACAACTGTGGGAAGCATTGAAGTGAATATGGGTTGTTCAGATTCACTTAGATATGTGGACCACACTGTTTTAATGGCTAGCTCAGAATATGAACTTTCCAAAATATGTTTATATGTTATGGAGATCAGTCCTTTCGGGAGCCCAAATCATTTATTTAGAAATCCCATCATTGGATGGTTCGGTAGTTGGGTTTCCCAAGGGGACTCCATAAGCCAGCATAGCTGACCTTAGTTGTAAATATAGAAAAAAAGGAGTTGCCTGGTAATATACAGTACCAGTCAAAGTTTGGACACAACTACTCATTCAAGGGTTTTTCTTTATTTTTTACACAGTAACCAAAAAAGTGTTAAACATATACAAATATATTTGAGATTTGAGATTCTTCAAAGTAGCCACCCTATTCATTATAATGCCATTATTGCTTTTGTGGTGAGTTTCAATATTTATCAAGGCCACTTGGCGCTTACAATTATGTTTAGGCTACTGATGTTTTCATGTGCATCTTGTTGGTTGGGGTATATTTAATATATTTGGTTATTATACTTTCTGTTTCATGTTTAAATAGTATTCTAATGTTACCCAAGGCCTTCATAAACACAACCAAATTATTATTTTTACGATAGTGTATGTGACATTTATTAATTACACCATTAGGATGTTGCAGTCAGAATGACTGCTCATTAGCTTGAAGAGGGGTCCGTCAAGGCTCAGCGGTTCTAGTGTAAAGGGATATATCAGTGAAGACCACCTCTTCCAGGGTAATAGGAGACATCATATTTCTCTCTATACTCAGCCAGGGGGTGGAAGAATCATGTCTATACCAATTTAGAATGAGACGATAGGATAGTGCCTGGAAATAAAACTGTTTTTTACAGATAGTCCTCCTACATCTTTCCCTCTTTGCAAATTTGTTAATTTTATCTGGCTTCGCTTACCTTGCCCAGTACATTTTGAAACTGCACTCTGGATTTTATCCCAATAACTTGAGATGGAGTTGAATTTGTCTGTGATATTCAAAGCTTTTGGGAGAAATTGATATACATTTTCTAGAAAAGGTACGATATTGTCACGTTTTATCAAGGTGGGTGGAATCAGGCGCAGAGAGCAGGTTTCAGATATTTGACAGTTTATTCTCCAGCGCACAAAAAACACGGTCAACCCAACACACAGGGTGAATAATTCAACACAGGATCAAAAATAGACCGGAGAATAAAACACAAGCGCGACACCAAATGACATGAATACAAAAACAATCCCGCACAAAACAAGGGCGGGACAACCTACAACATATAAGGACGTTAATTAAACTAAAATACACACAGGTGAAACTAATAAGACAAAACCAATAGACTGTCACGCCTTGGTCTTAGTATTTTGTGTTTTCTTTATTTATTTGGTCAGGCCAGGGTGTGACATGGGTTATTGTGGTGTGTTTTTGTCTTGTGGTTTTGTGTGGTGACTAATTAGTCTATGGCTGCCTCAGGCGGTTCTCAATCAGAGTCAGGTGATTTATCGTTGTCTCTGATTGGGAACCATATTTAGGCAGCCATATTCTGTGAGTGTTTTCGTGGGTGATTGTTCCTGTCTCTGTGTAGTTGTTCACCAGACAGGCTGTATAGGTTTTCTCGTTCCGTTTGTTGTTTTGTATATTATAAGTTATTTCATGTCTCGTTTACTTTCATTAAAGAACATGAGTAACCACCACGCCGCATTTTGGTCCGACTCTCTTTCTACAGACGAACGCCGTTACATAGACAAACGAAAAAGGGATCGGTAGTGGCTAGTAGGACGGTGACGACGACCGCCGAGCACCGCCCGAACAGGCAGGTGAGCCAACTTCGGCGGAAGTCGTGACAGATACCATCGGTATATGACGTGATCCCTAGAATTGAGAGAAATTGATGTAATTTCTTTCAATTGTCAAAATTGCCTAGGACAGGGCCTCCATGGACAATAAAAATAGTAGATGTGAGATCACCTTGCCTGCTTTTCTAGTTATTCTGAACGGAACAGAGCAGGTATTGCCTGTTATTACTAAGGCTGAAGGATTGGCATACAGTATTTTAATCTTATGAATTAAATTGGAGCCAAGTCCGACATGTTCCAAAATCGACCAAAGATATTTGCTTTGGTTTCTAATGAAGCATGTAAGTTAAAGATGGCAGAGGTTATCTGAGGATAATCATTTTTTAACAAACTCGCTTTAGTCGGGTTTGTTACCAATATGAGTAGATAAGTTTTGAGATGGGACCACAGAATTTTAATTTTTACTATCTGTGTTTATCAATAGTGGGTATCACTGGGTGATATCAATAAAAAAAAATATAAAAGCTAAATTAGTGCTCTATTCACTTCCAAATGAACCTTTGTGAATGGCTGTGTTAATCATTTCAAGTAACAGTGGACCTAATTGGTTTCAAAATTAATTGGTTTCAAAATTATAAATAGACCTCAGGAGGAATAGGGTCATTATTTTAAAAGGCTAAATGTTAGCGGTACAGTTGTTGGCCCAGAGAAATGTGTCTTTTCAACAGCACCATGCTAGACTTATGTCCTGGAGCTCTGTTTGCACTGCACTCCTCTCTCCCTGCTCTGCTTTTATTTAAAACGGAGGGAATTATGTGGTGTGGTTTGAAAGCTGCTCTCAGCCCATGGGGTGCAGAGTTGGCAACATCAGATCACTCATGTTGTATTTGTTTTGTGTGGCTGGAGGGGATGCTATCAATCAGGACTGAGAGGAGAGAAATAATAATAATGTTTATGTAATGTAAAAACAGCCCCAGTGCTTATGGTTGGTGTGGCTGACAGGTGACTGAACACTAGGAGCAAACAGAAAAACAGAGCCAGACCGGGTTAGGAAATAACCTGACCATGGGCTGCGAGGAATCAGCAATCATCTGTGGAAGTGCATCACGTGTATCAGCATTGGTTGGCTGTTTTCCACAGTCAACCAATGCTGTAGCATGTTCCCACCTATCCCCATAAGTTAGGAATCGATACATGTCCAGCAGGTAGATGAGAGATGTAGTGCACATGCCTGGAAGACATGCCACATCACAAAGAGGGAAAGAAGAAACTAAATGATATCCTGTCATCTGACTGGGTTTGAACCCTGGTCCCTTGCATGCCAAAAGACTGTGTTAGCCCCTTTGAATTAATGTCTAGACATGAACCTGAAAAGCAAACAAATATCTTCTCAAAACAAGGTCACTCATCACGCAAGCTTCTACCCCTCATCATCCAGCTCCACCCATTGTTGTCATGGTGGGAGAGAGAAGAAAATTGATATTTATTATTGTGGATTTCTCAATGACCCTGCTCACAGACCTGGAAAAGGCAGTTCAACCTCTGCAACAGAGGATTATGTTTCTCTCAAAGAGAATGTGGAGGGTAATCCAGTTAGTACTGGGGTGTCTGTTCCCTTGGGGAGTACCTAGGCCTTCGCCACGAACGAGGCGGCGGTGAGTGTTTTAACACTCTCTGAGGCCTCACAGAACGATACTCAGACTCATTAGCACTTAACTGCCTTATTAAAGTCCAGCCCCAGCCCCTCTTACATGACATCAAATGTGTTCCATTAACTTGACATCTTGTACAAAGTTGTAGCGCATATTAAAAGGCAATGGTGAGGAAACGTGAAACAAACGTGGGCGAAACCCTGAATGAAGAAGGCTTTGTTTTCTAAGCCTCATTTGGATAATTAGCTAAAGAGAGACAGACCGCAATGATTGTGAGAAGCTTACCATTGAAACGTTCCCCTGGGAGCGTGTTAAGAAAGTGGGGAACGCTTCCTCCCACATGGTAATTATTTCCCCTAAATATTACAGTCTTGTGACCATCTCATGTCTAGCATGGAAAATGTAATAGCTTAATTAAATCCTCTTTAAGACCAGTATGACCTCTGGAAGATAACAACTGTCCTATCATTGACAGACAATGTCATCGGCTAGTTTCTTCTTTTCAATGGTGTGATACAGCTCTGTGGGAGTTGATTGACTTTTATGAGGATAATTCACAGTGATATAAAATTATTCAGCTATGAAGAATGCATTGTTGTATCTCCAAAATGTCACTATATGTTATAGGTTAAATCACTAACATTAATTAGCTGGAAGAAAAGAAAAGAAGAGAAATTATGAATTTGTGTAGATGGGATTCTTGCCATTCAAAATGTAGAAAGTGTGTGCATGCATACGTGCCTGTGTGTGGGTGTGTGTGTGCCTGCATATGAATTTATATATGAGTGCATGAGTGTTCAACTCCTTATATCTTCTGGCATTAACTGTGAGCTTGGATTCAACTCAACAGCAAATCTAGCTGTACTGTATGTACTCCATGAAAGCTATGGGGCTCTGAGCAATACGACCTCCATGGGAAGCCATATTCACACTCCAAGGCCCATAGCCATAGTGTAACACTATAGAGAGAAGCCTTAATTGACCATAATTATTGATCGAAAGTCCTTACCCGGTATGTTAGTGTGCTTTTTATTAGATTTGTCCTTAGAACATCTGAGACAATTTAAATGGTTGAGGTGTCTACTGTCCAGAAGTACCATTGTAGTGGCTTCCTTTCTTCTTTACCATAGCCACTGCCCAAGCCTGAAGCGGGGTTGTTTGGTACGCATACAGTCCACAGTCAAGGTTTCCAAACGGCCAAACATTCAATGACATCCAGGGATATGGTGCAACAAAAATGTTTATTCTTCTTATATCTAACAAATAAATGAGTCTCCAATCAACTTAAAGCATAGAATACTTGATATGGAAAATACATATTATGACCTGTCTGTATGTCTGTATGGTCAAAACACTATACCGCTCCCGCATCTCGCAAGGACTCCCTCTCCCGAAGGCCCAACATCCTGCCTTTATCCTAACACTTACCACAATACAATGAACAGGCAAGAGGGGCCAAATGGCTGAGTTACACAAACAACAAATGAATATATCTCAATCAGGTAAATATAAATCATAAAGGTACGTACCTAATATTTCATATATTTACACAAATATACATGGAGCTCCATATGTTCGGTCTTTTATACAAATATGTCCAAATCGGCTCTAACAACCATATATCAACGGTAGCTATGGAATTTAAATGTCACACAGAATTAAAGTATCTACAGTAAAGGTGACGAACCCCATTCCATACAAATCAAATCATCAAATCAAATCAAATTTTATTTGTCACATACACATGGTTAGCAGATGTTAATGCGAGTGTAGCGAAATGCTTGTGCTTCTAGTTCCGACAATGCAGTGATAACCAACAAGTAATCTAACTAACAATTCCAAAACTACTGTCTTATACACAGTGTAAGGGGATAAAGAATATGTACATAAGGATATATGAATGAGTGATGGTACAGAGCAGCATACAGTAGATGGTATCGAGTACAGTATATACATATGAGATGAGTATGTAGACAAAGTAAACAAAGTGGCATAGTTAAAGTGGCTAGTGATACATGTATTACATAAGGATGCAGTCGATGATGTAGAGTACAGTATATACGTATGCATATGAGATGAATAATGTAGGGTAAGTAACATTATATAAGGGAGCATTGTTTAAAGTGGCTAGTGATATATTTACATCATTTCACATCAATCCCATTATTAAAGTGGCTGGAGTTGGGTCAGTGTCAATGACAGTGTGTTGGCAGCAGCCACTCAATGTTAGTGGTGGCTGTTTAACAGTCTGATGGCCTTGAGATCGAAGCTGTTTTTCAGTCTCTCGGTCCCAGCTTTGATGCACCTGTACTGACCTCGCCTTCTGGATGATAGCGGGGTGAACAGGCAGTGGTTCGGGTGGTTGATGTCCTTGATGATCTTTATGGCCGTACTGTAACATCGGGTGGTGTAGGTGTCCTGGAGGGCAGGTAATTTGCCCCCGGTGATGCGTTGTGCAGACCTCACTACCCTCTGGAGAGCCTTACGGTTGAGGGCGGAGCAGTTGCCGTACCAGGCGGTGATACAGCCCGCCAGCATGCTCTCGATTGTGCATCTGTAGAAGTTTGTGAGTGCTTTTGGTGACAAGCCGAATTTCTTCAGCCTCCTGAGGTTGAAGAGGCGATGCTGCGCCTTCTTCAACACGCTGTCAGTGTGAGTGGACCAATTCAGTTTGTCTGTGATGTGTATGCCGAGGAACTTAAAACTTGCTACCCTCTCCACTACTGTTCCATCGATGTGGATAGGGGGGTGTTCCCTCTGCTGTTTCCTGAAGTCCACAATCATCTCCTTAGTTTTGTTGACGTTGAGTGTGAGGTTATTTTCCTGACACCACACTCCGAGGGCCCTCACCTCCTCCCTGTAGGCCGTCTCGCCGTTGTTGGTAATCAAGCCTACCACTGTTGTGTCGTCCGCAAACTTGATGTTTGAGTTGGAGGCGTGCGTGGCCACGCAGTCGTGGGTGAACAGGGATTACAGGAGAGGGCTCAGAACGCACCCTTGTGGGGCCCCCGTGTTGAGGATCAGCGGGGAGGAGATGTTGTTGCCTACCCTCACCACCTGGGGGCGGCCCATCAGGAAGTCCAGTACCCAGTTGCACAGGGCGGGGTCGAGACCCAGGGTCTCGAGCTTGATGACGAGCTGGAGGGTACTATGGTGTTGAATGCCGAGCTGTAGTCGATGAACAGCATTCTCACATAGGTATTCCTCTTGTCCAGATCGGTTAGGGCAGTGTGCAGTGTGGTTGAGATTGCATCGTCTGTGGACCTATTTGGGCGGTAAGCAAATTGGAGTGGGTCTAGGGTGTCAGGTAGGGTGGAGGTGATATGGTCCTTGACTAGTCTCTCAAAGCACTTCATGATGACGGAAGTGAGTGCTACGGGGCGGGGCGGTAGTCGTTTAGCTCAGTTACCTTACCTTTCTTTGGAACAGGAACAATGGTGGCCCTCTTGAAGCATGTGGGAACAGCAGACTGGTATAGGGATTGATTGAATATGTCCGTAAACACACCGGCCAGCTGGTATGCGCATGCTCTGAGGGCGCGGCTGGGGATGCCGTCTGGGCCTGCAGCATTTACATTTACATTTAAGTCATTTAGCAGACGCTCTTATCCAGAGCGACTTACAATTTGGAGCCTTCCGAGGGTTAACACGTTTAAATGTCTTACTCACCTCGGCTGCAGTGAAGGAGAGACCGCATGTTTTCGTTGCAGGCCATGTCAGTGGCACTGTATTGTCCTCAAAGCGGGCAAAAAAGTTATTTAGTCTGCCTGGGAGCAAGACATCCTGGTCCGTGACTGGGCTGGGTTTCTTCTTGTAGTCCGTGATTGACTGTAGAACCTGCCACATGCCTCTTGTGTCTGAGCCATTGAATTGAGATTCCACTTTGTCTCTGTACTGACGCTTAGCTTGTTTAATAGCCTTGCGGAGGGAATAGCTGCATTGTTTATATTCGGACATGTTACCAGACACCTTGCCCTGATTAAAAGCAGTGGTTTGCGCTTTCAGTTTCACGCGAATGATGCCATCAATCCACGGTTTCTGGTTAGGGAATGTTTTTATCGTTGCTATGGGAACGACATCTTCGACGCACGTTCTAATGAACTCGCACACCGAATCAGCGTATTCGTCAATATTTTTATCTGACGCAATACGAAACATGTCCCAGTCCACGTGATGGAAGCAGTCTTGGAGTGTGGAGTCAGCTTGGTCGGACCAGCGTTGGACAGACCTCAGCGTGGGAGCCTCTTGTTTTAGTTTTTGCCTGTAGGCAGGGATCAGCAAAATGGAGTCGTGGTCAGCTTTTCCGAAAGGGGGGCGGGGCAGGGCCTTATATGCGTCGCGGAAGTTAGAGTAACAATGATCCAAGGTTTTACCACCCCTGGTTGCGCAATCGATATGCTGATCAAATTTAGGGAGTCTTGTTTTCAGATTAGCTTTGTTAAAATCCCCAGCTACAATGAATGCAGCCTCCGGATAAATGGTTTCCAGTTTGCAAAGAGTTAAATAAAGTTCGTTCAGAGCCATCGATGTGTCTGCTTGGGCAAAGCGAGGCGGCCATCTCTGTCGGTGCCGGATGTTAAATTTGCACAACCACGACATTCAAACGAGGCTGGATTGAGAACTAATGGGACTGTAGCGACTGTGTTGCCATCAACGTCTGGGGTGTGAACTATGTTTCTATTCAAGCTTTGATTGACATGGTAATGCCTCAATAATATTAGAGAAAAGTTGAAAAAACGGACCCTTCCGACGCTGTACGTTAAATTGTGACGTGTCATGACGTAACGTACAGAACGCATAGAGCAACTAATTCTGTGTCGTACAGTCTCTCTCCACCAGGTGTAGCGCTTCTCTCACCGTTTAAAAACAAGAAAGGGACACGGACAGGCTAGTCATTTTTTGCGTCATCATTGCAAGCCATCATGACTCAAAAGCCGCTCTTTACTTCTGAAGATAACTTTAGCGGCACCCTAAAAACCTGATTCAAATTCGACACGAACATTCAAATAGCTATGTAATAACACATTATATAAACTCCTTGTAGTGTTTTATTTACATTTTAGAGGTGATCGGTTGGACAGATCGGGTGAAAAAAGCCGTTTCCCCACACGACATATCTCTCCTTTTCACTATCACACAATAGGTTTCTCTTCCCCACCCGTCATTTAAAAAAAGACCCGACGGAGCTCATTGCCTTCTTGAATCATGCAGAGTTGGGCATCATGAAGGTCTCATCATTGATTTTAGAAATGTTGCTTTACAATGATATTAATATTACAGTTGATCTGGTTGATTGTTTTTTGGCCGCTAAAATAAGGTCAATTGTGCGGAACAACGCAATGTACAAAAGTAAGTTAGTAAACGTTACCAGTCAAAGGTTTGGACACAAAAATCAGATTGTTAGCCAGGTCGTCGCGGTGCTTCTTTAATGTAGCTAGATGAGGCGGTGCTCTAGGTCCTGTAACCGACCTGTGCCACTCCCTCCCACCATCTCTTCTCCCTTTCTCCCTTCCCCCCTTCCCCTCCCTCTCCTGGTTAGAGATTTGGAAAGGGGTGGGCCGTGTGGTGCCAAGCCCCAGATATCTGGCAGCTGATCACACAGATGGGTCGGACTGAGCCAGCTGAACTCACACACAGCTGGGAGTGATGAGGCACGGGATGCTTCCTATACACAGGATGTACTGTAGTGCACAGGCCACACCGACGCACCACAGTGGGCTACAGCAGGACAGATTCCAATAGGCGGGAGGGGAGGTAGATGGAAGCAGAGCTGAGCTGAGGGTGGAGAGAGGAAGAAGAGGGGAATCTCAGAAAGAGGGAGATGAGGAGAGAAAACAGAGGGGCTATGAGAAAGTTTGCACTCCAAAGAATGTAAAAGAAGAGAGAGAGGAAGAGGGGAAAATGGGAGGGAAAGCTAGTGCAAAGGAAAGGAAAGGAAAGGAAAGAGGTGAGAGGGATAAATGAAGGAGTCTAAACATGGAAGAGAGAGAATAGAGGGAGAAATGTTGTTCTAGAGGAGGGAGAACTCAGCATGTGAAGAAAGAAGTGGGAGTGAGAGAACATTTAGAGGGGAAAGAGGAGCGAAAGGTGAGAGTGAGAGCTCCAAAGGAGGAAAGAGGTAAGGAGTGGCTTGTGGTGAGGTACGTTAAGTTATCCAGAAATGAGAAGCTGGATGGAGAGTACAGTAAGAGCATTATAATAGGAGCAGTTGTAATGGCTGCAAACACAATTACAGACACACTGTGGAGATAATGGTTTAGGAGGAGAGGGACAGTGAGGTGATCATTATAATGACTGTAATGAGCCTGATGGAGGAAAGAAAAGACTGGTTTGTAGTAAACAGCCAGACTCCACAGAAATGCAGCTGCATTTGTAATTTTCAAAAGTATGTAGACAAAACGTTTACTTACTATTAATAGGACGTGTCCAAATGTATGATTTTGAGAAAATGTTTATCCTGAAAGCAATGTTCATGAATAAGACAGGACATATTGTCAAAACACTTGATTACACTATGCTGCCTTATCTGGAGAATTCTGAATGTACATGTATGAATTATCATTGTGACTGTGCATTTTTAAAAAGGCTCATTAAAAGCATGTGTAAGGATGTTAGGACAGTATAAGGACAATTTTGAGAAGCCCCGCTGAGGAGATGTCATTCATAGCTAGAGAGATGCATAGAGTGGATAGAGTTGCCCATTATGCTTTATTCATTTAATTTAATTAGCATATTTCCTTTCAATTACAAATGATATATTACAACTTGTGAGAGCAACATGTTTTTTATTTGCACTGATGATTTTCTTGATCCCAGACTGCAGTTCAAATCAAATCAAATGTGATGAGTTACATGCGTCGAATAGGCCTGTACTCTGGAGCGGGATCGCAGGTTGAGGTCATGGTCTGGAGGGGGATCGCAGGTTGAGGTCATGGTCTGGAGGGGGATCGCAGGTTGAGGTCATGGTCTGGAGCGGGATCGCAGGTTGAGGTCATGGTCTGGAGGGGGATCGCAGGTTGAGGTCATGGTCTGGAGGGGGATCGCAGGTGGAGGTCATGGTCTGGAGGGGGATCGCAGGTGGAGATCATGGTCTGGAGGGGGATCGCAGGTGGAGGTCATGGTCTGGAGGAGGATCGCAGGTGGAGATCATGGTCTGGAGAGGGATCGCAGGTGGAGGTCATGGTCTGGAGGGGGATTGCAGGTGGAGGTCATGGTCTGGAGGGGGATCGCAGGTGGAGGTCATGGTCTGGAGCGGGATCGCAGGTGGAGGTCATGGTCTGGGGGGGGATCGCAGGTGGAGGTCATGGTCTGGAGAGGGATCGCAGGTTGAGGTCATGGTCTGGAGGGGGATCGCAGGTGGAGGTCATGGTCTGGGGCGGGATCGCAGGTGGAGGTCATGGTCTGGGGCGGGATCGCAGGTGGAGGTCATGGTCTGGAGAGGGATCGCAGGTGGAGCTCATGGTCTGAAGCGGGATCGCAGGTGGAGGTCATAGTCTGGAGCGGGATCGCAGGTTGAGGTCATGGTCTGGAGCGGGATCGCAGGTTGAGGTCATGGTCTGGAGGGGGATCGCAGGTTGAGGTCATGGTCTGGAGGGGGATCGCAGGTGGAGGTCATGGTCTGGAGGGGGATCGCAGGTGGAGATCATGGTCTGGAGGGGGATCGCAGGTGGAGGTCATGGTCTGGAGGAGGATCGCAGGTGGAGATCATGGTCTGGAGAGGGATCGCAGGTGGAGGTCATGGTCTGGAGGGGGATCGCAGGTGGAGGTCATGGTCTGGAGGGGGATCGCAGGTGGAGGTCATGGTCTGGAGCGGGATCGCAGGTGGAGGTCATGGTCTGGGGCGGGATCGCAGGTGGAGGTCATGGTCTGGGGCGGGATCGCAGGTGGAGGTCATGGTCTGGAGAGGGATCGCAGGTTGAGGTCATGGTCTGGAGGGGGATCGCAGGTGGAGGTCATGGTCTGGGGCGGGATCGCAGGTGGAGGTCATGGTCTGGGGCGGGATCGCAGGTGGAGGTCATGGTCTGGAGAGGGATCGCAGGTGGAGCTCATGGTCTGAAGCGGGATCGCAGGTGGAGGTCATAGTCTGGAGCGGGATCGCAGGTGGAGGTCATGGTCTGGAGCGGGATCGCAGGTGGAGGTCATGGTCTGGAGCGGGATCGTAGGTGGAGGTCATGGTCTGGAGCGGGATCGCAGGTGGAGGTCATGGTTTGGAGCGGGATCGCAGGTGGAGGTCATGGTCTGGAGAGGGATCGCAGGTGGAGGTCATGGTCTGGAGCGGGATCGCAGGTGGAGGTCATGGTCTGGAGAGGGATCGCAGGTGGAGGTCATGGTCTGGAGCGGGATCGCAGGTGGAGGTCATGGTCTGGAGCGGGATCGCAGGTGGAGGTCATGGTCTGGAGTGGGATCGCAGGTGGAGGTCATGGTCTTGGGCGGGATCGCAGGTGGAGGTCATGGTCTGGGGCAGTGTGTCACAGCATCATCGGGCTGTGCTTGTTGTCATTGCTTGTTGTCATTGCACTACTTCCGGCGCCGACAGAGATGGCCGCCTCGCTTCGCGTTCCTAGGGAACTATGCAGTTTTTTGTTTTTTTTACGTGTTATTTCTTACATTAGTACCCCAGGTCATCTTAGGTTTCATTACATACAGTCGAGAAGAACTACTGAATATAAGATCAGCGTCAACTCACCATCAGTACGACCAAGAATATGTTTTTCGCGACGCGGATCCTGTGTTCTGCCTTTCAAACAGGACAGCGGAATGGATCCCATGCTGCGACCCCAAAAAACGACTCTGAAAAAGAGGGAAACGAGGCGGTCTCCTGGTCAGACTCCGGAGACGGGCACACCGTGCACCACTCCCTAGCATTCTTCTTGCCAATGTCCAGTCTCTTGACAACAAGGTTGATGAAATCCGAGCAAGGGTAGCATTCCAGAGGGACATCAGAGACTGTAACGTTCTTTGCTTCACGGAAACATGGCTCACTGGAGAGACGCTATCCGATGCGGTGCAGCCAACGGGTTTCTCCACGCATCTCGCCGACAGAAACAGACATCTTTCTGGTAAGAAGAGGGGCGGGGGCGTATGCCTTATGGCTAACGAGACATGGTGTGATGTAAGGAACATACAGGAACTCAAATCCTTCTGTTCACCTGATTTAGAATTCCTCACAATCAAATGGAGACCGCATTACCTACCAAGAGAATTCTCTTCGATTATAATCACAGCCGTATATATCCCCCCCCAAGCAGACACATCGATAGCTCTGAACTAACTTTATTTAACTCTTTGCAAACTGGAAACCATTTATCCGGAGGCTGCATTCATTGTTGCTGGGGATTTTAACAAGGCTAATCTGAAAACAAGACTCCCTAAATTTTATCAGCATATCGATTGCGCAACCAGGGGTGGAAAAACCTTGGATCATTGTTACTCTAACTTCCGCGACGCATATAAGGCCCTGCCCCGCCCCCCTTTTGGAAAAGCTGACCACGACTCCATTTTGTTGATCCCTGCCTACAGACAGAAACTAAAACAAGAGGCTCCCACGCTGAGGTCTGTCCAACGCTGGTCCGACCAAGCTGACTCCACACTCCAAGACTGCTTCCATCACGTGGACTGGGATATGTTTCGTATTGCGTCAGTTTCCAATATTGACGAATACGCTGATTCGGTGTGCGAGTTCATTAGAACGTGCGTTGAAGAGGTCGTTCCCATAGCAACGATTAAAACATTCCCTAACCAGAAACCGTGGATTGATGGCAGCATTCGCGTGAAACTGAAAGCGCGAATCACTGCATTTAATCAGGGCAAGGTGTCTGGTAACATGACCGAATACAAACGGTGCAGCTATTCCCTCCGCAAGGCTATCAAACAAGCTAAGCATCAGTACAGAGACAAAGTAGAATCTCAATTCAACGGCTCAGACACAAGAGGCATGTGGCAGGGTTTACACTCAATCACGGACTACAGGAAAAAATCCAGCCCTGTCACGGACCAGGATGTCTTGCTCCCAGGCAGACTAAATAACTTTTTTGCCCACTTTGAGGACAATACAGTGCCACTGACACGGCCTGCAACGGAAACGTGCGGTCTCTCCTTCACTGCAGCCGAGGTGAGTAAGACATTTAAACGTGTTAACCCTCGCAAGGCTGCAGGCCTAGACGGCATCCCCAGCCGCGCCCTCAGAGCATGCGCAGACCAGCTGGCCGGTGTGTTTACGGACATATTCAATCAATCCCTATACCAGTCTGCTGTTCCCACATGCTTCAAGAGGGCCACCATTGTTCCTGTTCCCAAGAAAGCTAAGGTAACTGAGCTAAACGACTACCGCCCCGTAGCACTCACTTCCGTCATCATTAAGTGCTTTGAGAGACTAGTCAAGGACCATATCACCTCCACCCTACCTGACACCCTAGACCCACTCCAATTTGCTTACCGCCCAAATAGGTCCACAGACGATGCAATCTCAACCACACTGCACACTGCCCTAACCGATCTGGACAAGAGGAATACCTATGTGAGAATGCTGTTCATCGACTACAGCTCGGCATTCAACACCATAGTACCCTCCAAGCTGGTCATCAAGCTCGAGACCCTGGGTCTCGACCCCGCCCTGTGCAACTGGGTACCTGACGGGCCGCCCCCAGGTGGTGAGGGTAGGCAACAACATCTCCTCCCCGCTGATCCTCAACACTGGGGCCCCACAAGGGTGCGTTCTGAGCCCTCTCCTGTACTCCCTGTTCACCCATGACTGCGTGGCCACGCACGCCTCCAACTCAATCATCAAGTTTGCGACACAACAGTGGTAGGCTTGATTACCAACAACGACGAGACGGCCTACAGGGAGGAGGTGAGGGCCCTCGGAGTGTGGTGTCAGGAAAATAACCTCACACTCAACGTCAACAAAACTAAGGAGATGATTGTGGACTTCAGGAAACAGCAGAGGGAACACCTCCCTATCCACATCGATGGAACAGTAGTGGAGAGGGTAGCAAGTTTTAAGTTCCTCGGCATACACATCACAGACAAACTGAATTGGTCCACTCACACAGACAGCATCGTGAAGAAGGCGCAGCAATTTGGCTTGTCACCAAAGGCACTCACAAACTTCTACAGATGCACAATCGAGAGCATCCTGGCGGGCTGTATTACCGCCTGGTACGGCAACTGCTCCGCCCTCAACCTTAAGGCTCTCCAGAGGGTAGTGAGATCTGCACAACGCATCACCGGGGGCAAACTACCTGCCCTCCAGGACACCTACACCACCCGATGTTACAGGAAGGCCATAAAGATCATCAAGGACAACAACCACCCGAGCCACTGCCTGTTCACCCCGCTATCATCCAGAAGGCGAGGTCAGTACAGGTGCATCAAAGCTGGGACCGAGAGACTGAAAATCAGCTTCTATCTCAAGGCCATCAGACTGTTAAACAGCCACCACTAACATTGAGTGGCTGCTGCCAACACACTGACACTGACTCAACTCCAGCCACTTTAATAATGGGAATTGATGGGAAATGATGTAAATATATCACTAGCAACTTTAAACAATGCTACCTTATATAATGTTACTTCCCCTACATGATTCATCTCATATGCATACGTATATACTGTACTCTATATCATCGACTGCATCCTTATGTAATACATGTATCACTAGCCACTAACTATGCCACTTTGTTTACATACCCATCTCATATGTATATACTGTACTCGACACCATCTACTGTATCTTGCCTATGCTGCTCTGTACCATCACTCATTCATATATCCTTATGTACATATTCTTTATCCCCTTACACTGTGTATAAGACAGTAGTTTTGGAATTGTTAGTTAGATTACTTGTTGGTTATTACTGCATTGTCGGAACTAGAAGCACAAGCATTTCGCTACACTCGCATTAACATCTGCTAACCATGTGTATGTGACAAATAAAATTTGATTTGATTTGATTTGCAGGCAATCAATGTGCATTACAGGGAAGACATCCTCCTCCCTCATGTGGTACCCTTCCTGCAGGCTCATCCTGACATGACCCTTCAGCATGACAATGCCACCAGCCATATTGTTCGTTCTGTGCGTGATTTCCTGCAAGACAGGAATCTCAGCGTTCTGTCATGGCCAGCGAAGAGCCCGGATCTCAATCCCATTGAGCACGGCTGGTACCTGTTGGAACGGAGGGTGAGGGCTAGGGCCATTCCCCCCAGAAATGGCAGAACACTGACATACCACACCAGGAGTGTGGAGTTGAGAGTGTGCAGTAATATTCTATTTCTTAACATTGAGTTGACCACACTCATTTGGCAGAACAGCCGTTCAACCTCTGAATTTGAGTTTGGCAAGGAGAGGGCAGCGAGTGCAGCTTTGCACAGTTCTTCAAATGGATTTGAACCGGAAGAGTCCATATAGTTATTCATGTCACTCCAAAACTCAAATGTATTTTCAGTTGAGTCCCACCTAAACAGATGGATGTTTCTCCATTGGGAAACAATTTTATCAATTATTTGGAGCTTATACCCCAGCAGCTCAGCTACTTTAATCATTTCAGTGGTGCCTTTATTGTGCTTTAGTGTTTACTTAATACTGAACAAGGCCATGTTTTGCAAGGCTTCTAGGTTGTCTGGGAGTCTTGCTTGCAGCTCCTTGCTTAAAGCAACAATGTAGTTGATGCACTGTCTCCGAATGACCTTTTCTTCCTCTGGTGCAAGACTGAGTTGGTACACAGTGGTCTTGAAAAGGTACCCAATGTATGGTGATGGATTGAGATGTCCATCAATACCATCCTTCAGGACATTTTGCTGTTAGGGTTGACTACTCTGCTGCAAATTGATGTTAAGAGGTCTAGCAGATTGTCCAAAAACTTGACAGAATCTGTTTGCTCTCCCTCAAATGACTTCACTGCAAGTACATCAGACCGGATTGATTTCAAGAATGTCAGGTAGACATAGTTGGTCTTGTCCATGTACGTGGCGTGGAGCACATCCACCATGTAGCAATGCTCACTGGCCTTGGTCAACTCAAAGTGGAGTTTCAGTTCTTCCCACTGGCTCAATATATGAGTTTCAGCAGGCTCAATCCATAGCCAACGTATGGCACACACTTTGGTGATCTGCAGGGGTTTCTGGCCACAATTATTGGTGGCATAAACTGCTTTGTACGACTCGCGCCGTTTTGGGGAAATCGAAAACCAGTTGTAGGTTTCCCTGATTAAGTACACAACACTCCTAGGGATGGTTTCTTTGGATGCTGCACTGACAGCCAATTGTAAAGAATGGCACACACAGCGGATTAGTACCAAATTGGGCAATGCACATTCTTCCTTTAAAATCTTTTGCACCCCCTTGTGCACCCCAGCCATCACGGATACATTATCAGTGCCAATACCCTGAAGATTCTCTTCCTTAAGGTTACACTTCTCAAGAAACTCAACGACCGCCTATGCTATTGATCTGGCATCGCCCCCCTCCAATTCAACCAGCCCGAGAAATGTGGACACAACGGTTATTGTGTTAGCACTGAGATACCGAATCACCACACCCAGGTATTTCAAGACACTGACATCAGTAGACTCATCCAAAAGGAGACTGAACTTCTCATCCTCCACATCTGATGTTACCTTTTTGAGAAAATAAGGAGCCAGTACTCCCCTAATAATGTCTGTGCACTTGGTGCAGTGCATTTGGAAGTTTGTTGCTGCCACAGATTCTGAAAAGGCAGCTTTGCAAGCAATATGGTCGCATGCTAGCAGCGAACAATGCTCCGCAATGGCCATTGCCATATTAGCTTCTGCGGTTTTGCAGTTATCCACTTTCCAACTGTGGTAATGTGGACTGCGTTGCAGGGTTGTACGGTTTTCATGTATTTATATGCTTCGCTGTCGCACGTTTTTTGAAGTCATATATTTTTGCAAGCATATCTGATTTGCTGTACTCAGAGTACCCGACAATCACCCCCAATTACTGGCTTCAGACACCCTTTAAATTCAGGTACAGACTCTCACTCTTTTCTGTACTTCTGGCTGTACAATTTTGATTGAGACATGTTGATGGATGTTGTAAGTTCTGTTCAAGATCAATCATTGGTGACCAACTACATTCCTTGAGTTTGTCTCGTCGAAGGCATACTACTGCTGCTGCTACAGTCAGCCAACAATGATTTGCAGTTTGCTGAAATTGCTGCTAGCCTGCTGCTGCCTGTGCACGAGCTGAGTGCCTGCTGCTGACATCACTCACAATGCACATTTGCAGCCAGGCACGTGTGTTGTGACTTAGTGTGTGACACAGAAAATCGTTTTTGTGTCATTTAGAGGGAAAATGCGTGCATTTTAGCATTTGAGTCACTTTTCAAAAGTTGCTAAAAGCATCCAAATACATATTTAAAAGTAGTTAAATTTGTTGCTAGGTGCTGTTTGAAAAACAAGTTGCCTGGGTAGTCTGAAAAGTTGCTAAATCTAGCAACAAAATTGTTAAGTTGGCATCACTGTGTACAGTATGTCTAAGGCTGTGCATTCCGTTCTAAATTGAAGTGTAAATTCGGAAATTGGCAATTACAGTAATATTTTATTTTGTCTGCAGTCACATTTAAATGTTAGTTGATATCCAATTTCCGTTTTCATAAAGTTTTCCAGCACAAAATCCATTCCAGCTCAGAATATGCCTGTAATTTTCTTGTTGCCCTCGAGTCGACAAATAAGCAAATCCATTCCAGATGGACTGAGTCATAACATCTCAGTCATAGCACTTTGTATCACACTGAAACATTGTTGTTTGCTGTTGCTTATCTCCTGGGACTTTGACTTCTGGAGGGGGGGTTGAGACCTGTGTTTTATTTTGTCACATAATAGAACATCACCAGCACAAATGTCAGGAGAGATTGGGACTGACATTCTGTCTGCCAATGAGTAGGAGGGGAGGCGGCACATTAAAAAGCACTAAAGGTTAGGAGTCAACTGGGGAATACTGAGAAAACAAACATACTGGAACAGCTAGCTGCTTGCTGCTGTTGAGCGGACACTGGGAGAGAGAGACTGGAGGGAGAGGGAGATGGAGAAAAAAAGAGAGAAAGAGCGTGGGGGGGAGAGATGTGTCATTCAAGTGCTGTTACATTTTGCAGCCTTGCTATGCTGTGATCAGCAGGGCCCAGAGGGGATGTCCTGGGGTGGCTGTTGTTGAAAGGTCCAGTAATTGCACAAGGGGCCTCATTTGCAGCTTCAGTTGATGGATACGGTGAGGTCGGCGGCTGGGTAAGCAATGGTTATTATCAAAGGCCGATTTACTCACAAATAAACCTTGATGAAGCCCAAGTTCAACATACAACAGATAGCTCCAACAACCAGAGTGACACAGGCTATTAACTGAAAATTGACAAACAGTTGTCACCAACTGTAATTACCAATGTAGCCAAGATACACAAGCAACAGCCTCTGATGGCAGCATATTTCATAGCTATCATCTGACAAAATGACACACTGCTCAACTGAGCTTAGCCTTAAAATGATGTAGCATCCACAGTTACACGTGACAGGTGGCACTAAAAGACCAATACATGGACACATTTCATCCAAATAGTTTGCAACGCAAACTCCATAGCTTTTCACAATGGATTTATAAATTCTTACAATGATCATAGCTATTCCGAGCCACAAGTGTGAAGTAGCTGGAAAACTAATCAGATTAGTAACTTTCAAATCACTGACATCAGAAATATAACACAACGTCAATTTGGCTTTAAATATACTTATGTATCAAAAGAAAAAAAGTATAAATAATTTCAAATTCCTTATATTAACTAGATTTTTTTTTTTTACGGATCGCCAGGGACACACTCCAACACTCAGACATAATTTACAAACAAAGCATTTGTGTTTAGTGAATCCTCCAGATCAGAGGCAGGGGATGACCGGGGATATTCTCTTGATAAGAGCATGAATTGGACCATTTTCCTGTCCTGCTAAGCATTCCAAATGTAATGATTACTTTTGGGTATCAGGGAAAATGTATGGAGTAAAAAGTACACTACTTGGCCATAAGTATGTGGAAACCTGCTTGTTGAACATCTCATTCCAATATCACAGGCATTAATATGGAGCTGGTCACCCCTTTGCTGCTATAACAGGCTTTCCACTAGATGTTGGAACAAGATTCCATTCACTGATGTTTGGCGATTAGGCCTGGCACTCAGTCAGCTTTCCAATTAATTCCAAAGGTGTTCGATGGAGTGCAGGCCAGTCAAGTTCTTCCACAAAAACAAACTATTTCTGTATGGACCTCGCTTTGTGCACAGGGGCATTGTCATGCTGAAACAGGAAAGGGCCTTCCCCAAACTGTTGCCACAAAGTTGGAAGAACAGAATCGTCTAGAATGTCCTTATATGCTATAGCGTCACAGGATTTCCCTTCACTGGAACTAAGGGGCCTAGACAGATCCATGAAAAACAGCCCCAGACCATTATTCTTCCACCACAAAACTTTACAGTTGGCACTATGCATTCGGGAAGGTAGAGTATCCTTGCATCTGCCAAACCCAATTATGTCAATCGGTCTGCCAGATGTCTGTCGGACTTCTTCTCCAAAGTCCAGTGGCAGTAACCTTTACACCACTCCAGCCAATGCTTGGCATTGCGAATGATAATCTTAGGCTTCTGTAAGGCTGCTCGGCCATGGAAACCCATATCATGAAGCTCCCGACTAACAGTTCTTGTGCTGACTTTGCTTCCAGAGGAAGTTTGGAACTAGGTAGTGAGTGTTGTAACCAAGGTCAGACGATTCAGCAATCCAAGGTTCCGTTCTGTGAGCTTTTGTGGCCTACCACTTCGCAGTTGAGCTGTTGTTGCTCCTGGACGTTTCCACTTCACAATAACAGCACTTATAGTTGACTGGGGTAGCTCTAGCAGGGCATAAATTTGACCAACTGACTTGTTGAAATGGTGGCATCCTATGACGGTGCCATGTTGAAAGTCACTGAGCTCTTAAGTAAGGGCCATAGTATTACCAAAGTTTGTCTATGGAGAATGCATTGCTGTGTGCTCGATTTTATACACCTGTCAGCAACAGGTGTGGCTGAAATGGCCGAATCCATGAATTTGAAGTGGTTTCCACATACTTTTGGCCATGTAGTGTGTGACCAGACCTTCTTAAATAGTATTTGGGTACACCTGACCTATACAAAGTTCCTCCTCATTGGTTTAGCCATTGCACAGTATACTGGCGCAAATGGTTTGTGACCAATTACATAAATTAAGGAGTTGGGGACATTTTACCCTGAATGCTTTGTGGATGTCAACAATTACACATTTGATGATTGTCCATCAGTACTCAGAAGTGTTTTATTTCATTTATAACTGGTTGGGATATTATTAAATATAGGCATGCACCTTGTTTGATTTACAGAGACCAAAAAAGTCAGGGGAAAATGCTTGAATGGAGGAAACAGACTCAATCCCCTCTCATTAATCTCTGTTTGAAAACTCTATCAGACAGGATCAATATGTGACAGAAGTTAAGAATTCCTTCCAGTGTTCTTGACATTTATTTTGGGCTGGGCCGAGCACCATTTCACCACAGCACCACAGCCTGAATGTAGAACAGCCCAGCTCCATGTAAGGAGATGCTAAGTCACTAATAACACCATTCAATGCCCGCCACTTGTTACTGATGGATGGAAACGGAAAAAGGGACAATATTTTGAATGTTGTGTCTTGTCAATGTGTTACATCCATGCCTCTGAATTAAACATATACTGTATATGTAATATGTATGTTAAAAGTATTTTGACATCTGTTAAAAAATACACAAATTGTACCCATCATAGCTTATTGTGCATGCTAAGATTCTGTATGTTAAAAGAATAGCTCCTCCAAATTGCAAAATTACACACTGGTTTCCTTACCCTGTAAGCAGTCTATGGACAAGGTATGACAGCAATCCATGGAACGAACTCTTTAAGTCTAAATCGCAGCATGCGTTCATGCACTATTCATTAATAAGCAGCCAAACCAACCCTCCCTACAGAAACCAACCCTCCCTACAGAAACCAACCCTCCCTACAGAAACCAACCCTCCCTACAGAAACCAACCCTCCCTACAGAAACCAACCCTCCCTACAAAATACACACAGCAACCATAATGCTCTCTCTAAACAGACCCAGTGGTAAGCCAAGAGGCCAAGGCAACCTGAATTTATTACCTACAATAGCATCTATGGCTTTAATTTTACACCCTACATTTATACTGCATAAATTCATTTCAATGTATAATTTATAAACACTTAAAAAACATTACTCTGAGAAGACGTTCATTGTAAATGGTGTAACATTTCAATTGAATAAGAAACAAGCTATGCAGCATTATATAACTGTCCCGCAGGGTAGTTTATCATAGTAAGTGTTACCGTATGCTTATTGTCTGGTCCCTGTGTCAACAAATAACATGAATAAAAAGAACACTGGAATATATCATCCAACCATGCTTGGGCTTAAAGGGCTTTTCTAAAGGTCTATATATTTTCAGTACATTAAAAGAAGGAGAATTCTAACACACTTAATAAAACCACAGCTTTAAAACAGGCCTGAGTAATGAAGGAACTAATCCCAGCGCTGTGAATGATCTTAAAAATCTGCCCAGATTTGTCTTTATTTAGGCCAAACACCTAAATACCACCCCAAGAGGAGACATTAGTTGGATGCACAAGACTTTATCAAGTTACGTTGACAAAGACCCTGTCTGTCTGTGTTTGTCAAATACTGTATTTGCATTTGATTGAATTCATGTTTTTTACAACAACATATGATAATCATTCAGATACATATTTATTGGCTAGCCATAAGTCACATATTTATATTTTTTGTTGATGATGTCAATTTCACTCTTCATCATGCATCCCACTTTATCATATTTATGATAATGATTCCGGCATAAACCTGGACTACTATTTACTTGCGCATAGAAGCTATAAGGTCAAACCCATAGTTACATTATGAAAATCCCCTGCTTATATCATGTGATCTCCAGACCTCTTAGTGTGTTCTGTATGTATCAAAGCTTATTTTTGCTTGAGGATCAACCCTTCGATATGACCGAACACTGATTTGAATCAATGGCAATTGAACTGTGAAAGCAATAGGAAAAAAGTGTAATCATATGGCACAAATAATGAAAGACATAGGCAATCATAGCCAGACTAAAGCGCTCTTGTCAGTGGTGTGATGGGTCTGACAGAGTGCTGTGCATGTACCCTGTAATCCTATGACCCTATGATCCTGTGGATCAATGAGTCACAACTAGCCTGTGTCTGAGAGGACAACGGGACAGTGGAGAGGCTCTGGGGGTGATTTTGGAGCCTCTCTGGATGATAGTTCACTCAGCCGGACTCTTGGGCTTTCCCACATGACACTTTTGGCCAGACTTATTGTGACAGATTGATGCTTGTCCGCTACTGCCCCCCAAAAATATAACCGATGCAGCTATGGAACACAGCTTCATTGATATGTAATGTAATTGGAGGATGATACATTGTTTGAGCTGCACTTTGTCTTTACAGGAGTGCTAGCAGCCGTAGTGAAACTCTGACTCCAACCAACTATGGCAACTGCTTGGCATCTCACCGTAAGGCGCTACAGCGGGCAGTGTGTATGGCCCACTGGGGCCAAGCATCCTGACATCCAGGACCTATGTACTTGGTGGTGTCAGAGGAAGGACCCCAAAAAATTGTCAAAGACTCCAGTCAGAGCGCCAAGTCTTGGACCAAAAGGCTCATTAACAGCTACGACCCCCAAGCCCCTCCCCCTCCTTAAATGGCCAACCGGACTATTTACATTGACCCCCCCCTCCCCTTGTTTTTACACTGCTGCTACTCGCTGTGTACAGTATTATCTATGCATAAACACTTTACAAATTACCTCAACTAACCTGTAACCCCGCACATTGACTCGGTACCAGTACCCCCTGTATATAGCCTCGTTATTGTTATGTACGTTTCTTGTGTACCTGATTTGATTTGACAAACAGTGCCAGCTGCCAACTTCTGCTAACTATCCTGTAAATAATCCAGCTTTCCACAGCCAATGTAAAATAGTGTTTCACTCAAAGACCACAATACTTGACTACAGACTTCCAAAGACTTGAAAATTGAAGAATTGTTTGTCTGACTGTCAGAACTCTCCCATCTTTCTCAAGGAAATGTATTTTCCTCCCATCTCTTTTGATGTGGTAGTTGAAATCACTTCAACTTTGGAACTGCAGCATCTTGCTTCTTACATCATTTTAATCTACATTCAAACAGAAAAGTATGTTTTAAAAAAATCACAGCACATAAAAACTCTCCCTCTCATTATAGGACCAATGTAACAGTTACGACGACCATACCTGGTCCCTACAAAGTACAAACAGGAGGCATACTGATCCAAACAGTGCTTCTGGAAGACGATTGAGGCAGGGGGCTGTAGTGTAGTGACAGGAGGACGGATGGGGGGAGAGAGAAAAGGGGGCTGCGATGCACAAACAAATACCTCTTTAGCATTCTACACAGCACTCCTCTGCAGCGTGTTTAGTTTCCAGGCAGCACTGCATTATTAATATACACATATCCCCGGGCCTCCCTCCCACCCCTGGAGCATAGGGGAGAGGGTGGGGACAGAGAGAGGGGGGGGGGAGATAGGAAGAGAGAGGGGGAGACACAAGAGGAAGAGAATGAACGAGAGAGAAATTAAGAGGGTGGAAAGGAAAGAGAGGGAATGAGAGGGATGGAGGAAGTAGACAGAGAGAAGTGGTGTAGAGGTGCTGGGAGGGTGGATTGGGAGCATTCTCTCTCTCTCTCTCTCTCTCTCTCTCTCTCTGTGTGTGTGTAATTAACAAAGTCAGACGTGTTTGGAACGCCAAGAACCTGGCAGTCGGTGCACAGAGAGAGAGATAAAGATTCCAATTTCCCCAGCCACTGACATCATAAGGAACACTCTGTCGCCACTCACAGATTGGCATCAAGTATGCCTGACGTTGCATCCCAGACTGCACCTCCACAGCCCAAGGAAAATGCTAAGAGTTAACCTGTGGCAGCCCAAAAGAGGTTCTGAAGCTAGCACATTCCCAACCATGCTCTTTTAATACCTGCTTATTAGGGACATAATTTCCTATTCAACGTAGCCCGGTCCCAAGTAATGAATTCTTGGTGGGTCCAAACTCTGCGGGTTGGCCCCTCTGTGATCTGGTGTCTGTACATTAAGTAGTCAGTAGTGCACAGGGGGTGAGAGGTCACTCTGGCATAAAACTCTGACCATACGGCTCCACAGGGAGCATTCTGGAGCACTCCCTGTTCTATCTTCTTTAAATAAAACTCTGCAACCTTAGTTTGTTTTTTCTCTCTCTCCAGCATTGGACTACAGCTCAATTTATTCTCATTTTGCTTGGCAATGCAATTGTTTAGCAAACCCACAGAGGATATCGATACCCATTATCTTTTGCGTTTTATTCCATTTGAGTGAACGAAAACAACAACTACAAATATTTGAGGTGGGAGACTGATGCTGTTAAGTGTCTCTGGTGGGTGACTTGACCAATCAAGCGGTTGAGCTGACACCTTTTCACTCACACTGCAGTGGTGAAGCGAGACAGGCAGAGATGGTGAGAGGGAGAGTGACATCTTTTCAAGAGTCAAATTGGATTTGCTTAAGGGGGACTTTGCAGGGTTGTACATAGACTCCACAGTAACACTGACTCACATCCCCTACAGCTGGGTAGCTACAATACCACTGTGGTGTCTTGTATATGACTTTAAAAAGCATGGAACCAGTAGGGGTAAAAGGTCAGCGGCTCCATGCAGTCCTTCTTAACACCTTCAGAGTTCACACTGCTATCTATCCATTGCCATAGCACACTACAGCTTTGGTGACAATGCAATCACCAAGTGCTGTTGGCTGTCTGTCCACCACTTAGGCCTCAGTGTCAAAGATTCATTTTAGTCTTCTTAAACCAGACACATATGGGGGAATTCCGACCCGAGTTAAGCGCAAGCAAATGTAACTTTTTATGCACTTTTTTCTCTGTGTATTCTGAACTTGAACTTAAGCATGAGAATGGCATGCTATTCACCCACTATTCATTTGGGTTGGAGTTAAAACATAAATGAAGGTGTGGCGGAGGTGTGTCTACAGATAAGCAGTGTTCTGACCTTGACTTAATTCCCGCAACCTGTCAGTTCCAAATGGAATAAAACCAGTTTTTTTCAATTTAAGCACCATTCTCAATGCACTGTAATCTCTTTTACCTCAGGATCGCTGGAGACAACTGGAAAAACTGAAAAACTGGCATCCAACTGAAGCATATCAACAAACTCAGCAAAAAAAGAAACGTCCTCTCACTGTCAACTGCGTTTATTTTCAGAAAACTTAACATGTGTAAATATTTGTTTGAACACAACAAGATTCAACAACTGAGACAAACTGAACAAGTTCCACAGACGTGACTAACAGAAATGGAATAATGTGTCACTGAACAAATGGGGGTCAAAATCAAAAATAACAGTCAGTATGTGGTGTAGCCACCAGCTGCATTAAGTACTGCAGTGCATCTCCTCCTCATGGACTGCACCAGATTTGTCAGTTCTTGCTGTGAGATGTTACCCCACTCTTCCACCAAGGCACCTGCAAGTTCCCAGACCTTTCTGGGGGGAATGGCCCTAGCCCTCACCCTCCGATCCAACACATCCCAGACGTGCTCAATGGGATTGAGATCCGAGTTCTTCGCTTGCCATGGCAAAACACTGACATTCCTGTCTTGCAGGAAATCATGCACTGCACAAGCAGTATGGCTGGTAGCATTGTCATGCTGGAGGGTCATGTCAGTATGAGCCTGCAGGAAGGGTACCACATGTGGGAGGAGGATGGCTTCCCTGTAACGCAAAGCGCTGAAATTGCCTGCAATGACAACAAGCTCAGTACGATGATGATGTGACATTCCACCCCAGACCATGAAGGACCCTCCACCTCCAAACCGATCCCTGACGTTGTTGCCGGTGATGTGAGGACCTGCCTTACAACAGGCCTACAAGCCCTTAGTCCAGCCTTTCTCAACCTTTTGCAGACAGTCTGAGCACTGATGGAGGGATTGTGCATTCCTGGTGTAACTCAGGCAGTTGTTGTTGCCATCCTGTACCTGTCCCACAGGTGTGATGTTCGGATGTACCGATCCTGTGCAGGTGTTGTTACACGTGGTCTGCCACTGCGAGGATGATCAGCTGTCCGTCCTGTCTCCCTTTAGCGCTGTCTTAGGCGTTTTACAGTACGGACATTGCAATTTATTGCCCTGGCCACATCTGCAGTCCTCATGCCTCCTTGTAGCATGCCTATGGCATGTTCACGCAGATGAGCAGGGATCCTGGGCATCTTTCTTTTAGTGTTTTTTAGAGTAAGTAGAAATGCCTCTTTATAGTGTCCTAAGTTTTCATAACTGTGACCTTAATTGCCTACCATCTGTAAACTGTTAGTGTCTTAACGACTGTTCCACAGGTACATGGTCATTAATTGTTTGTGGTTCATTGAACAAGCATGATAAACAGTGTTTAAACCCTTTACAATGAAGATCTGTGAAGTTATTTTGATTTTTACGAATGAAGTTCATGAAATGCTAGGCTTATAAGTTGCAGGGAGGACATTTGTAGACCCAACTATAGGCTTCTGTAGCCAATCGCAAATGACAGTATAACCTACTGAGTTGATTTATGATTTCTAGAATGTACAGTATTGATTATACGTCCAGAATTTTCTGTATTTTTTTATAATTTGTATCGTGTTAAATATTAGCCACTATCGGTAGGCACCGTCAGTTATAACTGTTAGTTTCCTTACATTTTGCATCATTCCATTACATCATTGGTTTACTTTTTCTGTGGTTGTTCCTGAGGATCACTAGCATTAGCGGATCATATTAGGTTAACACATTACAAGTAGTGCAATAACTTAGGACATGAAGCCTATTCGTGTGACGCCCTGATCTGTTTCACCTGTCCTTGTGCTTGTCTCCACCCCCTTCCAGGTGTCGCTTATTATCCCCGGTGTATTTATCCCTGTGTTTCCTGTCTCTCTGTGCCAGTTTGTCTTGTTTTGCCAAGTCAACCAGCGGTTTTCCTAGCTCCTGTTTTTCCCAGCCTCTGTTTTTTCCTAGCCTTCCTGGTTTTGAACCTTGCCCGCCCTGATGCCGAATCCACCTGCCTGACCACTCTGCCTGTTCTAACCTCGAGCCTGCCTATCCCCTTGTACTCGGACCTGATCACTGAACCCGACTGTCCTGACCTCGACCCTGCCTATCGCCTGGTACTGTTTGGACTCTGACCTAGTTTATGAACTCTCGCCTGTCCCCGAACTGCCTTTTGCCTACCCCTTTTGTTAATAAATATCGGAGTTCAACCATCTGCCTCCTGTGTCTGCATTTGGGTCTTGCCTTGTGCCGTTATAATTTGAATCATTATGGAACGCAGACCATACGTAGCAATTTAAACCTGAAGCCTGGCACGCGGTTCACAACACGATGACTGGGCCGTTTCCATTACAATTCCATAATTTGAGGATTATTAGAGTAGATTTATAACTATTGTTCAACCTCTATTGTACACTTTTCTCACTTTCCAATAGTTCATTGACTGAACAATTGAATATGGCAACTTTCAGGATGAATCAAACGACTGAATGTTTGATTCCCATATTTTGTGCTTAAAGAACCTGTTTTACTCATAAATGTCCAAACCCTATATAACATAAAATATCTGAGTATTTGTTACGGTTTTCTTGCGGTGAAGGAGAGTCGGACCAAAATGCAGCGTGGTATTCTTGATACATGTTTAATGACGATGAAAAAACCGTAACGAGAAAACCTAACAGCTGGTGCACAAACAAACACAGAGACAGGAACAATCACCCACCCCACTCAAAGAATATGGCTGCCTAAATATGGTTCCCAATCAGAGACAACAATAAACACCTGTCTTTGATTGAGAACCACTCCAGACAGCCATAGACTATGCTAGAAAACCCCACTAAGACACAATCCCAATACCTACGAAAAACCCCAAGACAAAACACACCACACAAAAAACCCATGTCACACCCTGGCCTGACAAAATTAATAAAGAAAACAGAAAATACTAAGACCAGGGCATGACAGTATTTTTCAATCTACCAATTGGTGCTGAAAAGAAGACGAATATGCATGTATTTACATGGCTTTCTTTCATTGATCACTAATATTCTGATTTGTCGTCTCCATATCCTCATATATTCTTATTAATTCTTATTAAAGGTGCACCAAATTTAAAGGGATGGCTTTAGATAAAGCTGCACATGTAAAATGGAGCCCTCAATATTAATTGCAAGACCTACAGTATTTACAGTAAGTAGTGAAACATTGAAGCATGAAAATGTGGGCTGTCTGAAGGAACATGACTTTGCTGAGGGGTGGTACATACAGTACCAGTCAAACATTTGTACACACCTACTTAAATCAAGGGTTTTTCTTTATTTTTACTATTTTCTACATTGTAGAAAAATATTGAAGACATCAAAACTACAAAATAACATAGTTGTGTGGGTCATTGTCCTGTAGAAAAACAAAATGATAGTCCCACTAAGCGCAAACGAGATTGGATGGCTTATCGCTGCAGAATACTGTGGTAGCCATGCTGATTAAGTGTGCCTTGAGTTCTAAATAAATCACTGACAGTGTCACCAGCAGAGCACCCCACACCATCACACCTCCTCCTCCATGCTTCACAATGGGAACCACACATGCGGAGATCGTCCACTTACCTACTCTACGTCTCTAAGACACAGCGTTTGGAAACAGAACATTTCAAATGTGTACTTATCAGACCAAAGGACAGATTTCCACCAGTCTAATATCCATTCCTCATGTTTCTTGGCCCAAGCAAGTCTCTTCTTATTATTGGTGTCCTTTAGTAGTGGGTTCTTTGCAGAAATTCAACCATGAAGGCATGATTCATGCAGTCTCCACTGAACAGTTGATGTTGAGATGTGTCTGTTAATTGGAGGCTTGTAACTCTAATGAACTTATCCTCTGCAACAGAGGTAACTCTGAGTTCATGAGAGCCAGTTTCATCATAGCGCTTCATGGTTTTTGCGACTGCACTTGAAGAAACTTTCAAAGTTCTTAAAATTCTCCGCATTGACTGACCTTCATGCCTTAAAGTAATGATGGACTGTCGTTTCTCTTTGCTTATTTGACCTGTTCTTGCCTTAATATGGACTTAGTCTTTTACCTAATAGGGATATCTTCTATATACCACCCCTACCTTGGCACAACATAACAGACTGGCTCAAAAGAATTAAGAAGGAAAGAAATTCCACAAATGAACTTCTAACAGGGCACACCTGTTAATTGAAATGTAATCCAGGTGACTACCTCATGAATCTGGTTGAGAGAATGCCCCGAGTGTGCAAAGCTGTCGTCAAGGCAAAGGAATCTCAAATATAACATATATTTTGATTTGTTTAACACTTTTTGGTTACTACTTGATTCCATATGTGTTATTTCATAGTTTTGATGTCTTCACTATTATTGTACAATATAGAAAATCATTTAGAATAAAGGAAAACCCTGGTACTGGTATTTGACTGGTACTGTAACCTTTCCATGGTCATTAGCCTATCATGATCATCAATGCCTGACTGACAACCAATTCTCAGGCTGAAGTCCAATGGGGAGATCATTTTAATTGTTGCTTCACCTCGTACTACGTCTCAGCCTTGACAGTGTAATGCAGTGCCTCACTAATGTCATTCTTGTTTATCTTCATCGCCTGTCAATGGGACAAGCTTATGATAATTTTAAATGCCGTTTTGGGTCTGCAAATCATAGCTCAGTGAATATATTTTGACAGAGAAACATTCTGTGTTTAACCTGTTTACAGTAACCTATGTGGTTAAGCATTCTCCTAGAAAATAATGGCAAATGTTACCAGCTTGTGCTGAGAGGACTACTGATTGGATGGAGTACAGTGGAGTAGAGTCCCCTGCCCAACAGTAGGCTAAATGGAGAGACATGCCTTTATCTTCGAGACATAAAATAATCCATAAACATTAGCCTTTGTGTCAATCTGCTTATGCTACTTAAAGGATGACTCAGCGATGCACAAAGTCAACAGAATTAGTGGTCAATTTCCGCAAAAACTAAGAGCGTTAAAGTGAAAGGTTAAACTCCAGTAGGTACTTCGTTGTATCAGTGTGACGTGTACCCATGCACATGCACAGTTACTATGTGTGACCATGTGACAGCAAAGTCTTGCGTCGCGGTCATCGCATTACCTGATGCTATGTCATAACGCTGAGTCTACCTTAAACCCTTCTCTGAAACAATTATAGCATTGACTTCTATACATGCCAGGAACATAAACTAATGTGGTTAGAGTGTCCGCCATGAGATTGGAAGGTTGGGAGTTTGATCCCCGGCCGAGTCATACCAAAGACTGTAAAAATGTGACACAATGCCACTCTGCTTGGCACTTAGCGTTAACGGATACAGTGGGGAGAACAAGTATTTGATACACTGCCGATTTTGTAGGTTTTCCTACTTACAAAGCATGTAGAGGTCTGTAATTTGTGAGAGACGGAATCTAAAACAAAAATCCAAAAAATCACAAGTCATATCAAGTAATTCATTAGCATTTTATTGCATGACAAGTATTTGATACATCAGAAAAGTAGAACTTAATATTTGGTACATACGTTTCCTGTAGTTCTTGACCACGTTTGCACACACTGTAGCAGGGATTTTGGCCCACTCCTCCATACAGACCTTCTCCAGATCCTTCAGGTTTCGGGGCTGTCGCTGGGCAATACGGACTTTCAGCTCCCTCTAAAGATTTTATATTAGGTTCAGGTCTGGAGACTGGCTAGGCCACTCCAGGACCTTGAGATGCTTCTTACGGAGCCACTCCTTAGTTTCCCTGGCTGTGTGTTTCGGGTCATTGTCATGCTGGAATACACAGCCACGACCCATCTTCAATGCTCTTACTGAGGGAAGGAGGTTGTTGGCCAAGATCTCGTGATACATGGCCCCATCCATCCTCCCTTCAATACGGTCTCATCAGACCACATGACCTTCTCCCATTACTCCTCTGGATCATCCAGATGGTCATTGGCAAACTTCAGACGGGCCTGGACATGCGCTGGCTTGAGCAGGGGGACCTTGCATGCGCTGCAGGATTTTAATCCATGACGGCGTAGTGTGTTACTAATGGTTTTCTTTGAGACTGTGGTTCCAGCTCTCATCAGGTCATTGACCAGGTCCTGCCGTGTAGTTCTGGGCTGATCCTTCACCTTCCTCATGATCATTGATGCCCCACGAGGTGAGATCTTGCATGGAGCCCCAGACCGAGGGTGATTGACCGTCATCTTGAACTTCTTCCATTTTCTAATAATTGCGAGAACAGTTGTTGCCTTCTCACCAAGCTGCTTGCCTATTGTCCTGTAGCCCATCCCAGCCTTGTGCAGGTCTACAATTTAACCTTGATGTCCTTACACAGCTCTCTGGTCTTGGCCATTGTGGAAAGGTTGGAGTCTGTTTGATTGAGTGTGTGGACAGGTGTCTTTTATACAGGTAACGAGTTCAAACAGGTGCAGTTAATACAGGTAATGAGTGGAGAACAGGGGGGATTCTTAAAGAAAAACTAACAGGTCTGTGACCATTCTTACTGGATGGTAGGTGATCAAATACTTATGTCATGCAATAAAATGCTAATTAATTACTTAAAATCATACAATGTGATTTTCTGGATTTTTGTTTTAGATTCCGTCTCTCACAGTTGAAGTGTACCTATGATAAAAAGTACAGACCTCTACATGCTTTGTAAGTAGGAAAACCTGCAAAATCGGCAGTGTATCAAATACTTGTTCTCCCCACTGTATACTGTAAATAATGATGACATGGTCATTTTCTGGCCCAAACAATGGGAGTTGTTTTGGAAGGCAGGCATTCTGCTTATCGATGTATACCCTTGTGGACAGATTTTCTGCCCATAAGAAGATATATTGGGCGTGAGGCCCTGCGAGGTGGTGTACTTGTACATCAAGCTGCCTCACACCAAGGCATGTGCAAGGCTACTTACATAAAACAGCCTTCATACTTTCAGGATTTGACAGGGGCCTATACTGTTAGCTCTGGGTTTCCTGATGAAGCACAGAGCGGTAGCATAAAGTAATGAACACACTAATAGCTGCATCCACTCATCACTTTAATTGCAGCGAGACAAAGTCCCACTGATGGTGCACCCAGATTGAGCCCTCAAAGTTCTCCAGCATGGTAGATTCATCTAGGCCCACCAATGAATAATCAACCTCTCATAATCCACATTCCAGAGATAAAGACACTATTTTAAGTATTTAGATGTTGAATATTCCATCAAAAGCAATTTTTTTGGGGCACCTGTACAGTATTCATGTCTTCCAACAGCCATCTGAGTAAATAATAATAATAATAATAATAATATATGCCATTTAGCTGACGCTTTTATCCAAAGCGACTTACAGTCATGTGTGCATACATTCTACGTATGGGTGGTCCCGGGAATCGAACCCACTACCCTGGCGTTACAAGCGCCATGCTCTACCAACTGAGCCACAGAAGGACCACAAGAAGAGTAAGAAGCTGGCATGGTCCCTGTTCTCCAAGAACATCCCTTTTATGAAGCAGGAAATGTTCATTCAATTCATTGCAGGATTTGCAAGTTTTTTATTTGTTCTGATTCAATTATTAAACACAATCGGAAAGTGTTCCTTCTTCCATTTACAGATACAATTTAATAACATTACAGCCATAAATTGTGTTTTCTCCAAAATGACAAACTTCTAATGAGCTCACTCACTTGTTGAACACCCACTCAAAATATTGAACATGTAACTTCAGAAGATGTACAATGGAAAACATCCACCAAAATGAACACAGAAAGTCCTAGAATCTGTCTTCTACAGACAAATTACTGAACACACTGCTATCAGAGAGACAGAGCCAGACCAATAAATGGATTCATAAACATTGTGACACATACATTTCAAAGAGCTCTCCTCTCCAGTGACATTTAACGCTGCCTCTCCTGTGCACCTCACAGAAAATAGGGGATGATAAGGACACTTTTAATTATTTCTGCCACCGTTTTTTCCATCCCTTCCTCTTCTTCTCCTTCAAATAAAAATGATAACAGTTTCCCCAATGGCGATCCTGTGTTTATAGCAAGAGGAAGAAACAATGTAATTAGTTATTCGATTTGTTTTATTGCGCCTGTCTCTCCCTCACTTTCTCACTTTCTCTCTCTTATCCTCTCCCTCTCTCTCTGTCTGTCTCTCTCCCTCTCTTACACAAATGCCTCTGGTGATGTGACAAGGTCCTGATTGTTGTGATTTATGCAAGTGTTTTAATTTGCTGTCAGTGAGAGGCATTCAGATTGCAGGCATCTCGAGCATTCCTCAGGCTGCTAAACAAACCCATCCCCTTCTCTCATGTTCCCCCTCTCATCCCCCTAACCGGTGGGCCTATCTCTGTTCCTACCGCCTGCTGTTACTGTTCCCTCAGTAGTCACACAGTTCCTCCATGGCTGTCCTTGACCTTGACATGGATGTGCTGCTAAACTGAGCCTGTTAAAGAATGCCCGGGATTGTATGAAGCTCATTTTGAGTGTGGGTGAAAGAAATGTTGGGGGAGAGAGAAGAAAAAGGCATATTGTCCGTGTTTCCCTTAGGTACATAAAGCATTAATGTAAATGGTTACTGGATGCTTTTATATTGCATACAGAAATGCAGAGAATAAGATGTTTCAGGGAATTTAATTTTCCCAGTATGTTAGAATAGGAGAACGGAATAGGCATTAGACTTGAATTGCTTTAGAAAGCTAATACTGTGCCAAAATATGGTTAATTAAACAGAAATTACAGAGAAATAATTACAGTTTTTAAAATGGTGCTAAATTGTTTTCAGCTTTTTGTTAATGCAGTTGAACACCAGAAGGCATTCTAATAAAGTTGTTTTGCACAACCTCAAGTGTACAATTGCTTTTCTATATGTGTTTATCAGACCATGAGACATCCCGAAAGTCGGTCTTCTCACAAAATCGTCTGTTTGGGCTACAAACTGCGGAAAAGTGAGACTCTCTCGAACACATACATGTCTGAAGGTCCCCTGGGTACCAGTTGAGAAAATTGATAGGCCTATATGGAGACTGTTTAGTGCCAAAAACATGTCAAATACAAAAATAACAAAATATGTTTCCTCATCTTTATTATATCTCTCAGATATAGGACAGACACTTCAGAATAAGCTTAATTTTGAAAGAAAATGTGGGACAATACGTTGTTCCAGGTAGAGAATCTGTTGTTGATACCACTTTTAATGACATACAAATTATAAAGGCTTCATAAAGCTTTCATAAAGCACTCAACAACACAACATAAATGTGTTACAAGTCATCTATAACCTCATGTCGTGCTTTATAAGTGGTTCATAATTGTGTCATAACTGTGTGGCATAACCACCCACCAATGTCAAATGTGACATAACCTACTATGTCAATATTACATAAACCTATGCAATACAAATGGTTGCATATGCAAATCCTATTAAATTGAGCCTTTATAACCCTGGCATGCATCTTGGTAGAGCATTGCAACGAAAGGATATTAGTTTCAATTCCCAGTATCATACCCCCCGTACGTAGAAATGTATTCTTGCATGACTGTTATTAGCTTTGGATAAAAGTGTCTGCTAAATTGTATATATTATATTATATTTCACTAAGACATTTCTAGGATGGCCCAACCTCTTTCCCTCTTGGGTGCATAGTCAATATTGGACCTGACGTCAATTTCCCCCAAAATGCTGTACTGCAGGATGACACACTCTTAAGTGTCGGCACGCACAGGAAGAAAAAAAAACAGTTTAAAATCAGTTTAAATATTTTGCCTACTTCTGTTTATTTAAAAAAAAATCTTGGTTTTGTTTTTACAGGTTTCTGATTTCTTCTGTTTTACACCAATTTTTTACTCTTTTTTATATATACAACAAAAACATTGGATTTGCTGTGTTCACAACAATGCTTAAACCACATCAGGGGGTGACTTTTGAGGTCTGGGAAAAATCGAAGATTTTTTTTTTTTTGTGTGTGTGTGTGTGTGTGTGTGTGTGTGTGTGTGTGTGTGTGTGTGTGTGTGTGTGTGTGTGTGTGTGTGTGTGTGTGTGTGTGTGTGTGTGTGTGTGTGTGTGTGTGTGTGTGTGTGTGTGTGTGTGTGTATTTTCTCTTTAATTCAGTGAGCATGCCCTGCACTGTTGTTTGGTTATCTGGTTTTCTGTAATGCAGTGAGCTCACATATGTGATTTGGGCCGTCAGCGTAATGGGTGGAGTAAAAGGTCAGCAGTATTATTCAGAACCCCATGAAATGACACCATATACATTCTACAGACCCTCCTGTGTATTCCCTACTATACTTTAACTGAGGCACCCAGAATAGTTCTTACTCTAGGCAAATACAGTGAGGCAAAAAAGCATTTAGTCAGCCACCAATTGTGCGAGTTCTCCCACTTAAAAAGATGAGAGAGGCCTGAGAAAACAAATTCCTGAAAATCACATTGTACGATTTTTAATGAATTTATTTGCAAATTATGGTGTTTTGTCACACAAAAATCAAAAAAAAAAAATAATCTAATTTATTTATATAGCCCTTCGTACATCAGCTGATATCTCAAAGTGCTGTACAGAAACCCAGCCTAAAACCCCAAACAGCAAACAATGCAGGTGTAAAAGCACGGTGGCTAGGAAAAACTCCCTAGAAAGGCCAAAACCTAGGAAGAAACCTAGAGAGGAACCGGGCTATGTGGGGTGGCCAGTCCTCTTCTGGCTGTGCCGGGTGGAGATTATAACAGAACATGACCAAGATGTTCAAATGTTCATAAACGACCAGCATGGTCGAATAATAATAAGGCAGAACAGTTGAAACTGGAGCAGCAGCACAGTCAGGTGGACTGGGGACAGCAAGGAGCCATCATGTCAGGTAGTCCTGGGGCACGGTCCTAGGGCTCAGGTCCTCCGAGAGAGAGAAAGAAAGAGAGAATTAGAGAGAGCATATGTGGGGTGGCCAGTCCTCTTCTGGCTGTGCCGGGTGGAGATTATAACAGAACGTGGCCAAGATGTTCAAATGTTCATAAATGACCAGCATGGTCGAATAATAATAAGGCAGAACAGTTGAAACTGGACACACAACACAATGCCACAGATGTCTAGAGTTTTGAGGGAGTGTGCAATTGGCATACTGAATGCAGGAATGTCCACCAGAGCTGTTGCCAGATAATTTAATGTTAATTTCTCTACCATAAGCTGCCTCCAACCTTCGATGGCCACTGGCATGCTGGAGATGTCACGGTTGTTCAAAAGAGAGGACCAAGGTGCAGCGTGGTGAGCGTACATTTTCTTTCTTTTCATCTAAATGACGCCAAACAAAACACTAAAAACTACAAAAACAAACCGTGAAGCTCAAAAGCAAAGTGCTCTAAACAGAGTCGACTTCCTACAAACTCAGGTGTGAAAAGGGGTACCTAAGTATGGTTACCAATCAGAGACAACGATAGACAGCTGTCCCTGATTGAGAACCATACCCGGCCAAACACAAATAAATTGAAAACATAAAACACAAAACATAGAATGCCCACCCCAACTTACGCCCTGACCAAACCAAAATAAAGACATAAAAAGGATCTCTAAGCTCAGGGCGTGACAGGAGATGTGTGCTCTATCAGGCAGATGGTGTTGTGTGAGTGAGCGTTTTCCTGATGTCAATGTTGTGAACAGAGTGCCCCATGGTGGTGGTGGGGTTATGGTATGGACAGGCAGGCATAAGCAACGGACACCAAATACAATTGTATTTTATTGCTGACAATTTGAATGCTGTGAGATACCGTGACGAGATCCTGAGGCCCATTGTCATGCCATTCATCCACCGCTATCACCTCATGTTTCAACATGATAATGCACGGCTAAATGTCATAAGGATCTGTACACACTTCCTGGAAGCTGAACATGTCCCAATTTTTCCATGGCCTGCATACTCACCACACATGTCACCCACAGAGCATGATGGGTCTGCTCTGCATCAACGTGTATGACCACGTGTTCCAGTTCCCACCAATATCCAGCAACTTTACACAGCCATTGGAGAGGAGTGGGACAACATTCCACAGGCCACAGACAACAGCCTGATCAGCTCTATGTGAAGGAGATGTTTCACACTGCATTGGGAAAATTGTGGTCACGCCAGATACTGACTGTTTTTTTATCCACACCGCTGTATCTGTATTCCCAGTCATGTGAAATTAGCCAAATTAATTTGTTTCAACTGACTGATTTCCTTACATGAACTGTAACTCAATAAAATCCTTGAAATTGTTGCATGTCACGTTTATATTTTTGTTCAACGTAACTGCATTGCTGTACTTTTGAAACTTAATGTATTTGTATTGTTTTAAACGTGTACAAATTTAATTAAATGTATGGTTTAATCATGTCTTTAATGTTTATTTGTTTTAGCTGTTAGTGATAATTCCCTAAGTGTTAATACATTTGTGTTTACATAAGGAAGCCTTTATGTATGTGTTATGAATGACCAAAGATGTCTGACTTCATAGTAAGTACAGTGTCATATGAGACAAGGCATTTATGTATGTGTTATGAATGACCAAAGGTGTCTAACCTAATAGTAAATACAGGGTCATATGATATAAGGCATGTATGTACATGTTATAAATATCAAAGGGGTCTGACTTTAAATTAAGTACAGCGTCATGTGATATAGAGTCTTTCTGGATGTGTTATGAATGACCGAAAGTATCTCACTTCAAACTAAGTATTACCGGACACTACATGTATTCAATAAATAGGTTATTAACATTCTGCTGATTTATGAAGGTTTGCTCATGATCCATAGGTTACTGTAGGGTGTGAGAGGTATTTAAATGGGTTGATGGACCTGCAAAGTTTGTGTACTGAGGAAAATGTAATTAGGTTCCAGAAGACAGACACATTCAATTTCTTTAGGTTGGGGGCTTTCATCAAGTTAAGTGTTTCTTGCTGTGACGTTGTCCCTAGACTATTGCACACACAGCACATATAAGGCTTGGATATTAACCATTCAAAATTGGCCTTAGATGGGACTAACCATAGAATTCTATAGGAGTGACCTCACTGAGTAAAGTATTTGTCATCGTCACTAAACACAGTGAAAAAGTCATAATTATGGCTAAACCCTGCCCATTTCCACAATGTATCTTCTTAAAATTTGATTTTAAATCTAACCACAAGTAATGAAGGGCAAGTTTGATGCGTTTGTCCACCAGATCTGTGGAAGTGTCTGGGAACAAGATTTGGTGTAATGTGACTAACCTGACGTCATATTAAAGCATATGCCATCATTCAGCGTAACATGTCACCCTTTATAAAGCACATGTTTATGTCATATTCAACATAGTGGGTTATGTCACATTTCACATTGGAGATTGTGTCACATAGTTATGCCACATTTATGAACCCTTTATAAAGCATGGCATATGGTTATAGATGCTTTGTAGCACATTTATGCAGTGCTTATGAAGCCATTATGAAGGCTTTATGAAGCCATTATAAGCTGAACATCATTTAAAGAGGAACCCTGTTGGGTCAATGAATTTGTATGGGCTAATAGCAGTAAGGCCATATTTTCTTTTGATACTTCAAAATCAAATAGCTAAAGGATCCTTGGTATGATCTTTTACATGTTTTTATTTTTATAAATGTGACTCATATCAGGAAACTCAGCGTATGTCACACATCACTACTTCACAGGAGAGTCATTTGAACATAAACAGTTACTTTTTTATCCCAATTTTTTGGGGGGCAGAAATGCCTTCTGGAACATGTGAACTTTCATGTGCTTTAATAACAAACGTGTATTCCATCTGTAAATACGGATGGAATACCAAACAAGATGTTGCTAAAAGTTTTGCTACTTTTCTAAACAACAGTGACGACCTGAATTTAGCAAGCGCTATAGATAGATCAGTTGGAAAAAGAGATGGGCTAATCTCTGCACATGCCACATAAACAAGATGGCGCCAACAGAGCTAGTCGCCTCGCTTCGAGTCCTTAGTTTTTTTCTGCACTGTTGGAACTAGAGGCACAAGCATTTCCCTACACTTGCATTAACATCTGCTAACCATGTGTTTGTGACCAATAAAATGTGATTTGATTTGCTGGTCAGTGTAAACCGGAGTGACTTGAAACAATGTTCGCCAAACAAGATGTTGCTACAAACAAAACAGAGTTAAATGATTCCAGTCTGCCGTGAAGCGTTCATCCATGTATGCGGGTAAGAGGCTAGCTACATTTTGTAAGAAAGTCGTCTTCATTGCAAGTTAAAGCGTACTGTTCGCTAGCTAGCAAACATTAGCTTGCTGGCTCACTAGCTAACGTTATGTGTATGTTCTTTGTAGAAATATTATTCTAATCAGAAATCCATTTGCATTGCTAGTCATAGTCTAATGTTAGCTAGCTAAAATTGAACCTAGTTGGTTAGCTCTTTAGCTACCTGCAGATTCATATAGCTATGACAATATTTGTATTGGTAGTAGTATGAGTTGGGATTATGCCGGTTCATTGTTTAGCTAGCCAGCTAGGTATCTACTTACATGTCTAAACAAAAGTCTGGGTCTGTCTGGGTGTGATTACAGACATCAATTGTATTTCATAAACATGTGTACATGTCTAGACATAGTGACCCATCCACTTTGCTAGATGTGGCTGGGGGGTGGTTATAGCATTTCCTTCATATTCCATCAATTTAGAGAAGTGTGTCGGGTAAGCGTCATCTAATAATTTAAAATATTTGTAAAATATTTTAATCTGGACACCTTCTGTTTTTGATATTGCTACTATGCAAGTAACCATTTCACTGTACCGTTTACATGTTCTGTATCCTGTCCATGTGAGAAATAAACTTAAATTTGATTTGATATAGTGTGTATTTACCAGAAAAGTGAATGTGAAGAACAACATGACCTGCACAGAGCTTTTGTATCCTGAATCAGCACCATGAACAGGGCTTTTGTATTTTGAATCAGGACCATGGACAGGGCTTGACTATGATGTATCTCCACAGAGGGTTGTGTTTGTTAGTGTGGCCTGCACAGACTGTATTGACAGGAACAGGACATTTCTGTCACACAGGACAGGGCGACCCCCAGTCACAGATAGACATTGCCCTTTCACCTATACAGCCCCATGGACCCACACCCCCTCTGAGAACCATCTGGTTCACGATAAGGCAGGAGGCACTGTTAGTTTCAGGAACCATTGTTCTCAGAAACATTTTTATTTTGTCTGCAGCCTCGCAAACATTTCCATATAATAACTACATTTGAATCTTATGAGATAATCTTTTAACCCAGTGTGGTTTTAAGTTGGTTAGTTCAGTGTTCCCTTTCTTTTCAAGAGAGACTTCCCTCCAGATACAAGACATTTACTCAAATCAATCTCTAGAAAATATTTGGTGTGTTGCCCATTTTTGCTTATCTCTAATTTTACATGTTGTTCTTTTACTCTCCAACAGCTAGTTGGCTGAAAATAACTTTTCAACATTTCAGCTCGCTCAGCTCAGCTAAACTATTAGAAGCAATTCCTTACATTTCTGTTCTCCTCTCCATGATGTTCTGCTGTGTGTTTCCCCTCATCCACCATCGTTTAGCCCATTTCTTAATCAACCGCAACCCCAGGATTAATAAACTGCAAAGAACAATCCAATCAACCACTAATAATAACAGACCAATTAATGCATATCGCATTTTCCCTTTGATTCTCCCATGTCGTGACAATCCATAATGATCATGAATCTCTTCTCAAGAGCACTCTGATGAAGGCATCAAGTATGTGTATAGATGATGTAAAGTACCATGTTTTCCAATGATTGCTTTTAGTGTCTCATAAACTCAATTTCAGTGGTCCTGTAACGGTTTTCTTCTGGTAAAAGAGAGGCGGACCAAAATGCAGCGTGGTTATTTCTGTACATCTTTAATAAAGATGAAAATACAACAATCTACAAAACAAGTAACGTGAAAAACCCGAAACAGTCCTATCTGGTGCCACAAACACAAAGACAGGAACAATCACCCACAAGAGACCTAAAGAATATGGCTGCCTAAATATGGCTCCCAATCAGAGACAACGATTAACACCTGCCTCTGATTGAGAACCACTCCAGGCAACCATAGACTTACCTAGAGTACTACTCTAACCACAATACCATACCTACAAACAACCCCAGACAAAACAAACCACATAAATCCCCATGTCACACCCTGGCCTCACCAAAATACTAACGAAAACACAGAATACTGAGGCCAGGGCGTGACAGTACCCCCCTCCCAAAGGAGCGGACTCCCTGCCGCCATCTAAATCCATAGGGGAGGGTCTGGGTGGGCGCCTGTCCACAGTGGCGGCTCTGGCGCTGGACGTGGACCCCATTCCAACACAGTCTCTGTCCGCCTCCTTTGCGTCCCTTGATTGGCGACCTTCACCGCCGACCCAGGCCTACTAACCCCAACAAAGGGCCCACCTGGACTGAGGGGTGCCTCACGACTGAGGAAGCTCAGTACTGAGGGGAAGCTCAGGACTGAGGGGAAGCTCAGGACTGAGGGGAAGCTCAGGCAGAATGATGGATCTGGCCGATCCTGGCTGACTGGCAGTTCTGGCCGATCCTGGCTGACTGGCAGTTCTGGCAGATCCTGGCTGACTGGCGGATCCTGGCTGACTGGCAGATCCTGGCTGACTGACGGCTCTGGCAGATCCTGGCTGACTGGCAGTCCTGGCAGATCCTGGCTGACTGGCAGTCCTGGCAGATCCTGGCTGACTGGCAGTCCTGGCAGATCCTGGCTGACTGGCAGTTCTGGCAGATCCTGGCTGACTGGCGGATCCTGGCTGACTGACTGCTCTGGCAGATCCTGGCTGACTGGCAGTCCTGGCAGATCCTGGCTGACTGGCAGTTCTGGCAGATCCTGGCTGAATGACGGATCCTGGCTGACTGGCGGATCTAACGGATCCTGGCAGACTGGCGGCTCTGGCGGATCCTGGCTGACTGGCGGATCCTGGCTGAATGGCGGATCTGATGGATCCTGGCAGACTGACGGCTCTGGCAGATCCTGGCTGACTGGCAGTCCTGGCAGATCCTGGCTGACTGGCAGTCCTGGCAGATCCTGGCTGACTGGCAGTCCTGGCAGATCCTGGCTGACTGGCAGATCCTGGCAGATCCTGGCTGACTGGCAGTTCTGGCAGATCCTGGCTGACTGGCGGATCCTGGCTGACTGACGGCTCTGGCAGATCCTGGCTGACTGGCAGTCCTGGCAGATCCTGGCTGACTGGCAGTTCTGGCAGATCCTGGCTGACTGGCGGCTCCTGGCTGAATGACGGATCCTGGCTGACTGGCGGATCTAACGGATCCTGGCAGACTGGCGGCTCTGGCGGATCCTGGCTGAATGGCGGATCTGATGGATCCTGGCAGACTGGCGGCTCTGGCAGATCCTGGCTGACTGGCAGTCCTGGCAGATCCTGGCTGACTGGCAGTCCTGGCAGATCCTGGCTGACTGGCAGTCCTGGCAGATCCTGGCTGACTGGCAGTCCTGGCAGATCCTGGCTGACTGGCAGTTCTGGCAGATCCTGGCTGACTGGCGGATCCTGGCTGACTGACGGCTCTGGCAGATCCTGGCTGACTGACGGCTCTGGCAGATCCTGGCTGACTGGCAGTTCTGGCAGATCCTGGCTGACTGGCGGCTCCTGGCTGAATGACGGATCCTGGCTGACTGGCGGATCTAACGGATCCTGGCAGACTGGCGGCTCTGGCGGCTCCTGGCTGACTGGTGGCATTGGCGGCTCCTGGCTGACTGGCGGCTCCTGGCTGACTGGCGGCACTGGCGGCTCCTGGCTGACTGACGGCACTGGCGGCTCCTGGCAGACTGGCGGCTCCTTGAAGACTGGCGGCACTGGCGGCTCCTTGCAGACTGGCGGCACTGGCGGTGCTGGGCAGACGGGTGGCTCAGGCAGCGCTGGGCAGACGGGTGGCTCAGGCGGCGCTGATGGTGCAGGGCAGACGGGTAGCTTAGACGGCGCTGGGCAGACGGGAAGCTCCGGCAACGCTGGAGAGGAAGGCTCCGGCAGCGCCGGACTGAGGAGCTCTGGCGCCTCTGGACTGAGGGGCTCTGGCGCCTCTGGACTGAGGGGCTCTGGCGCCTCTGGACTGAGGGGCTCTGGCGCCTCTGGACTGAGGGGCTCTGGCGCCTCTGGACTGAGGGGCGGAAACTCCGGTAGCGACGGACAGGTGGGAGCACCTGTGTTGATGGGACGGGGAGACAGCCTGGTGCGGGGTGCCGGCACTGGTGGTACCGGCTGGGGACACGCACCTCAGGGCGTATGCCTTGCATACTATGCCAAACCAACAGCCTTCTCTCTATTCTGTCCAATACATCCTCAACACTCTCAGACTCAGCAGTCAGCTTCGCCGACAGCTCCAATTCCATCCATGGCTCCTTACGGTAAACAGGGGGAGTTGGCTCAGGTCTGACTCCTGACTCTGCCACACTCTCCCTGTCCCTACCCCCCAAGAAATTTTTGGGGCTGCCTCTCGGGCTTCCAGCCGCTCTGCCGTGCTAGCTCCTCCTGCTGCTGCTGTTGCTCCTGCTGTACCTGTTGATTCTCCTGCTGCTGCTGATGCTGCTGCCTCTGTTTACCACACCGCTTGCTCCTTGGTTGGTGGGTGATTCTGTAACGGTTTTCTTCTGGTGAAAGAGAGGCGGACCAAAATGCAGCGTTGTTATTTCTGTACATCTTTAATATAGATGAAAATACAACAATCTACAAAACAAGAAACGTGAAAAAAACGAAACAGTCCTATTTGGTGCCACAAACACAAAGACAGGAACAATCACCCACAAGAGACCTAAAGAATATGGCTGCCTACATATGGTTCCCAATCAGAGACAACGATTAACACCTGCCTCTGATTGAGAACCACTCCAGGCAACCATAGACTTACCTAGGGTACTACTCTAACCACAATACCATACCTACAAACAACCCCAGACAAAACAAACCACATAAATCCCCATGTCACACCCATGCCTCACCAAAATACTAACGAAAACACAGAATACTAAGGCCAGGGCATGACAGGTCCATAATGTTTAATTTTGTATTTGTATTTTGTATTATTGTATTATGTGGAGGGCCAATTAAATCACTTTTGTTACATTTTCTAACTTTAAAACTAGGATCTACACATCCTGGTTATTATAAACTCACCACTGTATTGTTGACCTGTAACAGAAATAGTCTCATTCCGATGCTCATTCCGACTCAACCTCTATGGAAGGAGTCTGCAAAACATGTTAGGGCAATGAGGGAGTGACAGGCGAACAGCTATGTACCAAGTCTGATGTACAACTACTTTAGTTTATTTAGTAAATATTACATTAATTTGTTCTTGCATTGTTGTTTAAGGGCTTGTAAGTAAGCACTTCATGGTAAGGTGATACTAAACCTGTTGTATTCGGCGCATGTGACAAATAAAAATTGATTTGATGCTTAGGCAGCGATTATAAAACAAGTTCAATGCTAATAGATTTGCTCCAAGAGTAGAACTATGACAGAAGTGGTCTTTCCAGATCTGACTGGGTCAAGCTGCACTCTGGCGTCAAAGGTCTTTGTAGGAGAGAACTGACACCTGGTCCCCCTCACCCTTCCAGAGACCCAGCTAGCTAGCCCAGCGAGGCCCAAGGAGACCCAGCGAGACAGCTCAGCTGGATGAACCAGGAATCTCTACACCCAATAAACTCTCACAGTCTCACTGTAGAATTCATCCACGTTCTCCAAATGACAAATTTAGGAATTGCGTCAAATGTCAAATTTCTAAGTGTTTTTGTTCATCCTGCTGCTCTGTATCGTTCCATTTCTCCAAACGTCACATTTTTAAATTAGGGATTAAGTTTAGGCAGTCATTTCGATTGGTTAAGGTAAGGGTTAAGGTTTGGATAGGATTAAAACATTAAGTTTAGACACTCATTCCAAATGGTTGAAAACCTCAAATAATAAAAAACTGTGTCTGCGACTGGGATCGAGCACACAAACTTTGGCTCCAGAGTCATGGGATTACAACACCTTAGCTAAACTCAAGCCTACTGTTGCCACCAGTGGCTGGTTTTGAAGGGATTTCCGAACGTCCTCAGGACATGGATAGATGTCCAATCTTGTTAATCTTGAACGACCTAGCTGTTACACCACCCTCCTCGTGCTGAGCCCACAACAACAGACTGGCCACAGGGAGTTCAGAACAGGACAGGCTCTGTTGCCCCTAAGCCTCCTGTTGGGAACCCCGCCTGACTTCCTACATGCAGTTTAGGCCTGGAAAGCCAGATCGAGTGTTTGCACACTCAACACAGAGCAAGGACCAGGCAAGACACAACAACATGGGGCAGACGAGATCAGACGATGAGGGTGTGAATCGTCATGGTAGTGCAGGTTATCTGATTATGTTTTGCTGAGATGATAAGACCAGGGCAAAACTAGGTGTGTCTGTTCTGGATCATATGAGTGTAACATGGATGAGGCATTACAATAGAGCACACTAAAAACCTCAGACCAAACTTCTTAATTTCATCAGACTACCTTGCCTTGTTGGGCAATTTTTTTTATATTCAGAACATACATTCAGAAAAATACACAATTATATTTACATACAATTCTAGCCTTTATTTTTTTATATATTTTTTATTTCACCTTTATTTAACCAGGTAGGCTAGTTGAGAACAAGTTCTCATTTGCAACTGCGACCTGGCCAAGATAAAGCATAGCAGTGTGAACAGACAACACAGAGTTTACACATGGAGTAAACAATTAACAAGTCAATAACACAGTAGAAAAAAGGGGGAGTCTATATACAATGTGTGCAAAAGGCATGAGGTAGGCGAATAATTACAATTGAACATCATCTATGTGTCTGAACATGTGTTTTGAACATCTTCAGACAAACATCTTCAGACAAACATCTTCAGACAAGCATGTTCTCTGATGCCAGAGTGAGTTGATAAGATCTGGCACTTACCAACAAAAACATTAACAGTACTTTGTTTGTCAACCCGAGACCGACCACAAACACTCTTATGGCAAACCACCCAAGCTGAAAGCTTGTTCGGTGTGTGAGCTTCGCTGAGTTGTTTGATTCATGCTCTGGTTGTCGTCTACCTCTTGGGCTAGCCAGCTAGTGTCCAGGCATTGCCAGACATGGCCTCAGCTGGGCTACTGGGCACTTGGCCCCCTCCATGAAGTGGAGCAATGGAGCACACTACTAATGTCCTCAGTACACTGAAACCCAGCTGTGGCTAGCTCTACGAGGCCTGCTGGGCCTGACAGGCAGTCAGGACAATGGGCTTCTGCCATCCC